>NC_134229.1:18419381-18757484 GCF_965140235.1 Caretta caretta
CAGACAGTGGTTTTGATTCTTTCTTTTATACCTCTAGAACTAGCGAAATGATAAGAATACACCTCAATTCTGAGAGTCTAGGCCTTTACAGACAGGCCTGAATATCTATATCCTAACAGGGAGGAGGGTGCGAGGAGGGGCCAGCCCCCCACCGCCTCCTCTCTAACTGCCCCCCCTTGTCTGGTCGCCAGGTAACGAGAGCGCCCGGGTGCCCAACGGGCTGGAGTGCTACAACTGCCAAGGCAACGAGGCCTGCTCTGCCAGCAACGCCACGGTGGTGAAGTGCTACGACGGGTACCAGGGCTGCTTCCACGGCAACGTCACCATGAAAGTCGGTGAGGCCCGGGCGGGAGGCTCAGAGGCAGCCCCTTCTGGGGCGAGGCGCGGCAGCTGTTTGGCCGCCGCAGGGAGCCGTTTCGGGTGGGAAGCCAGGGCGGTTCAGGGGAGCCGGGCGCAATCCCCACGATGGCGGGCTGGCCAGGACACCGGGGTCCGCGCCCCGACGGGGGGCCAAGGGCCTGGCAGATCTTTGCAAATCGTGCTCTGGCCGTGCATCTCTCCCCAGCCCCGCCCCGCACTCCAAACTCCCGGAAAGGCCGCCCCTGCTGCAGCCCAGCGCCCCCTAGTGGTGCATCGGGGCCAGCCCTGACTGCCGGAGGAGGGCCCCCCCGCTCCCGGTCCATAGCACTGTGCCCCCTAGTGGCACATTGGGGCCAGCACTGACAGCAAGGGGAGGCCCCCCCCACGCCCTAGAGCACAGCGCCCCCTTGTGGTGCATCGGGGCCAGCACGGACAGCCAGGGGAGGGACCCCCCACTCCCTACAGCACAGCGCCCCCTAGTGGCACATTGGGACCAGCACGGACACCCAGGGGAGGGCCTCCCCTCTCCCTACAGCACAGCACCCCCTAGTGGTGCATCGGGGCCAGCACCAACAGCTAGGGGCGGGCCCCCTGTTTCCCCCCCACACACTCCCTACAGCACAGCGCCCCCTAGTGGTGCATCGGGGCCAGCCCTGACTGCCGGAGGAGGGCCCCCTGTTTCCCCCACACACACTCCCTACAGCACAGCCAGGGCCGGATTAACCTTTTGTGGGCCCAGTGCCACACATATTTGTGGGCCCCCATGGGGCAATGGAGCCTGGCGTGGGAATGTCGGTCCCCACAGCAAGGGGCCAGCCAGAGGCAATGGGGCATGGCAGGGGCGGCCCTACCCCTCCCAGCCCAGTGCGAGGGCACCATTTACAGACCGGCAGTTGCCAGACGCACACTGGGCCGCCCAGCCCTCTGCTGCCAGCGCGCCCCCTTCCCCTCGGGGGCTGGCGGGGCCTCGGGGCGCAGGGCAGGCGGAGCGGGCCGGGGCCCCTTCTGAGCATGGGCCTGGCCACCGGCGCCACTGCAAAGCCGGCACTGAGCCCAGCGCTCCCTCGCGGTGCATCGGGGCCGGCACCGGCAGCCGGGAGAGGGTCCCCACCCCGCTCCCTGCAGCACAGTGCCCCCCAGCGCCGCGGCCCCGCCCCTGACTCTCCCCCGTCCCGTCTCCTCCAGGCAACGTCTCGCTGAGCCGCCCCATCAAGGGCTGCGTGCAGGACAAGGACTGCACCAAGGAGGCAAAGGGCAGTGCGGTCGTCAGCCTGGTGGGCTCCTGCTGCTCCGGCCACCTCTGCAACAGGGACCTGACCAACAAGACCTTCTTCGCCCCCATCATCCCCCGGCTGGAGGTCATGCCCGGCCACGGGGCCAATGCCACGGGTGCCAATGCCACAGCCAATGCCACGGCCACGACGGCCGCCGCCACGGTCCCGGCCCCCGCCGCGGTCACCGCCGCCGCCACGCCCCCGCCGCCGGACCACGGGGATCACGAGGACCTCATCCGGGACGACCGCCGCGTCACCGCGGAGAGCGAGCGGCGGTACAACCCGGGCGTCAAGCTGCCAGGCGGCGGGAAGGGGGGCGCGGCGGGGCTGAGCGCCTCAGCCTGGCTGGTCTTGCTCGGGTCTGCCTTGCTCCTGTGAAGGGGGCACCGAGGAGGGGAAACGGCACGAGACGCCCCCCCCCACCCATTACCCCGACCCCCGTTCCGCTGGCCAGCCTCCCCCAGACTTCTTCAACTCCAGCCAGGCTTCGGCCTATGCATGGCGGCCATCTTCTTAGTTGAGCATCAGCTCTTGACGCCAGGCCGGGTTGTCCCTGTTGGCGCCACCAGGCGGGCCTAAGTCTGCAGGTTGCATCTTCGTGTGTCAGAGCCCCATCCTCACGACACCTGGCCTTCCCTTCGGCCTCCCCGCAGCAGCCATCTTGGTCTGGAAGCGGCGTGGCTTGATGTCCCTCTCGGGCATCTTTTGTAGTTTCTCCGTCACGCAAAGCCTCCATGGTTTTTTTTGACCATCAGGGAGCCCTTCTCATGGCACCACCACAAATCCAGGCTTCCCTTTGGCTTGCACAAGGCAGCCATCTTGGTTGCACGTGGCCTAGTTTTGCCTACTTGCAGTAGCCAACTTGTTTTTTAAGTGGGGGGGGGAACAACACGGAGGGGGAAGAGCGACACAGCCCCTGCCCTCCAGAACAAATTCCCACGTGCTGCCTTCCCAAATCACAGGCCACATTGTTATAGCAGTGCAGCAAATTCAGGCTTCTCTTCAGCCTGCTCACGGCGGCCATCTTGTTTCTACATGGCCTAGTTTGAGCCCAGTCTGGGGAGGGCTGTGACGGCCGCCATTTTCTGTTCGCTTGGGTGGATCCCATCCCTTCTTCACCTCGCCGAGGCGTGTGTTTTGCCACGCCAATGCACCTTCGAGCTTTTGTGTTATCCACCAACACTGGGCAGCCATCTTGTTTCTTTATGCAACACCAGTTGACATCTGTCTAAGGAAGGTGGCCGCTGCTTGGTCTTCGCTCCCCGGGGCAACGTCCCAAGGCTGCTCCAAATCAAATACAGGACTACATGCAGCAGCCATCTTGCCATTATTCTGGGTCAGCCATTTTGTCTCCAGCCAACAGGCTGGTGGGTCCCGTTGCCATGGCTCCGAAGGTAACTCAGGCTTCTAACAGCCTGCTAGGCCTCAGAATTGGGACCCACAGACATTGGGAAGGGATGTCTAGTCTATGCCCCCTCCCCACACACACACACACAAAGCTGGTTGTGGAAGATGGCGCAACAAGATGGCCACCGGTGCAGTGGCCTGGGCACAACAATGGGAAGGAAAGGGCACTCATGGCTTGGTGGGCTTGGGCACTCTCTCCCCCGCCACCACCTTACCGGCTGGGTATTTAGCCCCAATAATGGGGTCCCAGCGCAGCTTCCCATCCTTCCACCAGCCCCCGTGGCACAGCTCAGAGAAGGATGGGAAAGTGCTAAAAGAGCGGAGGGGTCAATGAGTTCCTCATGGCCCCACTGGGGCAATAGGGACTTATCCCGGATCAGCCCCACAGGCCCATCCAGCCCGATATCCCGCCTCCTCCCTGCTCCCCCACCCAGATCAGACCCATGGGCCCATCCACCCTGGTGTCCCTGCTACCTAAAACCTCTGGCCCCATTACGCCCCCTCACTGTGCAATATTCCCCTTCCTGACCTCTCAGCTCAGCACATGCCCTGGAGCCTGCGGGTGAGACGTCCCAGAATCATTCTCCCAGCTGGCACGGCTGCAGCTGCCCTTCCCAATGTAAATAGTTTCAGAGACTCAACTCTCGCCATGGGAAGGGGGCCAGGAATTCCTGGGGAAGGGTTTAAAGGCTCATTAATAAAAGGATTGTAGCTGTGTTTAAAGGGGTCTAGCTCTGTTTCTTTGGGGGG
Source organism: Caretta caretta (assembly GCF_965140235.1). Classification (NCBI taxonomy): domain Eukaryota; kingdom Metazoa; phylum Chordata; order Testudines; family Cheloniidae; genus Caretta; species Caretta caretta. The sequence goes on from NC_134229.1 coordinate 18,423,173, forward strand.
GTCTGATTTTTTGTCTGGGTCACTGGCTGCCTTAACATCCCCGCCCTGCTCTGTTTAAGGAAAATGTTTTTTTTAGCATCAGTGGGGCCAGATCCCCAGCTTGGTGGGGAACGGGACATGGGGACTTCCCCTTCAGGGGGCATCACTTCTGATCTGGGCCCCCACCATGCAGGGCACTGCACAAACCGCCCTGGACTGGGCTCGGAGCCCCAGTCAAGTCAGACACGCTCCCTGCCCTGAGGCACATACTACATAGAGAAGGATGATTACCCCCGACTTTACAGATGGGAAACTGAGGCACAGAAAGGCGCTGAAGCAAGGTCACCCAGCGAGTTAATGTCAGGGTTACAAATTGAACCCAACTGTCTGGGGTCCCAACCCAGCCCCTTTACCACAAGACCTTCAACAGTTCCTAGGCTGGAATGGTCCCTTGGGATCATCCCCTAATGGAGCCCCGATGCAGCTCGAATCAGGGCCCAAATCCAGCTGAGAGGAAGGACTGGGGCAGCCTGGGACCCAGTACCCCTGGGTTCCAACTCTCGCTATGCAGTCCCTCGGGCAAGGGGCGCTCTGTGCATCAGTTTCCCCACCACCCATTTGGGGATAATAGCCCTGCCCGCCCCCATAGGGGGCAGGGAGGGTGACTAGGATCAATGTGTTAAAAACTGCAAGGTCCCCAGAGGCCACAGTGATGGGCAGACCAGGACTCTAGCCACTGCCCCGAAACATCAAGGAGGGCTGATGGCAAAGTCAGACAGCGGGGCGATCTCCCTCGCGTTCGGGCCCCTAGAGAGCATCTCTTTCACCCCACCTGGCCCCGGTTTGGCCCACCTCTGGACCGTGCCGCCCCGCCCGCACACCGGGTACAGGGGCTTGCTGGGAGGCAAGGCAGGAGCTCTGTGAACACCATCCCGTGAGATGAAATTGGCGGCACCGAACACGTCAGAGCCGCTGGCTCCGAGCAGGCGGGTCATACCTGGCGCCCTGATGCCCCAGCACAGGCCTCCAAAAGGAAGCCGTAGCTATCAGCAGGATCAGCCTCATCGTCTCTACCGCTCGGTATCTCCCGATCACGATCACCGTGAGCAACCTCCCGCCTCGCAGAGTATCACAGGCCCTTTCTCCGGAGCAGCCTTGAGGTTTCTGCTCTGCTCGAGGCACGCGAGATAACACCTGATAGACAGATTTCAGGCCCCCGCCCCAGGGAGCTTTTTGCAACTGAGTCTGTCCTAGGCCAAGGCAGCGGGGCTTCAGCCTGCACGTAGAGCGCAGATTCCCCTCACACCCCAGCTCTGTCGGTGCCCCGCAACGCTGACCCACAGCCCCCTGCTAGCCAAGGCCTGGGCTCCCCCTCTACATACAGCTTTAAAGTCTATCGGGCCAGATCCCCAGCTGATGTAAATTCAGTGCTGTTACAGCCAATTGACCCCAGCTGGGGATCTGGCCCTATTGACTCAAATGGAGCTATGGCTGATTGACATCTTTATTAATGATCTGGATGGTGGGATGGATTGCACCCTCAGTAAGTTCACGGCTGGCACTAAACTGGGGGAGAAGTAGATAGGCTGGAGGGTTGGGATAGAGTCCAGAGTGACCTAGACAAATGGGAGGATTGGGCCAAAAGAAACCCGATGAGGTTCAACAAGGACCAGTGCAGTCCTGCACTTAGGAAAGAAGAGTAGGGACCGAATGGCTTGGCAGCACTTCTGCAGAAAAGGACCTGGGGGTTACAGTGGACGAGAAGCTGGATATGAGTCAACAGTGTGCCCTTGTTCCCAAGAAGGCGAACGGCATTTTGGGCTGCATTAGTGGGAGTGTTGCCAGCAGATGGAGGGAAGTGATTATTCCCCTCTATTCGGCACTGGTGAGGCCACATCTGGAATATTGCGTCCAGTTTTGGGCCCCCCACTACAGAAGGGATGTGGACAAATTGGAGAGAGTCCAGCGGAGGGCAACGAAAATGATTAGGGGGCTGGAGCACGTGACTTACAAGGGGAGGCTGAGGGACCTGGGCTTATTTTGTCTGCAGAAGAGAAGAATGAGGGGGGATTTGGTAGCAGCCTTCAACTACCTGGGGGGGTTCCAAAGAGGATGGAGCTCGGCTGTTTTCAGTGGTGGCAGACGACAGAACGAGGAGCAATGGTCTCAAGTTGCAGTGGGGGAGGTCGAGGTTGGAGATCAGGAAACACTATTTCACTAGGAGGGTGGTGAAGCCCTGGAATGGGTTCCCTAGGGAGGAGGTGGAATCTCCATCCTTTGAGGTGTTTAAGGCCCGGCTTGACAAAGCCCTGGCTGGGATGATTTAGTTGGGGTTGGTCCTGCTTGGAGCAGGGAGTGGGACTAGATGACCTCCTGAGGTCCCCTCCAACCCTGAGATTCTAGGGTTCTATGACCCCAGCTGGGATCTGGCCCCATTGACTCCAATGGAGCTACGGCCGATTGACCCCAGCTGGGGTCTGGCCCTGATTCTGTTCCCCATCAGTGTTTGCCCCTGACGGGCCCCCAGCTCTCAATCTCGGGGTGGGGGCGTGAACTCCTGGATGCCCTCCAGCAGGGGGGGACTCCTGAAAAACAGGAAACACAGTGTTGAAATCAAAACCCCAGCTCGAGACGTTTGAGAACATGGCCAGATAATTATCTTGCTGAACAAGAACAATCTGCTGCTGAGGCTGCTGCGACTTGGCCTCCCTGCAGCACCCGAGGGGTTAATGCCCTGCTGCTCAAAAGCCAGGAGAATCATTGTTGCCATGGCTGGTGTAGATGGCAGCAGCAGGTGGGATTCCTGTGTTGGCACCAGAGGAGCGCTCAGCCCCAGCATTGTGCATCCCCAGCATTGTGGATAAGAAAGGGCTGATGGGAAATCTAGCTAGACCAGCAACGTGATCTAGTGAGTAAGGACATAGGGCTGGGAGCTAGGACTCCTGGGTTCTCTCCCTGGCTCTGGGAGGGGAGTGGGGTCTAGCAGTTAGAACAGGGCGGGCAGGGAGCCAGGACTCCTGGGTTCTCTCCCCAGCTCTACCACCAATCTATTGTGTGACCTTGGCCAAGTCTCCTCCCCTCTTGCTGCCTCGGTTTCCCCTTCCAGCCTTTGCCTATTTAGACTGGGCGTTCTCTGGGCAGGGACTGTCTGTGCAGCGCCTGGCACAACAGGGTCCTGAGCTAAGACCAGATCTCTCTTACTGTGAAATATACATTGTGAGCTGCTTGCACTGATGGGGAAACCAAGGCGGGGTGCTGGAAGTAATGTGGGTGGTTTCTCAGAGGGCGTCTGCGGCAGAGCAGGGAACAGAACCCAGGAGTCCGGAGTCCCAGGCGTCTCAGCCACAAGCCCCTGGTGCTACGCGGCCCCAGGAGAGACACAACGACGCAGCATCAATTAAGAAAGCTTCGTCAAGGAAAATCCAAGCCAAGGCCACAAGGCGCTGCCAGGCCCAGCCATCGCCGTCAGGAGGCACTTGTCAGGCAGTCAGGCCCCTGCTCAGGATCGGGGCCCCACTGCGCCAGGGGCTGCACAGATGCATTGCAGGAGACGATCCCTGCCCCAAAACCAGTTGCACCAGTATAGCCATTATCCCCTATGGGGAGCTAAAGGAGTAGCTCCATTTGCTGGCAGCACTAGTGCAGCTGTTATCCACCCTGCGCCCCAGCCTCTAGAGGGGCATGTTCCTGTCCTTTCCCCCCAGCATCCTGGTTCCTCATCTGTCAGAGACCTCTACACCTGCGGAGGACGTAGGAGAGCCAGGATATCCAGCCCCCCAGATCCCCATGACCCCTGCCCCCCCCCAGTCCCCTTCAGGAGACACCAGGCTGGGACTGCCCATGCTGAGCCCTCCCCTCATCCTCCACACCTGAGATCTCCCGCTCCCAGCCCTGCCTCGTGCTGCTCTCCTGGGGAAGGGACCACGCTCCCCCCAGAAGGGGCTCATCTAATCACTTCCTGCCAGTGCCCCGGCTTTACCCAACTTCCTACCTTCTGCGCAGCCTGCAGAGCCCCAGCACCAGGATTGCAGACAGCGCTGAGAGGAACAAGCCCTGGTCTATCTCCATCCACAGCTCCCTGGCCCATGGCATCCCCCGTCCCCACCAGGAGCTGGGGGCAGGTAAGTCCAAGCCTTGATTTGACAGAGATTGCAGGGAGCCAGCCATGCAGCAGGGACAGCCATCTACCGGCACCAGAGATGGGGAGAGCCCATGTCCCCATCCCTCCCAGCAGCCGAGACAGAGAGAACCCAGAGACCTGCCCCACTGTCCAGCCAAAGAGGGTCCCCAGTGGAACCCAGAGTCCCACTCCCACTCCCCTCCCAGAACCAGAGGGAGAACCCAGGAGTCCTGGCTCCCAGCCCTCCTCGTGTAACCATTAGACCCCCCTCCCCTCCCAGTGCTGGGAATAGAACCCAGGAGTCCTGAGTCCCGGCCCCACCTTTTCTAACACTGGAGTGGGGGTGTGCGTAGAGGGCAGCAGCCAGGACTCCTGGGTCCCTCACAGCAGGCTGCTACCCCAGCACTGGACACACCCAGCGGAGTCAGGCCACCAAGCCAGCCTGTGGGTCAGGTGAAGCACGAGGGCACTGGAGCGCACCTGTAACAAGGGCCTCATCATCAAGTGTGGAGGGGTCTCCAGTGGGGTCCTGCGGGGATCGGGTCGTGCCCTGCGCTAGTTACCGCTGGGATCGGTGTCCGGGAAGGGAACATCAAACCCTCCCAGCTAACGTCAGCAGAAGGCCCAGAAATGGGGAAATTCCGAGGGGGCCGGGGCAGGGACCCAGAGCACGCGGGCAAACGCCGGGCGGTTTAACACGTCCGCACGTCCCCGCCCACGGCGAGGAACCGCAAATGTCAGCCCGGGGCACTCCCCTGGGGGGCAGCGACTCTGGAACAGATCTGGGGTGATGGCAGAGAGTCGGCTGGACTGGGGCTAACGCTGCCCTGGGCAGTGTAAGCAGGGATCTCGAGGAGCAGGGAGGGGATTTTCCCTCTGGAGCTGACCCGGGGGTGACTCTAGGTCCGGTTCTGGGGCGCACAGTCAGTCGGGGAGGGATCAGAGCAGAGCCCCAAGGACGATTTGAGGGTTTGAAGCCCTGCCGCAGAGAGAGTGATGCCAGGAGCTCCACCTCGTGTGCTGAGCCCAGGGCAGGCTCCGGGGCACCGTGATCCCCGTCTGTCCGTCCCTACGCGGGGAGCAGAGAGTTGATCAGGGCTGGTCAGTTTTTACCGGGGTGGGGTGGAATTAACCATTGGGACCATGCACCAGGGCCAAGGGGGATTCTCCATCCCCGGCAGATTTTCAGATCATACTGGGGGTTTTCCTAAAAGAGCAGCTCTGGGGATGGTTTGGGGGGCGGTCTCTGGCCTGGGCTAACGTGGGGTCAGGCTAGACGGCCACAGGGGCCCCTGCTGGCCGGGGATCTGGCAATGACTAAAATCAGGTGAATACCCACGGGGCAGCTAAAGACCAGCCCAGTTGGCTCAGGGGGTGAATGGAGCAAGAGGGCTACTGTATAACGGGGTACGGCGGAAGAGCCAGGACTCCTGGGTTCTCTCCCCGGCTTTGGGAGGGAAGTGGGGTCTAGTGGGTTAGAACGAGGTGTGCTGGGAGCCAGGACTCCTGGGTTCCATCCCTGGCTCTGGGAGGGGTGTGGGGTTGAGTGGGTTAGAGCAGGGGGGGATGGGAGCCAGGACTCCTGGGTTTTCTCCGCGGCTCTGCGAGGGGTGTGGGGTCTAGTGGGTTAGAGGCTAGGAGCCAGGACTCTTGGGTTCTCTCCCCAGCTCTGGGAGGGGTGTGGGGTCTAGAGGTTAAAGCTGGGGGGTCTGGGAACCAGGACTCCTGGGTTCTCTCCCCGGCTCTGACTCTCTGTGTGACCTCCAGAGAGTCCTTTCACCTCAGTTTCCTCTAGTACAAGTCGGGGTCGATGCTGCTGAAGCTGGTGGGGAGGAACAGCTGGGACCCCCCCGTAGCCACAGCTCAGGAGGGGCTGCGTGGCTCTCCAAAGGATGGAGCCCTGTAACACAAAGCCGGGGTTGGTACCCCCCCCCCCGGGGGGCTGGCTGTGTGTGGTGCAGCAGGCTGGCGGGGAGGGAACACGAGGTTAGCACCTGGGAACAGAAATCCCCTGAGACAAGAGGTCCCGGAGCTGTCTGGGGGGGCAGAATAGCAGGGGCTGCGAGTCGGGAGTGAGGGGCTGTCACGGAGTGTGGGGGAGTCCGGGCCCTGCACCCCTCTTCCTGGGATTCACTGAGACTCTCAGCCAGCCAGTAAAACAGAAGGTTTATTGGACAACAGGAACACAGTCCACAACAGAGCTTGTGGGTACAACCAGGACCCCTCAGTCAAGTCCTTCTGGGGGAGCAGGGAGCTTAGACCCCAGCCCTGGGGTTCCCTGTGTTCCTCCACCCAGCCCCAAACTGAAACTAAACCCCCCCAGCAGGCTCCCTGCTGCAGCCTCTGTCCACATTCCTGGGCAGAGGTGTTACCTCCCCCTCCCACTCCCGGCTCAGGTGACAGGCTCTCAGGTCTCCCATCCCCACTGAATGCATCTGATGAAGTGGGCTGTAGCTCACGAAAGCTCATGCTCAAATAAATTGGTCCGTCTCTAAGCTGCCACAAGTCCTCCTGTTCTTTTTGCGAATACAGACTAACACGGCTGCTACTCTGAAACCCATCCCCAATGAAACCCCCCTGCCACATTCCCAGGTCAACACTCCCCCCTCCTCAGGCATCGACAGAGCTTGGCGAGGAGGGGGTTGGGAGAGGAGGGGCTGTGGGTCAGGAGTGATGGGCACTGCAGAGTTGTGGGGGAGACAGCAGGGGCTGCGTATTGGGAGTAGGGTCGCCAAATTTCTAATGGCACAAAACGGAACGCACTAGCCCTGTCCCCTGCCCCACGCCCTCCCCGAGGCTCCGCCCCCCTCCCTCGCTCCCTTTCATTGGGCTCGGGCAGGGGATTGTGCTGCGGGCTCCAGCTGGGGGTGTGGGCTCTAGGATGGGGGCGGGGATGAGGGGTTTGGGGTCCAGGAGGGGGCTCTGGGGCAGAGGGAGGGAGTGCAGGGTGCGGGCCCTGGGAGGGACTTTGGGTGAGGGAGGAGGTGCGGGATCCAGCAGGGAGTGCAAGGTGCTGGCCCTGGGAGGGAGTTTGGGTGCAGGAGGGAGCTCAGGGCTGGGGGTGGGGTGCAGGAGGGGGGTGCAGGTTCCAGGAGGGAGTTTGGGTGTGGGCTCCAAGAGGGGGCTCAGGGCTGGGGCAGGAGGATGGGGTGCAGGGAGGGGGGAGGGGTGCAAGCTCTGGGAGGGAGTTTGGGTATGGAAGGGGGCTCAGGGCTGGGGGTGGGGTGCGGGTTCCAGGAAGGAGTTAGGGTGCGGGAGGGGGTTCCGATTTGGGGCAGGAGTTCGGGGTGCAGGCTCCGGCCAGGGGCAGTTCCCAGCCGGCAGCGCAGTGGGGCTAAGCCAGGCTCCCTGCCTGCCCTGGCTTCACGCTGCTCCCGGAAGAGGCCACCATGTCCGGCTCATAGGCGCAGGGGCGGCCAGGCAGCTCTGTGCGGTGCGCACTGCCCACGCCCACAGGTACCGCCCCCGCAGCTCCCATTGGCCGCTGTTCCCGGCCAATGGGAGCTGCAGAGCCGGCACTCAGGGGCAGGGGCCACACACGGAGCCCCCCTGGCAGCCCTACACCTAGGAGCCGGATATGGAGGTCACTTCCAGGAGCCGTGCAGCGCCAGGGCAGGCAGGGAGCCTGGCTTAGCCCCACCACGCCGCCAACCGGACTTTTAACGGCCCAGTCGACGGTGCTGACCGGAGCCGCCAGGGTCCCTTTTCGACCAGGCGTTACAGTCGAAAACCGGATGCCTGGCAACCCTAGTTGGGAGTGAGGGGCACCGGCCAGGCCACGTGCTAAAGCAGTCACCTCTCCCCAGGTTTCCGGCAACGCCACCCCACCCGTGGCCAACATCAGCGCCACACACACCTCCAACGTCCTCAACCAGCTCTCGGTGGCCATCTTCGTGGTCTCCACCCTGCTGGGCCTGGTGGGCAACGGCCTGGTGGTCTGGGTCACCACCTTCCGCATGCGCCGGACGGTCAACTCGATCTGGTTCCTGAGCCTGGCGCTGGCCGACCTGCTCTACTCCCTGCTGCTGCCCTTCTACGCCGCCAAGACCGCCGCGGGCAATCACTGGGCCTTCGGCAACTTCCTCTGCAAAGCTGTCAACTCCCTCCTCTTCCTCAGCATGTTCGCCAGCGTCTTCCAGCTGACGCTCATCTCGGCCGATCGCTGCCTGCTGGTGGCCCGGCCCATCTGGGCCCAGCGGCTCCGCACGCCGCGCTGGGCCTGGGGGCTGGCCGGCGGGGCCTGGCTGCTGGCCGGGGCTTTCTCGGTCCCCTACCTGGTCTTCCGGCAGGTGAGCTGCCAGGCCAGGGGCTGCAGATGCATCAACAATTTCGGGGAGGGGGCGACGGGGGCGGCGCGGAAGCAGGCCCTGATCGTGGCGCGGTTCGTGGCCGGCTTCCTGGCGCCGCTGCTGGTCATCACGGCCTGCCACGCGGTCGTGGCGCTGCGGGCCGGGCACCGGGGCCGCCGGCCCAGCCGCACGGCCAAGGTGGTGGCCGCCGTGGTGTTGAGCTTCTTCCTCTGCTGGCTGCCCTACCACGTCTTCAACTTCCTGCACGGCTCGCCCCGCAACCGGGCGACCCTCCGGGTGGGCGCCTCCCTGGCCTTCAGCCTCACCTGCCTGGGCTGCTTCCTCAACCCCCTGCTCTACGCCTTCCTGGGCCGCCGCTTCCAGGAGGGGCTGCGGGGCAGCAGCCGCGCCCGCTGGCTGGAGGCCGCCCTGGCCGAGGACTCGCTGGGCTGCGGCAGTGGGCGCCGACGCAACCGCTCGCTGGGCTCCACCACCTCCTCCGAGCTGCGGGTGGCGCAGCCGTGACGGGGCCGGGGGGCCGGGGGGCGGGGGGCGGCTGTGGGAGGGCTCCGAGCAAGACGTGCCTGGAGGCCGTGGGCCGCGCCGGAGCAGTGCATGCTGGGAGCCCTGGGCCACGCCGGAGCAGTGCATGCTGGGAGGCCATGGGCCACGCTGGAGCAGTGCATGCTGGGAGGCCGTGGGCCACGCCGGAGCAGTGCACGCTGGGAGGCCGTGGGCCACGCCGGAGCAGTGCATGCTGGGAGGCCGTGGGCCACGCTGGAGCAGTGCATGCTGGGAGTCCGTGGGCCGCGCCAGAGCAGTGCATGCTGGGAGCTCAGGGTTGTGCCGGAGCAGTGCATGCTGGGAGGCCATGGGCCACACTGGAGCAGTGCATGCTGGGAGGCCGTGGGCCGCGCCGGAGCAGTGCATGCTGGGAACTCTTTCCCTCATTGGCCACACCGGAGCAATAACGGGCCACGCCCCTTTCCCACGCTGCAGGAACTCGGTGGTGCTCACTGGCCGCCGCCCCCACAGGGTGGGCGGGGCTGTTACAAGGCTGTGGCTGCGGCGGTTGCCGTGGATACCAGCCCCTGGCCACCATTTTGGGGCCTGATTTTCAGACCGCGGCGGAGTGATTCCTAAAGCCAGGCTCTCTTTATACGGACGGCTCAGATCTACTTTTGTGACGTCGACCACCCCATTGGTTGGTGTATCCTTCCACCGATTAAGGCAGTCCATCCCAAAAAAAAGAACTCTGGAAATCCAGCCCCCTTTATACAGGAGCCGGCTCTACTTTCAAGGGACACCAACTGAGCATCCTTCCGCCACCAAAGGAGTCCCTCAAAACATAGGTCTCAAAACTGGACCCTTTTTATACAGGAGCCGGATCTACTTTCAGTATATGCTGATTGTGTGTCCTTCTGCCAAAAAAAATAGTCCCTCAAAAAAATAATAGCAGAAAACCAGGCCCTTTTCGTACAGAAGCCCTGTGACGTTCCTCCATAACTTGTGCGTGTGTCCTTCTGCCAAACAATAAAAGGTGAAATAGCCCCTTAAAAATCTTAAAATAAACCTCCATCTTATGCAGGTCCCGGGACTACTTCCTTTGTCATCGTCTCGCGCTCTGTTTTGTGGCCTTCCACCACAAAATATAGTCCCTGAAACACCCATGGGAAAGCTGCGCCCTTTAAATACAAGGGCTGGGCCTTATTACGCCCCCTGTCTGTCTTCTTCCACTCAAAAGAAGTAGTCCACCCCACAAGTAGAGGGCGTCTCCTTGTCTCCTTTGTATCCTGTCCCGGACAGATGAACGCCAGCAAAAATAGCCCCTCCAATAAGCATCCTGAGAGGCCTGCTCTGTGATACAGGCCAGAACTCTGCCGCCCTCCCCCTGAGCTGTGTATCCTCCCGCCGTCCCGGCAATAGCCTCTCCCAAGAAACAGTGAAAAAAGCTGCCAGAGTGGCTTGGGTTTCTATGAAAGACCAAAGGCAGAGGGTGTGACTTTAGCCCTGGGGGGGCTGCGCCTGGATGGAACAGCCAGTGGGGTAGAACTCTGCAAGCCCTGCCCCTGGGCGGAGTCATGCTGCTTAGTGGGCGGGGCTTGGTAAGCCCCTCCCATGGGCGGTGCCATGTCTTTTAGTGGGTGGGGCTGTGGCTCTGGCCCTCCCAGTGGCCACCTGGGGTGTTTGTTACAGAGAAAGGAACGGGTGAGACTTGTCCACGGCCACATGGTGAATCAGTGAGACAGCTGGGAATTGAACCCAGGAGTCCTGGTTCCCTGCTTCCCTGCTCTAACCACTAGACCCCACACCCCTCACAGAACTGAGGATAGAACCCAGGCATCCTGGCTCCCAGCGTCCCGCTCTCACCCACTAGACCCCACTCCCCTCCCAGAGCCGGGGAGAGAACCCAGGAGTCCTGGCTGCCAGCCTGCCGCTGCTCTAACCCACTAGACCCCACTTCTCTCACAGAGCAGGGGGAGAACCCAGGTATCCTGGCTGCCAGCCTGCCGCTGCTCTAACCCACTAGACACCACTCCCCTCCCAGAGCCGGGGAGAGAACCCAGGAGTCCTGGCTCCCAGCCCACCTCGCTCTTACCCACTAGACCCCACTCCCCTCCCAGAGCCGGGGAGAGAACCCAGGAGTCCTGGCTCCCAGCCCCGCTGCTCTCACCCCCTAGACCCCACTTCCCTCACAGAGCAGGGGGAGAACCCAGGTATCCTGGCTCCCAGCCCCGCTGCTCTCACCCCCTAGACCCCACTCCCCGCCCAGGGCTGGCAAAGGGAGCCAGGGGTGTCTTTCCCCAGGCATGGCGGGCGGGCGGGGCTCCAACCTGGCTCGCAGCGGGAGGAAGACGATACCTCCAGTTCCAGATCTGGAAAGGGGAAGCTGAGGCCCCTGCTCTGAGGCCAGGGGAGTTTTCCACCAGAGGATGAAGCAACCCGGCTTCCCATCCCACCGGTCAGGGAGGAAGCGAAAGCCCAGGGCAGAGGTGGGCGAGGGGTGGCAGAGCACCCACCAGCAGCCCCACGGATCAGCCCTTCCTCCTCCCTCCCAGGCCAGCACTTCCCACCCACCGTGATCACCTGGGAGGGGAGGGAGAGGAGCGGGGGCAGGAAGAGGTGGGGGAGGGGGCGGAATGGGGCAGGAGTGGGAGCTTGGGGGAAGGGGGTGGAGTGGGAGCAGAGCGAGGGTGGGAAGAGGTGGGGTGGCGGCTTGGCGGAAGGGGTGCAGTGGGGGCAGGGTCTGGGGCGGAGCAGGGGTGGGAAGAGGTGGGGTGTGGGGTTGGGGGAAGGGGTGGAGTGGGAGCAGAGCGAGGGTGGGAAGAGGTGGGGTGGCGGCTTGGCGGAAGGGGTGCAGTGGGGGCAGGGTCTGGGGTGGAGCAGGGGTGGTCAGAGGTGGGGTGCGGGGTTGGGGGAAGGGAAGGGGTGGAGTGGGGGCAGAGCGGGGATGGGAAGGGGTGGAGTGGGAGCAGAGCGGGGGTGGGAAGAGGTGGGGTGTGGGAAGGGGTGCAGTGGGGCGGGGCCTAGGGCAGAGCGGGGGTCGAGCCCCCCCATGGATGGCTGGGCGCTGACAAGACGCCCACCAAAGGCAACACCCCCGCCAAGTCCAGCCCAGCACCCTAAGGCCTTGCCATGCAAGGTGGAGCAGAGCATGCTGGGAACTCTTGCCCCCCCGCCCCCCTTGGCCATGGTGCAGCCGTGCATGCTGGGAGCTGCCTGACACCTCGCTTGGCTGCTCTGCTGCAGTGCATTGTGGGAATCCTCCCCCTCCCCAGTTGCTCACGCCTGGCTCCTAAGCGAGCCCTGCCCCATGTCTCCACCCGCTCCTCCCGGACACCTGGGTTCTCCCCTGCCGGCCCTGCCACGACCCCACCGCTCCCGCCCCGACGGCCCCCCCGCCCCCGCCCCCACGCTGGTGGCAGCAGGTGGTGTGTGTGCCCCCCCCCAGCCCACTTCTCCTTTTCAGCGCATCGCTGCCCCAGCGCGTCCGCTCTGGCTGGGGCCCAACCCCGGGGGGGCGGGGGGCGGGGGGCAGTCTGGCAGCCGCCGGGTTCCCGGAAAACAAGCTCAGGGCCAGGCACAAGCGCACGGGGCCGGCGGGCGCTGCCTCCCCAGGTAACGGGGTGGGGGGCCCCCCCAGCCCCTGTGGCGGCCGGACCGGGAACACGGGCAGGGGCCGGGCGGGGGGGTAATAGACTATCTCTGTGCGTGGGGGGGGGCCGGGGGGTGCCCACGTTGTGTGTCAGCTGTGTGTGCGTTATAACCATCGCTCCGTGTGTGTGTCTGCGGGCACACGCGTTGTGTGTCGGTCGTAACAGTGTGTGTGTTATAACACTGGGTCTGTGCGTGCCCACGTTGTGTGTCGGTCGTGGCTGTGTGTGTGTTATGACACTGGGTCTGTGCGTGCCCACGTTGTGTGTCGGTCGTGGCTGTGTGTGTGTTATGACACTGGGTCTGTGCGTGTGCACACGTGTTGTGTGTCGGTTGTGGCTGTGTGTGTGTTATAACACTGGTTCTGTGCGTGCCCACGTTGTGTGTCGGTTGTGGCTGTGTGTGTGTTATGACACTGGGTCTGTGCGTGTGCACACGTGTTGTGTGTCGGTTGTGGCTGTGTGTGTGTTATAACACTGGGTCTGTGCGTGCCCACGTTGTGTGTCGGTCGTGGCTGTGTGTGTGTTATAACACTGGGTCTGTGCGTGCCCACGTTGTGTGTCGGTCGTGGCTGTGTGTGTGTTATGACACTGGGTCTGTGCGTGTGCACACGTGTTGTGTGTCGGTTGTGGCTGTGTGTGTGTTATAACACTGGGTCTGTGCGTGCCCACGTTGTGTGTCGGTCGTGGCTGTGTGTGTGTTATGACACTGGGTCTGTGCGTGTGCACACGTGTTGTGTGTCGGTTGTGGCTGTGTGTGTGTTATAACACTGGGTCTGTGCGTGCCCACGTTGTGTGTCGGTCGTGGCTGTGTGTGTGTTATGACACTGGGTCTGTGCGTGTGCACACGTGTTGTGTGTCGGTTGTGGTTGTGTGTGTGTTATAACACTGGGTCTGTGCGTGCCCACGTTGTGTGTCGGTTGTGGCTGTGTGTGTGTTATGACACTGGGTCTGTGCGTGTGCACACGTGTTGTGTGTCGGTCGTGGCTGTGTGTGTGTTATGACACTGGGTCTGTGCGTGTGCACACGTGTTGTGTGTCGGTTGTGGCTGTGTGTGTGTTATAACACTGGGTCTGTGCGTGCCCACGTTGTGTGTCGGTTGTGGCTGTGTGTGTGTTATGACACTGGGTCTGTGCGTGCCCACGTTGTGTGTCGGTTGTGGCTGTGTGTGTGTTATGACACTGGGTCTGTGCGTGTGCACGTTGTGTGTCGGTTGTGGCTGTGTGTGTGTTATGACACTGGGTCTGTGCGTGTGCACACGTGTTGTGTGTCGGTCGTGGCTGTGTGTGTGTTATAACACTGGGTCTGTGCGTGCCCACGTTGTGTGTCGGTTGTGGCTGTGTGTGTGTTATGACACTGGGTCTGTGCGTGTGCACACGTGTTGTGTGTCGGTCGTGGCTGTGTGTGTGTTATGACACTGGGTCTGTGCGTGCCCACGTTGTGTGTCGGTCGTGGCTGTGTGTGTGTTATGACACTGGGTCTGTGCGTGTGCACACGTGTTGTGTGTCGGTCGTGGCTGTGTGTGTGTTATGACACTGGGTCTGTGCGTGCCCACGTTGTGTGTCGGTCGTGGCTGTGTGTGTGTTATGACACTGGGTCTGTGCGTGTGCACACGTGTTGTGTGTCGGTCGTGGCTGTGTGTGTGTTATGACACTGGGTCTGTGCGTGCCCACGTTGTGTGTCGGTCGTGGCTGTGTGTGTGTTATGACACTGGGTCTGTGCGTGTGCACACGTGTTGTGTGTCGGTCATGGCTGTGTGTGTGTTATGACACTGGGTCTGTGCGTGTGCACACGTGTTGTGTGTTGGTCGTGGCTGTGTGTGTGTTATGACACTGGGTCTGTGCGTGCCCACGTTGTGTGTCGGTTGTGGCTGTGTGTGTGTTATGACACTGGGTCTGTGCGTGTGCACGTTGTGTGTCGGTCGTGGCTGTGTGTGTGTTATGACACTGGGTCTGTGCGTGTGCACACGTGTTGTGTGTCGGTCGTGGCTGTGTGTGTGTTATGACACTGGGTCTGTGCGTGTGCACACGTGTTGTGTGTCGGTCGTGGCTGTGTGTGTTATAACACTAGGTCTGTGCGTGCCCACGTTGTGTGTCGGTCGTGCCATGGCATGTGAATTATAACACCCTAGCTCCCTGCGTGTGTGTCTGCCCTGCGGCCGGACCCGGGCTGCCCCATCGGGGTCAGACCGACCCAGGCCAGGCAGCAGGCGAGCCGGGGGCTGCCGGGGGCTGCGGGGGGGGGAAGGTGCCCCCGACTCGTCGCTCGTTTTCAGCAGGGGCTGGAGCGAAGCGAGGGTGTGTCCGTCTGTCCCGCAGTGTAGACAGAGCGGTGGGGGGAGGGGGGGTCTGTGGCTCTGTTGTGCCGTTCGGGGGGGGGGTCCGAGGATGCTCCATGTGCGAGCTGGGAGGGGGCTGTGGGGGAGGGGGGCTGAGATTTGTCTTGGTTGTTCTATGCCGGTGTTTGGGCTTTGGTAGCTTTTGGGGGGTGGGGGCGAGTCTGGGCCATGGCCCTGTCCTGGATAAGTGGGAGGGCTGGGTCTGCCCTGTATAGAACCCAGGAGTCCTGGCTCCGAGCCCCCACTCCTCTCTCAGAGCCAGGGGGAGAACCCAGGCGTCCTAGAAGCCCTGCACAGGGTTATTTCCCCCTTTTTCCTGGTTGAGAGGCACCACCGCCGGGGGGAGCAGCGATGAAAACCAGGTGTGGAAGTTGGCCTCTCTCCCCCCACAGTCCGGACACCGGGCAAGGAGCCAGATGTACGCCCCCGCCCCCCAGGCTGCCAGGGAACGATCGTGCCCCCAGTAGCTACCACCGCTCCCGGGGCCCTTAGCTGGGAGCCCAGAGACGGACAAAGGGCTCAGCCCCACAGCACCTGGGGAAGACCCGGGTTGAGCCTGGCCATGCAAATAAACCCAGCCCCACCTCCACAGAGGGTTGCTGTGAACCCTTCCCTGGCTAGGGGGTGCCACCCCCAGGGCAGGGACTGGCTGGCTCAGTGGGGCAGGGAACGGGACACGGGACCTTTCCCCTCTCGGGGGCACTAGCCCCGATCCGGCCCCTGGGCAGGGACTGGCCACTCAGTGGGGCAGGGAACGGGACACGGGACCTTTCCCCTGTGGGGGGCACTAGCCCCGATCCGGCCCTAGGGTGGGAGACTGGCTGACTCAGCGGGGCAGGGAATAGGACATGGGGCCTTTCCCCTCTCGGGGGCACCAGTGCTGGTCCGGCCCCAGGGCGGGGGACTGGCAGGCTCTGGGAACAGGCCTCCCCTCACTCTCAGTGTCTCTCTCTGTCTCAGGTCCTGGCATGGAGGCCAACGTCTCCGGTCTCTGGCTGACCAGCCCTGGTCCTTCCCCTGTCAAGGCCAAGGCTGACCTGAGCGCCGTCATGGACCGAGTCCAGGTCATCTTCTACACCGTGGTCTGTGTGGGGGGCTCGCTGGGCAACGGGCTGGTGATCTGGCTCACTGCCCGCCGGGCCGGCCGCTCCATCAACTGCGTCTGGTTCCTCAACCTGGCGGTAGCCGACTTCATCTTCTCGGTCACCCGGGTGGTGCCCCTAGCGAAGAACGCCTTCTACCGCGGGCACTGGCCCTTCGGCGTCTTCCTGTGCCGGGCCACCAGCTTCACCAAGTACCTCAACATGTTCTGCAGCCTCTTCCTCTTGGCGGCCATCAGCCTGGACCGACTGGCGGCCGTGGCCTTCCCGGTGTGGTCCAGGAACCGCCGGGGGCCCCGCCTGGCGTGGGCGGCCGCTGCTGGGGCCTGGGGGGCGGCCGCCGCGGCCAGCCTGCCCTTCTACCTCTACCGCAACCTGGTGCCGGAGGGGAAGGCCAGTGGCCTCAAGTGCTCCTTGACGCTGGGAGAAGGGCCCAAGCTGACGCTGTATCTCCTCCGGCTGCTCTGCGGCTTCCTGGCCCCCTTCGCCATCATCCTGGCCTGCTACGGGGCCCTGGCGGCCATGCTGAGGGGGCGCCCGGCCACCGTCCGCTCCAGGAAGCCCTTCAAGGTCATGGCGGCCATCGTGGTGACCTTCTTCCTCTGCTGGGCCCCCTACCACCTCTTCCTCCTCCTCAAGCTGGCAGGCGTCAAGGGCCAGGCCATGGCCGTGGGGCTGCCGCTCGCCTCCTCCCTGGCCTATCTCAACAGCTGCGCCAACCCTGTCCTCTACTTCTTCATGGGGCTGGACTTCCGCCGGGCGCTGGGCCGCACCACCTTGGCCGGGGCCTTCCGCCGGGCCCTGCTGGAGGACGCGGGCTACTCCGCCGGGTCCCACAGCCGCAGGAAGCAGGCAGCCTCCTCCGTGGACGGGCTGGCCCAGAGCTCGGTGGCCCCCAACCTGGCTTGAGAGACCCCGAACTTATCCAGAACAGGGAGCAGGGCCTGTGGGGCCGAGGGAGGCAGGGACTGAGTGAGGGGGGTGCCCCTGGCATGGACGGCAGTGGCGAAGAGAGCAGCCCAAAGGCAGATGCCAAAGAAGCCCCGCAGCCATCCCACTGTAGACACCAATGTGCTTCTCCCTGACCAGAGACCTGTGGGTGTCCCCAGAGCGGGGACAGCAGCAAAGAGGGCTACACGCAGCCCTACACACACACACACACACACTCACAGCACCCCCGCCCACAGCCTTTATCCATCCCACTACCCCCACCAACGTGAGTGCCGCTGTCCTTGAACCAGACTCCTCCATCCACCCCCAAAGCACTTGGAGGAAGAGCTCCACAAACACAGCCTCTGCCCACCCCCAACACACACACGTGTACACAGCCCCTCCCGCACCCAGCCATGAGGTATCCCACCGGCCCCACCAATGTGCTTCCCTGTCCTGGAGAGACTTGCCTGTGGGTCTGCAGAACAAACAGCAGCTTGGATAGCGGCTAAGAGCCCACTGCCTGCCCAGAGCTCAACCCTCCCTTTCTACCCCCCCACTGCTCCCCGCACACACACACAGATCCACCCCATCCATCCCACCTCCCCCACCACTGTGCCTGATTCTCTTATGGCCTGGCCCCTCCCACATCCCTCCAGGGCGGGAGGCCACCAAGCCCTGCCCTGTTGGAGCCGGGGGGCCCAGTCAGGCCAGGAGGTCCCAGTGGCAGCTTGGGTCTGAGTCCCCACAAACTCATGCCATGGATCGTCCCATTAAAACAACAGCTTCTCCTTGAATGTCTCTGGCCTGTTTGCTGCACGTGAGCCCAGCCCCGACATGGGGGAGGGAGCCTGGCACCCAGTGCCCCCCAGCGCAGGCCTGGGAGACAAAGGGCTCCTTGTGACGAGGTGCTGTTGGCATAGGAGAGGTTGTGGTTACAGTAGGGGTGAGGAGGCTGGGAGCCAAGACTCCTGGGTTCACTCCCCGGCTAGAGCCGGGGGTCTGGGAGCCAGGACTCCTGGGTTCGCTCCTCAGCTTTGGGAGGCCCCGCCAATCCTTGTGTGCCTGAGACATCCACAGTCTGGGGGTCAGAGCTGCCAGCCACAAACCTCCCAGTCTATCACCTGCCTACTTGCTGCTTTGTGATCCACCCGGGGCACCAGCAGAGCTGTGGGGCTGCGAGGGGGGAAGGAAGCCCAGGGGGCTGGGGGTCAGGAGTGAGGGGCACCGGCAGAGCTTGGAGTGGGGGAGCCCAGGGGGCTGGGGGTCAGGAGTGAGGGGCACCGGCTGCGATAGAACTAGAGAGACACAGCCCGTGGGTCGGACGAGTTTCTGTAATAAATAGTTGGCACCAGCAGGGGGCAGCGACCCTGGGGCCCACAACAGACACAGGGGGGTGGGGTACAGACGAGATCCAGGGGCGTAGGGGGCTCCCCCTGCTGCCACCATTGGGCTCAGCCCCGGCCCCCTTAGCCTTGGCCACATGGCGCAAAGCATGCTGGGAAAGGCCACACAGCCACCAGATTCTTCCCCGCCCGCTGAGAGAGACTCCACACTCCCCATTGGTGGGGACTTGGCCACGGTGCCCTCCAGGGACTGCCACCATTGGCCAGTTCGATCCCAGTCTCCTCCGATTGGTGCATCCCCGAAGTCTGTTCCCATTGGTCGAGATTTTGGAGAGTCAATGGGAAAGCCAAGCCGCCATTGGTCAGTTCAGTCCATGTCTCCTACGATTGGTGGAAACTCCAGCTGAGTCTTTTGGGTAATTGGCCAGGTTTCAAAGCCAGGCCGCATGCAATTGGTGGGAATTCCAACCCCCACCCCCATTGGTTGGCATTTAGGGCAGGTCTCCTCCTATTGGTGCAGATTCTGAGCAAGTCTTTTCCTGTTGGCCAAGATTCAACCCTTCTCTCCTCTGATTGGTGCAGGCCCCGGGTGAGCCCGCATCCAGTTGCCCGGCCTTCAAACCAGACCTCCTCCGATTGGCCAGAATTCTGAGTGAGCCTCCTCCCATTGGTCGGGATTCAAAGCTGCTTGCCTCCCATTGGTGCCAGTTTTGGGAGCGTCTGTGTTTTAGAAGAGCCCTGCTCTGATTGGAGGCAAAGGCCTGCTCCCCATTGCTCCCCCCCACGGCCCAGGTCCAAAGGGGGGGGGCGAGCACGGCGTCACACCTTGAAGAACCAAGTCCATCCCCCACTGGCTGCCCTGCCCTGAAGCCCCTCCCGGGGGCGGAGCCAGTGGCCCGGCTGGCCACGCCCACCAGGTGGGCAATGTGTTTGGGGTCGGGGGGGGGAGCGGGCGGGGAGGTCCCGGGGGGGCTCCGTGGCCCGGCTCAGTAGCGGGTGTTCTCCTCGGCGGCCGTGACGATGGCGTCCATCCAGATGCGCATGGCCTCCGCGCTGGGCGCCACCAGGCAGAAGAGCCGGTCGTAGGTCTTGACGCAGAAGGTCAGTTTGGGGTTGGGGCTCTGCGGGGGAAGGGAAGGGCAGGGTCAGCCACTGGGGGGTGGCTGGGACCCTCTGGGGAGCTGGAGGGCTGGGGGGAGCTGGAGGGCTGGGGGGGGGACGATGCCAGAGGTTCCAGGGCTGGGGGGCAGGATGCCGTGGGTCCCAGCGCTGGGGGTCTGGAGGGTTGGGGTGGACGCTGTGGGTCCCCATACTAGAGAGCTGGTGTGGGGGACGCCGTGGGTCCCGGCGCTGGAGGGGGATGCCATGGGTCCCGGTGGTGGGAGAGACACCATGGATCCCTGGGGATAGGTTCTGGGTGGGGACACTGAGGGGCGGGATGATGCCATGGCTCCTGGCGCTGAGGAGGGGCTCGGGGGGGGGGGGGCACACCATGGGTCCTGGTCCTGCGATGACACCATCGGGGGGGGCGCTGCGGGGCTTGGGGGGACACCGTAGGTCCTGGTGCTGTGGGGGGGCACTGGAGGGTGGGATGACGCCATGGGTCCTGGCGCTGGGGGGGGAGCACTGTGGGTCCTGGCGCTGGGGGGGGATGCTGGGGCGGACTGTGGATCCTGGCGCGGGGGGAGGGCGCTGGGGGTCGGGGCGCTGGGGATCCTGGTGCCGGCGAGGGTGCTGGGGGGGGGGCTCTGGGTCCTGGCGCTGGGGGTCCTGGCCCTGGGCGGGGGTGCTGGGGGGGGCTCTGGGTCCTGGCGCTGGGGGGGTCCTGGGGGGGCACTGGGGGTCCTGGCCCTGGGGGGGGTGCGGGGGGGCGTACCTTGAAGGCGCTGCGCAGGTGATCATAATATACCTCCTCGATGGCCTGGAAGTAGATGACGCCCTTTAGCTTCGCCTCCTCTTTGTCTGCAATGAGAGGGGGCAGCGATGAGGAAGAGGGGCCGGGGGGGGGCCGGGATACAGGGGGATGCGGGAGGCACTGGCTCCCCAGTGGGGGGTAGCAGAGAAGGGGGCGCCCGGGGGGGGGATACCTGGGGGCTCACAGCAGGCATCTCTGGGGGCGGGTGAGCAGAGGAGGGGGCTGCTGGGGGAGGGGGGTACTTCGGTACTGTGGGGCAGGGGGTGCCTGGGGGTACCCAGGGGGCATCGGGGGGTACTGGGGGCTCACCCACGTAGTAGGCCAGCAGGTGCCGCTGGGGGTGGGTGCCGGGGAGCGGGTGACCAGAGGACGGGGATGCTGGGGGTGGGGGGCACCCGGGGGCGCCAGGGGGGTACAGGGGGCATCAGGGGGTATGGGGGGCACCCGGGGGGTACTGGGGGCTCACCCACGTAGTAGGCCAGCAGGCGTCGCTGGGGGTGGCTGCAGGGGAGCGGGTGACCAGAGGACGGGGATGTTGGGGGTGGGGGGCACCCAGGGGTGCCAGGGGGGTATGGGGGGCATCAGGGGGTATGGGGGGCACCCGGGGGTACAGGGGGGTACTGGGGGCTCACCCACGTAGTAGGCCAGCAGGTGCCACTGGGGGTGGGTGCCGGGGAGCGGGTGACCAGAGGACGGGGATGCTGGGGGCGGGGGGCGCCAGGGGGCACCTGGGGGGCACAGGGGACTCACCCACGTAGTAGGCCAGCAGGCGCCGCTGGCGGTCGAAGCAGAACCAGCGTTTCTTCCAGGTTTTGATGCGCCCGCCCATCTTGACCAGGAAGCCGCGGCAGGCCCTGCCCGTCACCTGCACCTCGGGGCAGGTCTCCAGGCTGTGCCCCGAGGCCTCCAGGTGGGCGCGCAGGTCCAGGGGGGCAGGGGGCTCCTGCACCGGCCCCGGGCTCCGGTCCTGCAGGGGCAACACAGGGGGGAGGGGTAAATGTGGGGGGGAGGGGAGGGGGAGAACGCCGGGAATCCCGGCCCCAATCCAGCCTGGGGGGACTGGCTGGCTCGGGGGGGTCTCACCTGGGCAGGGGGGGGCGGCTCCGTGTGTTGCGTCTCCCCCTGGGCCACTCGCTTTGCCTCCTGCGGGGACAGAGAGGGGGTTCAGGGCCCCGTGGCCACCGCCCCGCACCCCCAAGAGACCCCAATCTGGTGACTCCCCAGCCCCCACCCCCGGCTTCCTGAGGAGCCCCAGAGACAGAGCTGCCCCCCCCCGCAACCATCCTGCTCCACCCCTGCCCCCCACATCATCCTGCCCTCGCCCCTTTCCCCACCTCCACCCCAACCCCCTTCCCCCACCTCTAGCCTGCCCCCCAGCTCCTCCCCCTGCCCCCCCTCCAGGCCCCTTCTGCTGCTGTCCCCGCCTCCAAGCAGGCCCCGCCCCCTGCCCCAGTCTCACACCTCCCTCCCTGCCCCAAGCAGGGCGGATCCCAGCCACTCTGTGCCCCCCACTCTGGTGCAGGGGTCGGGGAGAGGAAACCAGCAGCTGATGCAGCGAAACCCCAGCTTCCCTATTCCCGGCCTGGAGACCATGGGACAGACACGTGGGGGGAGTGGGGTTCGTGGTTAGAGCGGGGGAGGGGTGGGAGCCAGGACTCCTGGGTTCTCTCACTGGCTCTGGGAAAGGGATAGGGCGGAGTGGTTAGAGCAGGGGGGTGGCAGGGAGTCAGGACTCCTGGGTTCAATCCCTGGCTCTGGGAGGGGGGTGGGGTCTGGTGATTCAGGGCAAGGGGTCGTCGGGAGGTGGGGGGAGAGCCAGGACTCCTGGGTTCTTACCCGCGCCTGCAGCAGCCGCTCTCTCTCGGCCATGGCCTCCCGCACCATCCGCTCCATTTCGGCCAGTTTGGTGACGCAGGAGCCCACGCTGCGGGGGGAGCGGGACATGGAGTTGGTAGGGAGTGAGGAGCCTGGAGTGACCCAGGGAGACGCCCAGGGACCCCCCCCCCCCAATGGGTAGGAGGGAAATCCCAGGGGAGGGGGACGGAATGGGATAGGGGGCTTCCGAGTATGGGGGGAATTTGGAGGGGCCTGTGTCTGGGAGACCCAAGGGTAGGGCAGTGCAAAGGAGGGAGGCAGAGGTGCATGGGGGGCTGGGGAAAGGCATGGAGGGGCGGGATGGGGGTGCTCGGGGGCACAGAGGGGACAATGGGGGGGCAAAGAAGCCCCAGAACTGGGGGGGGCAGTGAAGGGAGGGGGACTATTGTGGGAATCTCACCTGTATGGCCCCCCCAGCGGGTACAGGGGGGCATTGAGATGTGTGAGTGGCACGCAGCGCCGGTCGCCCCCCGCCGAGAGCTGCAGTGCCAGGATGTCTGAGTCTAGCCCCCCTGAGAGAGACAGAGACGGGGGGGGGGGAAGGGGGGTATCAGCACCCCACAGGCACAGAGAACCCCACACCCCACAAAAAAAAATCCACTGGCCCCAACCAGCCCCACACCATGCCCTGGGAGATGTCCCAGCCCCAACAGCCCCCCTAAATATACCCCACCCCCTCCTTCCCAGCCACTCCCCTCCTACCGTTGTCATTGAACGACAGGGGGCGCGGGGTGGGGCGGGGGGCCGGCCGGTTCCCCCGTCTTCGGGGGAGGCTCGCCGATCTCTGCAGCCCGAAGGAGCTCTGGAGAGAGAAAGCAAGGGGGTCGAGAGCGGGGTTCACCCCCCCCCACACCCCAGGTACCCCGACACTGCCCGCCCAGAACCTTCCCTGCCCATTGGCTCTGCTTTTGGGGTGGGGGGAGGAAGGGGCACAGACACAGGGGAGCACAGACAGCCAGAGCAGAGGCGGCGGGGGACGGGCACAGGACAGACGGACACACACACCTGGACGGAGCTGCGGACGGAGAACACGCAGGCCGGGTCGCGCTGGTCGCAGCCCAGCACCACGACCTTCCGATCCGTCTTTTGGGTGAACATGAGCTGCAGAGACACAGAGACACTGACGTACGGACAGACACACGGACACGGCAGGGGTGGGGCTCCCAGCCCTCCCTGCTCTAACCACTAGCCCCCTCTCCCCTCCCAGAGCCAGGATAGAACCCAGGAGTCCTAGCTCCCAGGGCCCCCTCCCCCGCACTCTAACTCACCAGACCCCACTCCCTTCCTAGAGCTGGGCCGAGAACCCAGGAGTCCTGGCTCCCCGTTCTCCTCAGAGCCACCTGTCTGCAATGCCGGGAACTCACCAGCAGGTGGCAACATGACCCCACCTGCCCAGGTGTGAGGAAGTGGGAATGTTCCTACAGTCTTCTCTGAAGACTCGGGGTGTGCCTCAGTTTCCCCTATGTGTTGCTCAAGTATCTGGTGGTGGGAGGAGAGTGCCTGACCGGTGCAGCGACCCCTAGAGGGCAGGTGTGACGCTGACTGGCTGCCTGGGAGAGAGAACTGGCCGGACACGCTGTAGCTTGGCACCTGATGGCCAGGCCCCCTCCTCTGCCAGCATCAGCGGGTGGTGTAGGTGCTGGCCCAGGTCAGAGACCAAGGAACAAGGAGGGGAACAGGTAATTCTGGGGCCAGGCAACTGGGACTCAGAGGGGGGAGTCCAGGGCTCTGCCCCCCCCCCCCCCCGATGGGCTTCGCTGCAGGTCCCTGCTCCCTGCGCTCACAAGCTCTGTTCTACGCCAGGTTCCCGACCCCTCCGTGTCGCACGCCGCCGGGGAGCCACGGCTGGCCTGGGTCTCAGGGACACCAGGCCAAGGTGTTTCTTCACCAGGGGCTTCCAGCCCGCAGCTGGAGGGACCCAGGCATCCGGGGGCGGGGGGGCAAGGGGGCGGTCACAGCTTTGGGACACAGCAGAGAAGCTTTGACCTGAACTGGAGCAGACAGGGCCGGGGGGGGGGGGGGGGGGGACACGACACACAGAGCGGGCAGGCTGGGTGGTGACCCCAGCGGGGGGTGAAGGGTGAAGTGGGGGGCACAGGGTGCACCCTGGCAGGTGGGAGACAGGTAGGTGGGGGAACAGGATGGGTGTGCTGGGGGGCACCCCAGAAGGGGGAGGGGGGGCACAGAGGGGTTGGGGGGGTTACCTTGGTGAGCTCCTGGTTACTGACGGGCGAGTCATCTCCGCTCTGGCCCTCACAGGCTTTGCCCAGCTCCTCCAGCCGACGCCTCTCCTGGGGACACAGGCCAGGGCAGGGGTCACCTCATGGGGTCCTGCCCCGCCCCCTTCCCCGTCCCCCGCTCTGCCCCACGGGGTCCTGCCCTGCCCCCTACTTAGACCCATGGGCCCAGCTGGCCCGGCGACCCATCCCCCACTCAGACTCTGGGAGGACAGTGGGGTCTTTTGGTTAGAGCAGGAGGCTGGGAGCCAGGACTCCTGGGTTCTATCCCAGCTTTGGGAGGGGAGTGGGATTAGATGGGGATTGGGGGCTGGGAGCCAGGACTCCTGGGTTCTATCCCAGCTTTGGGAGGAGAGAGGGATTAGATGGGGATTGGGGGCTGGGAGCCAGGACTCCTGGGTTCTATCCCAGCTTTGGGAGGGGAGTGGGATTAGATGGGGATTGGGGGCTGGGAGCCAGGACTCCTGGGTTCTCTCCGGGGGAAGGGGGGGGGTTTCCTCACCAAGTTGAGGCTCTGGATGGCCTCTCCCTTCTCCTGCGCCAGCTTGCGGCTCTCGCCCGCCATGTGCTCCTGCCCAAAGCGCACCTGGGCCTCCAGCCTGCACACCTTCCTCTGGGGGGGGGGGAACAGGGGAGCGTGAGAGCCCTGCGGGGGAGGGGATCCCCTCACCACAAGAACCCGGGTGTCCCTACCTGGGACCTAGGAAGGGGGAACCCCACCCCTGGGGACCCCCCTGCATTGAGCTGTGGGAGCAGCCCCCCACCCAGGCAGTGGGTAAGACCTGGCACCAGATCCCAATGCCCCCCTGGAATGGAATCAAGGGCCCCCCCAGGTGCCATCCAGGAGGAGGGTAAGACCCGGTGCTGGATTATCCTGCCCCCCTGGAATGGGCTCTGGATGTAGCCAAGACCTGGAGCAGGATCCCCCATGCCCTCTGGAACGGACTCGCTGCTCAGGACCCGGATCCTGGCACCCCTGGAATAGATTGCAGGTGTCACTGTCCTGGAGAAAGGTAAGACCTGGATCCATGTCTCTGGGTCCCCTCCCCCTCTGGATCGCACTCTGGTTGCCAGAAGACCTGGAGCCGGACTATCCGGTCATGACCTGGAGCCAGATCCCAGTGCCCCTGGAATGGAGTCGCAGGTTCCACCCAGGAGGAGGGTAAGATATGGAGCTGGATCCAGATGCCCCTGGAATGGAGTCACAGGAGGAGGGTAAGACCTGGAGCAGATCCCTGAGGACTGGCCCCACGCACCTTCCTCTCCTCAAGGCTCTTCTGGACCTGGGCTATCTGGCGGACCAAGGCCTGGCAGGCCTCCTCCTTCTCCTCCTCCAAGCGGCTCTCGCGCTCCAGCTGCTGGAACTCCAGGTCCTCATAGCTCTTCAGTGCCCCCTCCAGCATCTCCGAAGTCTGCAGGGAGGGAGACCCCGTCAGGACTCCTGGGTTCTATCCCAGCTCTAGAAGGGGAGGAGGGTCTAGTGGGTTACAGCGGGGTCCTGGTACGTCTGGGCCATATATATGAACAGTCAGACTGGGTCAGACCAAAGGTCCATCTAGCCCAGTATCCTGTCTTCCAACAGGGGCCGATGCCAGGTGCTTCAGAGGGCATGAACAGAACAGGGCAGTTATCGAGTGATCCATCCCATCATCCACGCCCAGCTCCTGGCAGTCAGAGGTTTAGGGACATCCAGAGCAGGGGGTCGTGGCCCTGACCAATAGCCATTGATGGACCTGTCCTCCAGGTACTTATTTAATTATTTTTTTAACCCAGTTATAGGTTTGGCTTTCACAACATCCCCCGGCAATGAGTTCCATAGGTTGACTGTGCATTGTGTGAAGAAATACTTCCTTTTGTCTGTTTTAAACCTGCTGCCTGTTAATTTCATTGGGTGATGCTTGGTTCTTGTGTTATGAGGAGTAAATAACAATTCCTTATTTACTTTCTCCGCACCAGTCAGGATTTTATAGACCTCTGTCATATCCCCCCTTCATCGTCTCTTTTCTAAGATGAACGGTCCCAGTCTTATTAATTTCTCCTCATATTGCAGCCGTTCCATCCCCCTCATCAGTTTTGTTGCCCTTCTCTGAATATTTTCCAATTCTAACAGATCTTTTTTGAGATGGGGCGAGCACATCTGCACGCAGTGTTCAAGATGCGGGCGTCCCATGGATTTATATAGAAGCAATATGATATTTTCTGTCTTATTATCCGTCCCGTTCTTAATAATTCCCAATGTTCTGTTTGCTTTTTTGACGGTCGCTGCCCATTGAGTGGATGTTTTCAGAGAACTATCCACAGCGAATCCCAGATCCCTTTCTTGAGTGGTACCAGCTAATTTAGACCCCATCATTGTACACGTATAGTTGGGATTATGGTTTCCAATGTGCATGACTTTGCATTTATCAACAGTGAATTTCATCTGCCATTTCTGGCACATCTGCCATGTGACCTCCAGAAGAAGAAAGGGGAGCGTCCATGTACCAGTAACGCAGATACAGGTAAGCAACCGTTTTCATGTTCTCTCCACAGGTACTAATGTGGAGAGTGGACTAGATGATACGTCTGAGGGAAGGGAACAGAAGGAGACTCCGCCAGTTGGAAGGCATGAGATGCACTGTCCCAGGGTTGGGGGTTCCACGACCACCGCTCCCAAGAGAAGGAGGCGGGTGGTGGTGGTCAGGGACTCTTTCCTCAGGGGGACTGAGTCATCTATCTGCCGCCCCAACCGGGAAAACCGAGAAGTCTGCTGCTTGCCAGGAGCTAAGATTCATGATGTGACGGAGAGACTGCCGAGACTCATCCAGCCCTCGGATCGCTACCCCTTCCTGCTTTTCCACGTGGGCACCAACGATACTGCCAAGAATGACCTTGAGCGGATCACTGCGGACAACGTGGCTCTGGGAAGAAGGATAAAGGAGTCTGAGGTTCAAGTGGTCTTCTCGTCCATCCTCCCCGTGGAAGGAAAAGGCCTGGGCAGAGACCGTTGAATCGTGGAAATCAATGAATGGCTACGCAGGTGGTGTCGGAGAGAAGGCTTTGGATTCTTTGACCATGGGATGGTGTTCCAAGAAGGAGGAGTGCTGGGCAGAGACGGGCTCCATCTAACGAAGAGAGGGAAGAGCATCTTCGCAAGCAGCCTGGCTAACCTAGTGAGGAGGGCTTTAAACTAGGTTCACCGGGGGAAGGAGACCAAAGCCCTGAGGTAAGTGGGGACATGGGATACTGGGAGGAAGCACGAGCAGGAGCGCGTGAGAGGGCAGGGCTCCTGCCTCATACTGAAAAAGAGGGACGATCAGCGAGTTATCTCAAGTGTCTATACACAAATGCAAGAAGCCTTGGAAACAAGCAGGGAGAACTGGAAGTCCTGGCAAAGTCAAGGAATTATGATGTGACTGGAATAACAGAGACTTGGTGGGATAACTCACATGACTGGAGCACTGTCATGGATGGATATAAACGGTTCAGGAAGGACAGGCAGGGCAGAAAAGGTGGGGGAGTTGCACTGTATGGAAGGGAGCAGTATGACTGCTCAGAGCTCCGGTATGAAACTGCAGAAAAACCTGAGAGTCTCTGGATTAAGTTTAGAAGTGTGAGCAACAAGGGTCATGTCGTGGTGGGAGTCTGCTGTAGACCACCGGACCAGGAGGATGAGGTGGACGCGGCTTTCTTCTGGCAACTCACGGAAGTTACTAGATCGCAGGCCCTGGTTCTCATGGGAGACTTCAATCACCCTGATATCTGCTGGGAGAGCAATACGGTGGTGCACAGACAATCCAGGAAGTTTTTGGAAAATGTAGGGGACAATTTCCTGGTGCAAGTGCTGGAGGAACCAACTCGGGGCAGAGCTCTTCTTGACCTGCTGCTCACAAACTGGGAAGAATTAGTAGGAGAAGCTAAAGTGGATGGGAATCTGGGAGGCAGTGACAATGAGATGGTCGAGTTCAGGATCCTGACACCGGGAAGAAAGAAGAGCAGCAGAATACGGACCCTGGACTTCAGAAAAGCAGACTTTGACTCCCTCAGGGAACTGATGGGCAGGATCCCCTGGGAGAATAACAGGAGGGGGAAAGGAGTCCAGGAGAGCTGGCTCTATTTTAAAGAATCCTTATTGAGGTTCCAGGGACAAACCATCCCGATGTGTAGAAAGAATAGTAAATATGGCAGGCGATCAGCTTGGCTTAACAGTGAAATCCTTGCTGATCTTGAACACAAAAAAGAAGTGGAAGATTGGACAAATGACCAGGGAAGAGTATAAAAATATTCTCGGGCATACAGGAGTGAAATCAGGAAGGCCAAATCCCACCTGGAGTTGCAGCTAGCAAGAGATGTTAAGAGTAACAAGAAGGGTTTCTTCAGGTATGTTAGCAACAAGAAGAAAGCCAAGGAAAGTTTGGGCCCCTTACTGAATGAAGGAGGCAACCTAGTGACAGAGGATGTGGAAAAAGCTAATGTACTCAATGCTTTTTTTGCCTCTGTCTTCACGAACAAGGTCAGCTCCCAGACTACTGCACTGGGCAGGACAGCATGGGGAAGAGGTGACCAGCCCTTTGTGGAGAAAGAAGTGGTTCGGGACTATTTAGAAAAGCTGGACGAGCACAAGTCCATGGGGCCGGATGCGTTGCATCCGAGAGTGCTAAAGGAACTGGTGGCTGTGATTGCAGAGCCATTGGCCATTATCTTTGAAAACTCATGGTGATCGGGGGAGGTCCCGGGCAACTGGAAAAAGGCTAATGTAGTGCCCATCTTTAAAAAAGGGAAGAAGGAGGATCCTGGGAACTACAGGCCAGTCAGCCTCACCTCAGTCCCTTGAAAAATCATAGAGCAGGTCCTCAAGGAATCAATTCTGAAGCACTTAGAGGAGAGGAAAGTGATCAGGAACAGTCAGCATGGATTCAACAAGGGCAAGTCATGCCTGACTAATCTAATTGCCTTCTATGACGAGATAACTGGCTCTGTGGATGAAGGGAAAGCAGTGGACGTGTTGTTCCTTGACTTTAGCAAAGCTTTTGATACGGTCTCCCACAGTATTCTTGTCAGCAAGTTAAAGAAGTATGGGCTGGATGAATGGACTATAAGGTGGATAGAAAGTTGGCTAGATTGTCGGGCTCAACGGGTAGTGATCAATGGCTCCATGTCTAGTTGGCAGCCGGTATCAAGTGGAGTGCCACAAGGGTCGGTCCTGGGGCCGGTTTTGTTCAATATCTTCATAAATGATCTGGAGGATGGTGTGGATTGCACCCTCAGCAAATTTGCAGATGACACTAAACTGGGAGGAGAGATAGATACGCTGGAGGGTACGGATAGGATACAGAGGGCCCTAGACAAATTAGAGGATTGGGCCAAAAGAAATCTGATGAGGTTCAACAAGGACAAGTGCAGAGTCCTGCACTTAGGATGGAAGAACCCAATGCACCGCTACAGACTAGGGACTGAATGGCTCGGCAGCAGTTCTGCAGAAAAGGACCTAGGGGTTACAGTGGACAAGAAGCTGGATATGAGTCAACAGTGTGCCCTTGTTGCCAAGAAGGCCAATGGCATTTTGGGATGTATAAGTAGGAGCATTGTCAGCAGATCGAGGGACGTGATCGTTCCCCTCTATTTGACATTGGTGAGGCCTCATCTGGAGTACTGTGTCCAGTTTTGGGCCCCACACTACAAGAAGGAGGTGGAAAAATTGGAAAACGTCCAGCGGAGGGCAACAAAAATGATTAGGGGACTGGAACACATGACTTATGAGGAGAGGCTGAGGGAACTGGGATTGTTTCGCCTGCAGAAGAGAAGAATGAGGGGGGATTTGATAACTGCTTTCAGCTACCTGAAAGCGGGTTCCAAAGAGGATGGATCTAGACTGTTCTCAGTGGTAGCTGATGACAGAACAAGGAGTAAAGGTCTCAAGTTGCAGTGGGGAAGGTTTAGGTTGGATATTAGGAAAAACTTTTTCATTAGGAGGGTGGTGAAGCACTGGAATGCGTTACCTAGGGAGGTGGTGGAATCTCCTTCCCTAGAAGTTTTTAAGGTCAGGCTTGACAAAGCCCTGGCTGGGATGATTTAGTTGGGGTTGGTCCTGCTTTGAGCAAGGGGTTGGACTAGATGACCTCCTGACGTCCCTTCCAACCCTGATATTCTATGATTCGGTTGCCCAGTCACCCAGTTCTGAGAGGTCTCTTTGTAGCTCTTCACAGTCTGTCTGGGACTTAACTATCTTGAGTAGGTTTGTATCTTCTGCAAATTTTGCCACCTCACTGTTTACCCCTTTTTCCAGATCGTTTATGAATATGTTGAATAGGCCTGGGCCCAGGACAGACCCTGGGGACACCACTATTTACCCCTCTCCGCTATGAAAACCGACCGTTTCTTCCTCCCCTTTGTTTCCTATCTTTTACCCAGTTACCGATCCATGAGAGCACCTTCCCTCTTATCCCATGACAGCTCACTTTGCTTAAGGCCCTTTGGGGAGGGACCTTGTCAAAATCTTTCTGGAATCCTAAATACACTATATCCACTGGATCCCCCTTCTCCAGGTGTGCTGCCCCCTCAAGGAGTTCTAATGGAACACGTTCCCCCTCTGTGCATGTCCAGAGACACAAGCCGCTTCTTGGGCTTCATTCCCCTCTGCAAGTCCCCTCTGGGCCATATCAGTGTACGTGGGCCACCTCGGGGTCTCTTCCTCTGGGCCGTATCAGCCTGCCCCGCTCTACACAGGGTGGGACCTGCCGGGCCATCCCCAGCCCCTACCTGCTGCAGCTGGCTCTGCATCCGCTCCCGCATGCTCTCGGGCTGGGTCTCCAGGTGGGTCTGGGACTCGGCATGCTGCCGCTGGAGCTCCTCCACCTTGCGCCGCTCCTTCCCCAGCCGAGCCTTCTCCTGCCGGAGAGGGGCGGGGTCAGGAGCCAGGACACCTGGGTTCCACGGACATCCCCCCCTCCCCCCGGCCAGGCACCATCCCCAACAGGCTGGGGAATGGGGTCAGCGTGGGGGGGAGAGGAAGCAAAGAATGCTGGGAACAGGGCCAACCCACAGCAAAGGGTGCTGGGAAAGGCGGACACGGCTGGACAGGAGCGAAGGATTCTGGGGTCCAGTGGGCAACGGGGAGAGTGGCAAAGGATTCTGGGGGAAATGGGCCAAGCAGGGAGGGAACACAAAGGATTCTGGGGAAAGAGGAGCCCCGCAAAGGCCGCTGGGAGGCAGGGAGGCTGGGCGGGGGCCTGACCTTCTCTCTCTCGGTGCGGCACCTGCGCACCATCTCCGCGAACCTCCTCTGCAGGTGGAGGACCAGCTGCTCCTCGCGCTGAACCTCCCGCCACTCGGCCGCCAGCTCCCCGTCCAGCAGCGCCCCCTCCAGCTTCATCTGCCGGGAGCGGGGCAATGAGACCCGGCGCCCCACGGCACGCAGAGCCGACAGCGGGCAGCTCCCACCCACGATAGCCCACAGGACCCCACCCCTCTTCCACGGCCAGGAATGGACCCAGGCCCCCGGGCTCCCAGGCCCCCCTGGCCCTAACCCACGCCCCTCCGAGAGCCAGAGAGAACCCAGGCGTCCTGTCTGCGCGGCTCAGTGTTTTCCCCTCTCCCCAAACCCAGCTGCTCCTGCTGTGATTGTAGCAGGGACCGACCCAGCCCCTCCCCACCTGGCTGGGCGCGGTGCCCCAGCGAGACAGGTTTGCCAGGTGCCGGCAGCTGGGAACGCCCCCCACCCCCACCCCCCAGCCAGCCCTGTGACTCAGGGAGGGGAGCCCGGGGACGGACGCACCTCGATGTTCATCTCCTTCTGCTGGTGCTGCAGCTCCTTGACACGATTCTCCAGCTCCGCTACCCGAGCCAGCACCTCGTCCTGCTCCCCCCGCCGCCGGGACCCCTCCGCGCCCGCCTGGGGGCTCTCGTCCTGGGCGGGGGAGAGTGGGAGTGAACCGGCCCTGTCGACAAGGGGACCCCATTCCACACCCCCTGAGCCAGCCACTCCCTGCCCTGGGGCCACACGTGAGCCAGCACCCCCGAGCGGGGACAGGCCCCATGTGCCATTCCTGGCCCCCCCTGAGCCAGCCACTCCCTGCCCTGGGGCCAGATGGGAGCCAGCACCCCCGAGAGGGGACAGGCCCCATGTGCCATTCCCAGCCCCCCTGAGCCAGCCACTCCCTGCCCTGGGGCCAGATGGGAGCCAGCACCCCCGAGCGGGGACAGGCCCCATGTGCCATTCCTGGCCCCCCCTGAGCCAGCCACTCCCTGCCCTGGGGCCAGATGGGAGCCAGCACCCCCGAGAGGGGACAGGCCCCATGTGCCATTCCCAGCCCCCCTGAGCCAGCCACTCCCTGCCCTGGGGCCAGATGGGAGCCAGCACCCCCGAGAGGGGACAGGCCCCATGTGCCATTCCCAGCCCCCCTGAGCCAGCCACTCCCTGCCCTGGGGCCAGATGGGAGCCAGCACCCCCGAGCGGGGACAGGCCCCATGTGCCATTCCCGGCCCCCCTGAGCCAGCCACTCCCTGCCCTGGGGCCAGATGGGAGCCAGCACCCCCGAGAGGGGACAGGCCCCATGTGCCATTCCCGGCCCCCCTGAGCCAGCAGGTCCCCCAAACTGGGGCCTAGAGGGGACAGGCTGCACGCCACTCACCCCGTTCTGGGCACTCTCCGTGCTGCTGGCCTCGTCCTCCTCAGTGCTGTCACTCGTGGCTCCCCCGGGGCCAGCAGAGAGACAGTCAGCGTTGCCTACCGGCTGGGCCCGGGCTACCTCGGGGCCCTGGGCTGGAAACGGCCCCCTCCGCCTGTCCTGCCCTGCCGGGGCCAGGAAGGGGCATCGTGAGGTCTGGCTCAGCCCCGCTAGGGGCTCATTCTCCTGGAGAACCATGGCCAGAGACCTGCAACCACAAGGGAGAGGAGGCGCTAGGGGGCGCTGGGCTGCAGGGGGGCCGGGTGGGGGGCTGTGCCCAGGGTGTCAGGGCTGGCCCCGATGCCTCAACTCAAGTGACTCCTTTCATAGAATCATAGAATCATAGAATATAAGGGTTGGAAGGGACCCCAGAAGGTCATCTAGTCCAACCCCCTGCTCGAAGCAGGACCAATTCCCAGTGAAATCATCCCAGCCAGGGCTTTGTCAAGCCTGACCTTAAAAACCTCTAAGGAAGGAGATTCTACCACCTCCCTAGGTAACGCATTCCAGTGCTTCACCAGCCTCCTAGTGAAAAAGTTTTTCCTCATATCCAACCTAAACCTCCCCCACTGCAACTTGAGACCATTACTCCTCGTTCTGTCATCTGCTACCACTGAGAACAGTCTAGAGCCATCCTCTTTGGAACCCCCTTTCAGGTAGTTGAAAGCAGCTATCAAATCCCCCCTCATTCCTCTCTTCTGCAGGCTAAACAATCCCAGCTCCCTCAGCTTCTCCTCATAAGTCATTTTCTGGTTCCCTAAATCTCCCCATTTAACCAGCCCCCCACACCCCACCCCAGAGGTGGCTGCATCTCAGCACTGGGTGAGGGGTCTCTGTATCAATAACCCCAGGCCCCACCCAAGAGCTGGCCGCATCTCAGCCCCGGGCGAGGGATCCCTGCATAAACAGCCCCCATTATTAGCATTAACCCCAGGGACTCCCTGCCACTGGATATTACAAGA
Organism: Caretta caretta; assembly: GCF_965140235.1. Classification (NCBI taxonomy): domain Eukaryota; kingdom Metazoa; phylum Chordata; order Testudines; family Cheloniidae; genus Caretta; species Caretta caretta. The sequence continues at coordinate 18,457,063 of NC_134229.1, forward strand.
GTGCCCCTGGCAGAGGTCCTGCCTTTGTCATTTCCTGAGTCCTGCCCCTGGGCTGGAAACACCCCTGGAACGAAGCTGAACGCGGTCTGAAAACGAACCTCCAGCACTCGGAACAGCCCTGCTAATAAAAGGCCAAACTGTCCCATTGGTGTAGGGCCACCTTGCACCAGGCAGGCGGCCCCATCCTCAATGCGCCATTCCTGCCCCAGAGACGGCACCTCCCTGGATCTCTGGGGCAGGGAGCCAGGGGAAGAGACACCCGGCCTGGGGGAGTCCCAAGGGTGGGCTGAGCCCGGAGCAGGGAGGGGAATTTTCCACTGGGCAGGCGAGAAGAGGGGTTTGTTTGTTCCAACAGGACAAAGGGAAACCATCAACCCTCACCTGCAGCCCTCCCTGCCTGCCAGCTGTCCCTCCTTCCTCACAGAACCACCCCGGGGCTCTTGGCCCCTTCCCAACCTTGGGATGCAGCCACCTCTGAGGGGGGCATGGGGCTTGTTATGCAGGGACCCTTCCGAGGCAATGAGATGCAGCCACCTCTGGGGTGGTGCGTGGGAGCTGTTAATAAAGAAGTCACTTACCCAGCAGCTCCAAATTAGCAACCACCACACTCCAAAATTATTCCCTTTGCTGTCAAACAGGACACAGAAATTCTCCTTCACTTCCTGTCCCCAAACCTGTTCATAGAATCATAGAATATCAGGGTTGGAAGGGACCTCAGGAGGTCATCTAGTCCAACCCCCTGCTCAAAGCAGGACCAATCCCCAACTAAATCATCCCAGCCAGGGCTTTGTCAAGCCTGACCTTAAAAACTTCTAGGGAAGGAGATTCCACCACCTCCCTAGGTAATGCATTCCAGCGTTTCACCACCCTCCTAGTGAAAAAGTTTTCCTAATAATGTTGCAGGACTGTTGACCAGACACCATGTTTCTCCCCAGAGGTGGCCGCATCTTAGGGCTTCGTGAGGGGTCCCTGTATAAACAGCCCCCATGCCCCACCCCAGAGCTGGCCACATCTCAGCACTGAGCGAGCATCCCTGTATAACCAGCCCCAGTGCCCCACCCCAGAGGTGGCCGCATCTCCACGACGGGGTGCATTGGACAGGCTCTTTAGCAGGGAAAAATCACCCTGACCCTGGTTCATCCCGGCCTTGGCACCTTCCGCTTTATCTCTGGCGCTAGATTGTCCCCACTTCAACCAGCGCCAGGGGCTGGTGCTGGGAAGAGCAAAGCGGGTCAGACTTTTCCACGGGCCAGGGCAAACGGCTGATGTGGGAGCTGGGGACAGACCCCGGGGGATGTTTGTATTTCACCTTCAAGGGGAGGCGGGGGAGGATGCTCCAGCCAGTCTGTCTGAGGATCTCAAAGCACTTAAATATTGACTGATCTGTCCTCACAGCCCCTCCACCGCTCCCTTCCCCCAGGGGATCATTTTCTTCTGTTTGCTAGAGGGAGGAAGTGAGGCAGAGCCCAGGAGAGAACCCAGGAGTCCTGGCTCCCGGGCCCCCCATTCTCATTAATCAGTCCAGCAATCAATCAAGGGGCTCTCCATTTAAGAGCCCCCCATAATGAGGGCCACAGCCCCAGGCCCGGCACCACTCACCCCGCAATCCGTGCCCCGGAGGGGGCGCGATCCCTGGATTTCTCCAAGCCCCTCCTCCCAGGTCGCAGACAGAACCCAGGTGTCCGGGAGTTGCTCTGGGAACTGCGGAAGAGAAGCAGGGTCAGGCGAGCCATGGGGGGGAAGGTCACGATCCACCCCCCCCCCGCCGCAGCCAACTTCCCCGCCCGCCTCTTTCTGTTTCTCTTTCTCTCCCCCCCCCCACGCCCCATGGCCAGGTGACGGCCGCTGCGCTCCGGGACCCCCGCCCCAGCCCCGCTCACCGGCCGGCCCCGGTCTGCCCTGCCCGCGCGTCTGGCTCCAGTCCCGGTCCCGGTCCCGGCTGGGGGGGCAGCGGCTGCTCAAACTCGTTTTCCAGCCCGGGCTTGGAAACACAACACCTGTGACATCAGCGCCTGGGAGGGGAGGGCACGTCAGGGCCAGCCACAGCCCCAAGAACCCAGGAGTCCTGGCTCCCAGCCCCCCCCTCTAACCACTAGACCCCGCTCCCCTCCCAGAGCTGGGGGGAGAACCCAGGAGTCCTGGCTCCCAGGCCCCTCGCTCTAACCAATAGACGCCACTGTCCTCCCAGAGCTGGGGGGCGGGTGGGGGGAGAACCCAGGCGTCCTGGCTCCCAGCCCTCCCCCAAAAGCCCCCGGCAGGCGGGTGTGGATCACGAAGCAGGGGAAGTTGAACAGTTAAACCGAGAGCCAGAGCCCTGCACGAGGTCTGGGCTGGGACTTTCTGCCCTTATGTAATGGCCCCTAGGCCAAGAACTCAGTCCCACCCATCTCCTTGGCTCTGGGAGGGGAGTGGGGGCTAGTGGTTAGAGCGGGGGTGGGGGGGCTGGGAGCCCGGACTCAGTTTGAGCAGGTTCTTTCACCTCTCTGTGCCTTGGTTTCCCTGCCTAGGAGCAGGGAGATCAGTCTGCTCCAGGGAGCGGGGTGACTCTTCCCCTGCTGGGCCCATGTCTGCTGGTTAATTACCAGCAAGGTGGATGGGGGGGGGGGAATCCACACGGAGCCACAAAGATCCCCACCCTTCCCCCTCCAGCCCCAAAACCTCCCCTGCCACTCACTGTGTGCACTCTCCTGGGTCAGGGGGCTAGGTCACAGGGTCTTTCCCCTCTAGGGGGCTGTGGCTCCCACAGGGCCCCAAGGTGGGGGTTTGGCTGGCTCTGGGGTGCAGGGAACAGAACATGGGCTCTCCCTGCCCCGCCTGCTTTCACACAACCTCAGGGATTATACAACCCCAACCCAGTGGCCTGTATAAACATGGGGGCTGGGCAATCAGCTACACCAGGGATTTCAGAGGCTTAGAGCAGGGGGCGCTGAGAGCCAGGACTCCTGGGCTTTATTCCCAGCTTGGGGAGGGGAGTGGGGACTAGTGGTTAGAGCAGAGGGGCTGGGAGCCAGGACGCTTGGGTTCCATCCTTGACTCTGTGACAAGGCTCCCAGGGAGGAGTCCGACATCCGTGAGAGAAACCAGTTTGTCTCCCCCGGGCCTGGCAGATCGAGACAGGCTGAGTCCTGCCGGCTGACACCCAAATTTACCTGCCGGGAGTTTCCCTTGGGAACTTTGTTCCCACGAGAGCCGGGCAGGGCGCTGCAGCTGCGGGTTGAAAACCAGAACCAGTTTAAAAAATATAAGAGGGCTAATTCGAAGGGCCCCGTGCCCCCACTCCTTGCCCCCAGCCAGTTCCCACCTTGGGAACAGATGGGAGCCAGTGCACCTACAGGGGAAGGGTCCCATGTCCCCCGGAGCCAGCCAGCCCGCCCCCCTGGTCAGGGCCATCCCTTCTCTCCATACACCCCCCAGCTGCTCTGTCGCCAGCCACCAGGGGGCCTCAGGCAATTTGTGGAAGAGGGACTGGACTCCTGTGCCCTCCCCGATGGCTGCAACACACCCCAGAGCTGGGTGCAAAGTCCGCAGGCCCTGATAAGAAGAGCTGCCCCCTGAAGGTCAGTGTAGGGGAGCAGTGGGGGCAGGGCAGGCAGTCAGCCATTGAAGGGTTAATTGGCCCCAGATCTCTGTCTTCCCCCTACCCCTTCCCCAGCTGACAGGTCTTTGTGGGATTCCCCAGGGGCTTGTTCAAACCCACCACCGGCCTGTGGGATTCCAGCATTTGTGTGGGAACAGTCAGCATAGGCTGGGAGCCAGGACTCCTGGGTTCTCTCCCTGGCTCTAGGAGGGGAGTGGGATCAAGTGGGTTAGAGCATATGGGCGGGGAATTTCCAGCAGAGATTTCCCACCTCTGTGCCTCAGTTTCCCTCACTGTATAACAGGAATGAGGATCCTGACTCCGCTCCCCATGGCAAAAGAGTTTATGAGGCTCAACTAATTAACCCACATTAATGGCTTTGAGATTCAGGGCCGGAAGCACCAGCAGAGAGTCCTGCAATCAGCTGTCTCCCGACCCCAAGCCAGAGCTGCTGGGGTTGCTAGTGCTGAGCTCTCAGCCCCTGGCTGCCTGAGGAACCCCACAGAGCAAGAAGGGGGCCCCATAAAATCCCCTCAACCTCTGCCCAAACCCTCCTCTTGGTAGACAGCAGCAAAGGGAGCCCTTTTATAGCCCTGCCCCCTTCCCAGCATGCCTCGCTGCCCAGCCTACAACCCTGAGGACTACATCTCCCACAATTCCTTTCTTCCAGGGCTGCAGCCTTAAAGGAGCAGCACCCCTCATTGGAGGGGGTGTCTGGGGGTGGCTCTATCCCAGCCCCATAGAGTTCACCAGGTAGAAAGACCCCTCCCCTTACTCCCTCCCCCCCCCGCCGGCTCCTAGCTAGGACAGAGCCCCGCCAGCATTGCGCCTGGCTCTGGGGTGGTGTCCAGCTGGCTCGGCCTGTTTGCAGGGGTCAGGGTGGGTGGGAACAGACGGAGGGGTGAGAGTCCCGTTTTCAAGCGAGGCAGGGGGAACGCCAGGGCTGTGGCTCTCCCCTCCCTGGAGAGGAGGGAAGGGAAAACGGAAGACGGAAGAACTAGCAGGATTGGATGAAGGAAGGATGGGGGGCAAGTTTGGCTCTGCAGGGGGCAGGAAGCCGAGTCTCCTTCCCTCTCGCCGTTCTTTGGGCCAGGGCCAGGGCCACGTGTAGGCACCTGCGGCTGTTCCTAGGGGGGAGTCGAGGGGGCATGGGGGAGGAGAGTACCCACAACCCCCCAGCTGCAAAGCCGGAGAACAGGCCGGGAAAAAAGTGAGGGAGCAGCACCCTCTGGTGGGAAACTGCAGTAACAGGCTGGCCCCATGGGCCCAGCCAGCCTGGGGTCCTGCCCCCCAACCTCAGCCCCAGGAGCCCACTAGCCCAATATCCCACCCTGCCTGAGTCACATGGGCCCATCTACCCCGGCATCTCGCCTTGTGAAGCAAACTCAAGTCCAAATGGGTCCAACAGAATTTTATTCTCTTGGCAGCAGCAGCTCGTTTCCAAACCCCGCCGAGGTTCAGCCCTGCTCCCAGACAGGGCCCCCTTCCCTTGCCCTCGCCCCCCACAGAGCAGGGAGTCCAGGGCCGGGCTCGCCAGAGACCCAGGGGGCAGAGATGGGGAAAGTCCAGTGAGTGCAAACAGCACTAACCCCGAGCCCCTGGGAGGGGGGGTTCCGCCCTGTTCAGCTGCAGGGTGGGGGAGGGACCTAACCAAACCAAGTGGGGTTCCCCCAGGGCACCCCGCTATTCAAACACAGGGCATGGAGGGTTGAGGTCTCTCTCGAACCTCAATGCAGGCCACTGGCCTGTGTTGGGGGTTCTCTGCTATCAGCACTGCAGGCTCAGGGAAGAGGAGGGGTGTCTTTGCTTCCCAGGGGAGGCCAGGGGGACACCCCCACATGACAGCCAAAGCAGAGGAAGGTGCAGACTCCCTAATGCCAGACTGGGGGTGTCAGAGGAATGGGGGGCTGGCGGGGGGCGGGGGAAGGGAACCTTAACCACCCCCATTAATGGATGCACAATGCCGCCGAGGACACAGAGGAGGGAGCTCCCAGCTTTCACTTAAAGGTGGGGACCGGAGTGAGACTCAGGGACAGCCACCCCCAAGCCAAAGGGCCTTACGGGTCAATGAGAGGCCATGGCCTATGTGGAGGTGGGAGGGGCTTGTTGTGAGGGGTGTGGCCTTGGAGTAAAGAGGGTGGGGCTAAGTCTCCACATCCTGGATCCCGCACTTCAGGTTTGCCGGGACAGCGATACCTGCAAAGGACAGAAAAAGAGACACAGGTTAGACAGAACGGGACGGGGTCCTGGCCTCCTCTACACCATCCACGGCCCACTACTGGGAATAGAACCCAGGAGTCCTGGCTCCCAGCCCCCCGCCGCTCTAACCCACCAACCCTTCTCCCTCCCAGCCCATGGAGAGAACCCAGGCGTCCTGGCTCCCAGCTTCACCAATTTGTTTGGGTTGAGGAAGGTTCAAGCTGTTCATCAGCTGGACAAAGGCCTCGCAGCTCTGGGTCAGTCGGGGGTTCAGGGTCCTCTCCTCCTCCACCGTGGACACCGTCTGGCCTGCAGGGGGCGCCAGGGGGCAGGTGAGAAACAGCACCAGCAGGGGGAGCCCCCACCCCTGCGGGCCCCCCACCCGGCTCCCTGGAGCACAGCGCCCCCTAGTGCCGGGCTGGGGCATCGGGGCCAGCCCTGACTGCCCCACTGAGCCCCGCCCCCTGCAGCACAGCGCCCCCTAGCGCCGCGCTCGGACTCACCCGTGTAGTCGTGGGCGGGGTAGATCAGACAGTCTCCGGGGAGCGTGAAGATTTTCTCGTGCACGGAGCGGTACAGGGTCTCCGGGGAGCCTGGGGGGCGGAGAGAAGTGGGGCCTGGTTACCATGGGGTGAGGGACACACCAACCCCCTGGCATGGCACCCCTGACATCCCCCAGTGCCCATGGGAACCCCAGCTCCCTCTTGCCATACCCCCCCAGCATAGCACCCTGCCCGTCCCCCACAGCGCCCCCTCTCTGAACCCCCTGGCACGGCACCCCCACCATCCCCACAGCACCCACTGGCTGAGCCCCAGAGACACACCCTGCCATCCCCTTGGCAACCAGCAGCCATGGTCCTCATCGCTATGGCAACTGCTGGGCATGACCTGGAGATGTCCCCCGTTGCCATGGCAGCCACCGTCATATCCCGGGGATGTATCCTCTTGTCCCCACGGTAACCATTCACCAGCCCTCCAAGAAACCCCTCCCCCTGGTAACACATTCCCCCCCACCCACCTCCCCATCACCCCAGCTCGCCCTCACCCTGCTGGAAGTCGGTGCGGCCGCAGCCCCGGATCAGCAGGGCGTCCCCGGTGAAGGCCATGGTCCTGTCACTGAGCACGTAGGTCAGGCAGCCGTCCGTGTGTCCAGGGGTGGAGCGGGCTTCCAGGGCCTGCAGACAGGAGGAGCCAGCGACATGACCTCTTCATGGGACCCAGGAGTCCTGGCTCCCAGCCCCCCCTGTTCTCACCACTGGAACCCCAGGCCTTCCAAGAGCCAAGTACAGAACCCAGGAGTCCTGGCTCCCAGACTGCTACTCTGACTCCACTCTGCTCCCAGAGCTGGGGAGAGAACCCAGGAGTCCTGGCTCCCAACTCCCCCTCCCTCCACACACACACGCTCTAATCACTAGACCCCCCTGCCCTTCCAGAGCTGAGGAGAGAACCCAGGAGTCCGGGCTCCCAGCCCCAGTGCCCAGGTGACTTACGAAGGCCCCGAATTCCAGGGCGTGGCCCTCGCGGAGGAGGATGTCGGCCAAGGCCCCGCTGTCCTGGGAGATCACACTGCGGCAGCCTGGGAGCATCGTCTTCAGCAGCCCGGTGCCCGTGATGTGGTCTGCATGGCAGTGGGTGTTGGCTGCGCGGAGCAGAACCAGGGATTTACAGATGGGAACCTGACCCGCTCCCCACCCGCCCCGCCAGCCGGTCCCTGCCCTGGGGCCGGATCGGGGCCGATGCCCTCTAGAGGGACATGGGGCCTTTCCCCATTCTCCACCCCCTGAGCCAGCCAGTCCCTGCCTTGGGGCTGGATCTGAACCGGCGCCCCTTAAAGGGGAACGGCCCTGACCCCATTCCCTTCCACAACAGGACAGTCCCCATCCAGATCCCATGGGAGCTGCTCTCACCTGCGTACAGTAAATTGAGGCCCAGCTCCTTCACCAGCTTCACGTCCCGCTTGGCCGTCTCCAGAACCGGGTCGATCAGAACCGCTTCCTTGGTCTTCAGATCCGCGAGCAGGTAGGTGTAGGTGCAGCTCACGGGCTCAAAGAGCTGTGGAGGGGAGATCCAGTTAGCACCGGCAGGAGAGTGGGGTCTAGTAGTTAGAGCAGGGGGCTGGGAGCCAGGACTCCTGGGTTCTATTCCTTTCCCTCCCCCCTCCAGCATGGCATCAGTTGACGGTTGGTAAATCTCTCCCTCCCAGATATAATCACCCCTGACAGCCCAGCAGGAGTTACCGTCTCTTCACACCCAGCAGCTCCGTCTCCCCTGCTCGGCACCGAGCCACGTTACTGGGTTCCCAGCCTGCGCCCTTGGGCCTAAAATCACACACCCCCTGCCCCGGAGCCCACACAGGCCTTGTAACCACAGCGCAGCCAGGAGGGAATGATCACGGCACGGCCCCGGGGCTGGCCCCCAGGGACCCAACACCAGTGCACTGTATGCACTTATCTCTACAGAACCCAGGAGTCCTGGCTCCCAGCCCTCCCGCTCTAACCACTAGACCCCACTCCCTTCCCAGAGCCCCACAGAGAAAACCCAGGAGTCTAGGCTCCCATCTCCCACCACCAGCCACCTCTCCCCTCCCAGAGATGGGGCTAGAACCCGGGAGTCCTGGCTCCCAGCCCCCTCTGCTCTAACCACTCGACCCCACTCCCCTCCCAGAGATGGGGAGAGAACCCAGGAGTCCTGGCTCCCAGCCCCCTCTGCTCTAACCACTCGACCCCACTCCCCTCCCAGAGATGGGGAGAGAACCCAGGAGTCCTGGCTCCCAGCCCCCTCTGCTCTAACCACTCGACCCCACTCCCCTCCCAGAGATGGGGAGAGAACCCAGGAGTCCTGGCTCCCAACCCCCATGCCCGGAGCTCACCTGCCGGAAGAGCAGCCCCTGGCCCTGGGCACGGCAGGTACAATGCTGTCTCAGGGTCATGGCCGGAGCGTGCTGGTGGCTGGAGCCTTGGGTGATGCGCTGGTGCCAGGCTGGGGGGGGGTGAGTCCTTTAAATGCCAGACGGTGGGGGCGGGAGGGGAGGAAGGGGGCGGAGGCAGAGGCGGGGAGGACAGGGCAGGCTGGAGATCTAAAAGCGGTTGGAGCTGGGGGGTGGGGCTGGGAGCCAGGACTCCTGGGTTCTATTCCTTTCCCTCCACCATGGCATCAGTTGCCGGTTGGTAAATCTCTCCCTCCCAGAGAGAATCACCCCCCAGCAGGAGTTCCCGTCTCTTCACACCCAGCGGCTCCGGTTCCCCAGCCATGTTATTGCCACGGCACGTCCCCAGCCTGCTCCCAGGGGCCCAAAATCACCCCCCTTCCCCGGCCCCGGAGCCACCACAGGCCTGGTAACCACGGCGCAGCCAGGAGGGAATGATCACGTCACGGTCCCAGGACTGGCCCCAGGGACCCCACAGACAACGGGATTGAACGGTGTGCGCTCATCTCTAGAGAACCCAGGAGTCCTGGCTCCCAACCAGTCTAACCAGGCCTTTGCCCTTGCGGTGTAGTTACACTGAACTCTGCCCTTTCAGCCCTTTTGGGCGGTGACAGTCGTGGCAGGCAGGATTCTCCCTCACCTGCCTTCTCAGGGACCCCCTGGCCCCCAACGGAGTCCCCCCTTCTCGCTATGGAAGCCCTGGTCACCAGCCGGCCAGGGGCCTCCTCCAGATCTCTAGGCTCCCCTGCTTCCAACCCTGCGGGTTTCTGCTTTTCAGGAAGCAGCTGAGCTGTTTGTAGAGTGGCTGGGGAGAGGTAATGGGTTGGGGAGGGGGGAGCCCAGACACCTGAGTTCTCTCCCCGGCTCTGGGAAGGGAAGGGAAGGGAAGGGAAGGGAAGGGAAGGGAAGGGAAGGGAAGGGAAGGGGGTCTCGTGGGTTAGAGGAGGTGGGCCGGAGCCAGGATTCCTGGGTTCTCTCTCCAGTTCTGCCAGGTCCTTTCCCCTCTTTGTGTCTCAGTTTCCCTGCCTTGCAGCAGGCTGATCGTTCCGAGCCAGGGCGTGGGTTGGCTCCCACCCCTGGGGGGCCAGTTAATTTTAGGGTGACCAAACAGCAAGTGTGAAAAATCAGGATGGGGTGGGGGGTGATAGGAGCCTAGAAAAAGACCCCAAAATCGGGACTGTCCCTGTCAAACTGGGACACCTGGTCACCCTAGTTAATTTCAATGGAGTTGGATGTTCAGGGAGACACACAGCGGGATGGGGGATCCACGCAGAGCCACAAACAATCCCCCCCCCCGGCCCCCAAGCCACCCCTGCCACCCACTCCGGGCACCTTCCCTCCTGGGAGCCTTTCCCCGGGCACAGGGCCCTTCTCCTCGAGGGGGTGCCGACTCCAATCCTGCGCCAGGTGGGCGACTGGCTATCTCAGGGGAGGCTGGGGGGGGGGGAGAAATCAGACACTCATAGACATGTCAGCCTGGAAGGGACCTCGCTCGGCCATCCAGTCCAGTCCCCTGCACCGAGGCAGGGCTAGGTATTACCCAGCCCACCCCGGCCGGTGTCTGTCCCACCTGTTCTGCAAAACCTCCAGTGATGGAGATCTCACCACCTCCCTGGGCAATTTACCCCAGAGCTTAACCCCCCTGGCAGGTAGGAACGTTTTCCTAATGTCCAACCTAAACCAGCCTCGCTGCCATGTAAGCCCACTGCTCCTTGTCCTGGCCTCAGTGCACAAGAACAATCTGCCACCCTCCTCTTAACTTTTTAGGTACTTAAAGATTGTTATCCTGTCGTCCCCCCGCCCCCGTCTTCTCTTCTCCCGACTAATTTCAATCTGCCCTCGTAGGCCATGCGTTCCAGACCATTCATCGTTTTTATTGCTCATCCCTGGACTCGCTCCGATTTGCCCACATCTTTCGTCGCGTGTGGTGCCCAGAACTGGACGCGAGACTCCAGGTGAGACGTCATCAGGGCTGAGCAGAGCTAAAGAATCACTTCTCGTGTCTTGCTTACAACACTCCTGATGAGACATCCCAGAAGGACGGCCTCTGGTTTTGCCACATCATTGCACTGTTGACTCACATTTAGCTTGTGATCCACTCTGACCCCCAGATCCCTTTCCACAGGACTCCTTCCTAGGCGCTCATTTCCCATTCTGTGTGCATGCAACCTTCCGAAGTGGAGCACTTTGCATTTGTCCTTATTGACTGTCATCCTGTTTACTTCAGACCATTTCTCCAGTTTGTCCAGATCATTTTGAATCTTAATCCTGTCCTCCAGCGCGCTAGTGTAACAAAGTGGGGGATTTTCTTAGTGTTTTGCATGAACACTGTGTGTGCCTCAGTTTCCCTGTGTGCTGTGTGTGTAACGAGGGGGTGGGAGGGGGTTTGTGGTTGCAGGGGACCAGGTGTGACCTCGCCTAGCAGCCAGGACCCCAGACACGAGTCTGGAGATTGGGAGCCAGCCGGGTCCAGCCGGGGGCGAACAAAGGACCGCAGAGAGGGGCCCAGGCTGCCTGTTTACCTGGCATGGAAGACAAAGGGCAGAGGAGGGGCTGGTGGGGGAGGGGATTTAGGGGGCTCGGCTGGAAGGAGGGGCTGGGCTGGGGACAGGGAGCAGCCGGAGCCCATGGGGACGGGGACAGAGCCAGTTGGATGGTGCTGAGACTGGCCAGGCCCGAGGGCCCCGAGAACTGCCCGGGCTGGGTCCAGACATTCAATAAACCTCCTGTTTTATGCTGGCAAAGAGTCCCTGCAGCTAGAGATCGGGGGGTGCTGCTCCCTCTGGGGGTGGGGGTCCCGGGGGCCCAGAGCGAGGGGACTCCCTGAGGGGGCCCACGGCAGAGCCAGGCTGCTGGAGGCTCAGACATGCGTTTCCAGGAGGCACTGGAGCCCATTAACCCCCATGAGAGATTGTGACCCCCAAGAAGGGCTGTCACACTGGGGGGTTCGTCCCAGGGGCTGTACGGAGCTGAGAGAGCCCGGGGCCTGGGAGACTGTGACAGCTTGCAACCCCTCCCACCCTGGTGTTGTCCTCAGACTTTATAAGTGCGTTCTCTATGTCATTATCCAAATCACTGAACAGAACCGGACCCAGGACAGATCCCTCCAGGACCCCACTCAAGGGGTCCTTCCAGCTTGACTGCGAACCGCTCACACCTGCTCCCTGGAGCGGTTTTCCAACCAGGTGTGCACCCACCTTCGAGTAGGTTGGTCTAGGTTGGATTTCTCTGGTTTGTTTATGAGGAGGTCATGTGAGACTGTATCAAAAGCCTTACTCAAGTCAAGATAGACCACGTCTACTGCTTCCCCCCGATCCACCAGGCTTGTTACCCTGTCGAAGAAGGATCTGAGGTTGGTTTGACACGATTTGTTCTTGACAAATCCATGCCGAGTGTTACTTATCACCTGATTATCTTCTCGGTGCACACAAATGGATTGTGTGATTATTTGCTCCATTATCTTTCTGCGCACCCCAAGTGAAACCGACTGGTCTGGAATTCCCTGGTTGTCCTTATTCCCCTTTTTGTAGCTAGGTACAATATTTGCCCTTTTCCAGTCTTCTGGGATCTCTCCCGTCCTCCAGGAGCTCTCACAGAGAATCGCTACAGGGTTCAGAGTGGTGGCGGGTGTTCGTCTGTATCAGCAGAAAGAACGAGGGGTCCTTGTGGCACCTTAGAGACTAACCAATTTATTGGAGCATGAGCTTTTGTGGGCTAAAGCCCACTTCATCGGATACATGCAGTGGAAAATACAGTAGGAAGATCGATATACACAGAGAACATGAAACAATGGGGGTTGCCATACACACTATGATGAGAGTGATCAGTTAAGGGGGGCTATTATCAGCAGGAGAAAAAAAAACTTTTGTAGTGATTATCAGTATGGCTCATTTCAAACAGTTGACAAGAAGGTGTGAGAAACAGTAGGGGGAAATTAGCCTGGGGAAATAGTTTTTAGTTTGTGTAATGACCCATCCATTCCCAGTCTCTATTCAAGCCTAATTTAATGGTGTCCAGTTTGCAGATTAATTCCAGTATGCTGTTTCTCATTGGAGTCTGTTTTTGAAGTTTTTTTGTTGAATAATTGCAACTTTTAGGTCTGTAATCGAGTGACCAGAGAGATTGAAGTGTTCTCCGACTGCTTTTTGAATGTTATAATTCTTGACGTCTGATTTGTGTCCATTTATTCTTTTGCGTAGAGACTGTCCAGTTTGGCCAATGTACATGGCAGAGAGGCATTGCTGGCACATGATGGCATAGATCACATTGGTAGATGTGCAGGTGAACGAGCCTCTGATAGTGTGGCTGATGTGATTAGGCCCTGTGATGGTGTCCCCTGAATAGATATGTGGGCACAGTTGGCAACGGGCTTTGTTCCAAGGATAGGTTCCTGGGTTAGTGGTTCTGTTGTGTGGTGTGCGGTTGCTGGTGAGTATTTGCTTCAGGCTGGGGGGCTGTCTGTAAGCGAGGACTGGCCTGTCTCCCAAGATCTGTGAGAGTGATGGGTCGTCCTTCAGGATAGGCTGTAGATCCTTGATGTGTTGGAGAGGTTTTAGTTGGGGGCTGAAGGTGACGGCTAGTGGCGTTCTGTTATTTTCTTTGTTGGGCCTGTCCTGTAGTAGGTGACTTCTGGGAACTCTTCTGGCTCTATCAATCTGTTTCTTCACTTCCGCAGGTGGGTATTGTAGTTGTAAGAATGCTTGATAGAGATCTTATAGGTGTTTGTCTCTGTCTGAGGGCTTGGAGCAAATGCGGTTGTATCGCAGAGCTTGGCTGTAGACGATGGATCGTGTGGTGTGTTCAGGGTGAAAGCTGGAGGCATGTAGGTAGGAATAGTGGTCAGTAGGTTTCCAGTATAGGGTGGTGTTTATGTGACCATTGTTTATGAGCACTGTAGTGTCCAGGAAGTGGATCTCTTGTGTGGACTGGACCCGGCTGAGGTTGATGGTGGGATGGAAATTGTTGAAATCATGGTGGAATTCCTCAAGGGCTTCTTTTCCATGGGTCCAGATGATGAAGATGTCATCAATATAGCGCAAGTAGAGTAGGGGCATTAGGGGACGAGAGCTAAGGAAGCATTGTTCTAAGTCAGTCATAAAAATGTTGGCATACTGTGGGGCCATGCGGGGACCCATGGCAGTGCCGCTGATCTGAAGGTATACATTGTCCCCAAATGTAAAATTGTTATGGGTGAGGACAAAGTCACAAAGTTCAGCCACCAGGTTTGCCGTGACATTATCGGGGATAGTGTTCCCGACGGCTTGTAGTCCATCTTTGTGTGGAACGATGGCGTAGAGGGCTTCTACATCCATAGTGGCCAGGATGGTGTTTTCTGGAAGATCACCAAGATCGCTAGTGGCTCAGAGATCTCGCCAGCCAGTTCCTTACGTATCCGAGGTCAGATTTCGTCAGGCCCTGCCGACTTGAAGACATGGAACTTATCTAAGTAATTCTTAACTCGCTCTTTCCCTCTTGTAGCCTCAGATCCTGCCCCATGTCCGCTGATGTTCACTATGGTAGTCGGCTGATGAAAACGGAAACAAAAAAAGCATTTTACACTTCAGCCATTGCTTCGTTTTCTGTTACTGGCTTTCCATTCTCACTGAGTAACAGACCTGTCCCATCCTTGGTCTTCCTCTTGCTTTTCACGTATTCACAGAATGTTTTCTTGTTGCCCTTGCTGTCCCTAGCTGGTTTAATCTCGTTTTGTGCCTTGGCCTTTCTCATTTTGTCCCGACATGTGTCGTGTGTTTATGTTCACCCTTCGCAATCTGACCTAATTTACACTTTTTGCAGGATTCTTTTCTGCGGTTCAGCTCATTGACGATCCCCTGGTAAGCCAGAGTGGTCTTTTGCCATCCTTCCTACGCAGCAGGGTAGTTTGCTCTTGTGCCCTTAATAACGTCTCTTTAAAAACTGCCCTGAATTCTGTGGCCCTCAGACTTGCTTCCCACGGGATCTCACCACCAATTCGCTGAGTTCACTGAAGTCGGCCTTCTCCAAGTCCATTGTCTGATCTCTGCTGTTTTCCCTCCTCCCGTTCCTTAGCAGCGTGAGCTCTGTCATTTCCTGACCCCTTTCACCCAGGCTGCCGTCCACCTGCAGATTCTCAACCAGTTCCTCCCTGTGGGTCAGAACCAAATCCAGAACCGCCTCCCCCTCGCTGCTTTCCCCAAAGCTGTCTCCAATGCATTCCAAGATCTGTGCCCGGCTGTGTTATTTTCCCAGCCGTTCTCTGGGTGGTTGAAACCCCCCGTCGCCACCACGGCCTGGGCTTTGCATGATTCTGTGAGTTGTTTAAAAAAGCCTCACCCACCTCTTCTTCCTGGTTAGCTGGTCTGTCGCTGACCCTCCCATGGCGTTCCCCCCCCCCCCCCCCCGGGTTGTTACCCCTTTTATCCCGACCCGGAGACTTTCAACAAGTCCGTCTCCTATTCCCATCCCAGCCTCTGAGCAGGTGCAGACACCTTGGCTATACCAGCAACCCCTCCTCCCTCTGTCCCTGCCCGCCTGAGTAAACCGTGCCCTTCTGTACCGATATTGCAGTCACGGGAGTTAACCTGCCGAGTCATTGTGATGCACCGTGTGTCGTAATTGGGATTCTTCACGGGGATCTCTAGCCCTTCCTGTTGACTCCCCATACTTCGTGCATTAGCACACAGGCAACTAGGACGTTCATTAGATTTGCCCTTTAGTGTCTCCTCTGCCCCTGCCCACGTTCCCCCCAGATTCCCACCCTTCACCCAGGTTCTGCCACCTTGGCTGGCATCATATAACCTCAACCCAACACACCTGTGGCGTGGGCCTGGTATAAACATGGGGCGGGTGGGTGGGAACTGGAGAATCGGCCACACCCCGGATTTCACAGGTCACCTGGCTGAAAGCAGGGGGGCCTGGGAGCCAGAACTTCTGGGTTCGCTCCTCAGTTCGGCGAGGGGAGGGGAGTCTAGTGGTTAGAGCAGGCGGGGTTGGGAGCCTGGACTCCTGTGATCTATCCCTGGCTCTGGGAGGAGAGTGATGTCAAGTGGTTAGAGCAGGGGCCAGCTGGGAGCCAGGACTCCTGGGTTCTCTCACAGTTCTGGGAGGGGAAAGGAATCTAGTGGTTAGAGCAAGGGGGCTCTAGGACCCAGGGCTACTGGGTTCTATCCCCAGCTGTCCTGCACAGATTTCACCTCTTTCTGCCTCAGTTTCCCTCACTGTATAATAGCATTGAGTTTGCTTGACTCAGTTTCCCCAGGGAAGGAAAGGTTTGTCAGGGTCCACTAATTAACCTGTGTTAATTGCTTTAAGATCCAGGGCTGGAAGCAACAGCAGAGAATGCTGCTGGGGCAGCTCGGCGAGATGGTGCCAGGCTCCCTGCTCTGGGGGGAATTCTGCACCAAAAAAACAAAAAGTTCTGTGCACAACATTTAAAAACCCTGTGCATTTTCTTAGAATTGTAGAATATCAGAGTTGGAAGGGACCTCAGGAGGTCTCCTAGTCCAACCCCCTGCTCAAAGCAGGACCAATCCCCAATTTTTGCCCCAATCCCTAAAGGGCCCCCTGAAGGATTGAACTCACAACCCTGGGTTTAGCAGGCAATGCTCAAACCACTGAGCTATCCCACCCCCCAAATCCCATATCATCCCCTCACTTTCAACTACTTTGGTAATTTATTGCAAAATCCCTGTCAGCCAGTCTGTCTGTAACGAGACAGACAACCCCCCAGGAGCAGAGAGAGACAGAAACCCCTGTGCCCACGTGGATCCTTGCTGCAGGCTCAGGGTGCAGGTTACCCGGAAACACGGGAGCTGGGGGTAAGGCAGAGAGAGCTGATGGCACAGAGAACGCATTAGCATAGTGGGATCTGTCCCAGTCTCTTCCCAGGCAGAGGTGAGGGGGCTCCCTGCTTCTCAGTAGGCAAACACACCCCAAGACCCACATAGCTACTCCTAGCCCCCCCACGCTTCCTCAGCTTCCCCTCCCTCATCAGGATCCTTGTCCCATGGACCGTTCCCCCTCAGCCCTGTGCCCTCATCTCTCCCTTCCCCTGGAGATTGACTCCCCTTTCCCATCCCACAGCCCCCCCCACCCCCAGGCTCCAAAAAACCCCGTTCTACCACTGGGGAGCTCTCCTCCTCCTCCCCCATTCCACTGGGGTCCCTCTGCTTCCCCCTCACACCCCAACTGACCCCTTACTTGCCTGGCCCACTCCCAAGTCCCTAGCACTGGGAGCCGCAGCTGGAGAACCCCGCTCCTGGAGAAGCTGTGCAGCCTGAAAATCAGGGGGCAGGTGCCCCCCCCCATGGCACCCCTGGCCAAGGCTCCCCATGGTTTCCCCACAGCTGCTTGCGTCAGCCCCACGCCTCTGCAGGGCAGGCGCGGCGACGTGGACAAGGGGCACACTCCGGGGCTGCCTGCCAGTGGGGAGCGCGGGCCCCTGGCTGCACGGAGGTGGCGGGGGGGGGGATCACCTGCAGCCCCCCCCCCGCCCCCTGACACAGACTCAGCCGTGCACCCGCCACCGCAGAAGGGCCTGCTTTTCTGCAGCGGGCACGCCCAGCCCCAGCGGTGATTTACACCCCTCCCGGCTGCTCCCAGCGTGCCCGCTCGAGACCACGGCCAGGGAAGGGCGCGTGGCCCCAGCGGCATCTCGTATTCTGCAGGGAAACACAGAAAAGCTGGGGGGGGGACACCCCAAATTCTGCACATGCGCAGTGGTGCCCAGTTGCCCCAGGAGTGTCTCGCAGCGGCTGGCTAGCTAAGGTGTCCAACCCCCCATATTTACCCGGACCCTCCTCTTGGTAGCCGAAAAGGGAGCCCCTTTTATAGCCCTGGTCCCTTCCCAGCATGCCTTGCTGCCCAGCTTACAACACCCATCGACCCCGGGGACTACATCTCCCACACTTCCTTTCTTTCAGGGCTGCAGCCTTAAAGGGGCAGCACCCCTTATTGAAGGGGGGTGTCTGGGGTGGCTCCATCCCAACCCTGTGGAGTTCGCTGGGCAGAAAGACCTTCCCCCTCCAGCTGGGATGGAGCCCCACCAGCGTTGCGCCTGGCTCCGAGGTGGTGTCCAGCTGGCTGAGCCTGTTTGCAGGGGTCAGGGTGGGTGGGAACAGACCGAGGGATGGGGGGCTCCCTTTTTTAAGCAGTGGGGGTTGTGGCCGGGGTTTACCCCTCCCTAGAGAGGAAGGAAGGGAAAAGGAAAGAACTAGCAGGACGGGAGGAAGGAAGGAATGGGGGGTGGGGGTGGCGAGTTCAGCTCTCAGGGGTGGGGGGGGGGGGAAGCCGATTCTCCTTCCCTCTTGCCCTTTCTCTAGGCCAAGGCCACGTGCAGGCTCCTGCAGCTATTCCTGGGGCGGGAGGTGAGGGGGTCTGGGCCCCCTGGGGTCTATGGGGGAGAGCAAACCCCGGGAACAGGCCTGGGAAAGTGAGGGAGCAGCACCCTCTGGTGGGCAACTGCAGTAACACGCTGGCCCCATGGGCCCATCTCACCCAGCATCCCGCCTTGGGAAGCAAACGCGATTCCGCTGGGTCCAGCACAACTTTATTCTCTCAGCAGTGGTTCATTTCCAACCCCCTCCCTCCCCAAGACTGAGCCCCATTCATAAAGAGGGCCCCACCCTTCCAGCCCAGAGTGGGGAACACCCGCTCCCAGCTCTAGGCCCACGGGTGCCGACGCCCCACAGAGCAGAGGCAGTCCAGCTGGTGCAAACAGCAAGTGGAGGGAGCCCTGCAGCGTGGGTGGGACCCCCCAGTTCAGGCACAGGGTGGGAAGCAGGGCCTGACAGAACTGAGCAGGGTCCGCCCAGGCACCCCGTTATTCAAATGCAGAATATGGGGGCCTGGGGCCTCTCTCAGACCCTAATGCTGGCTGCAGGGGTTCCCTGCTGTCTGCACACCAGGCTCAGGGAAGGGGGGGGGGCTTTGCTCCCCAGGGGAGGCTAGCAGGAAGCTCCCACCCCACAGTGAATGCAGAGGAAGGTTCAAACTCCCTAATGCCAGACTGGGAGGGGAGGGGAGGGGAGGGGGGGGGGTCGGGAAGCTGCCATGGTTGAAGATCATTAACCCCCTCCCCAGTCAAGGGATGCACCCTCCCACTCAGGACCCCAAACAGGGAGCCCCCAGATTTCGCTTAAGGGAGGGACCAGAGTGAGAGTCAGGGACAGCCAGCCCCAGGCCAAAGGACCTTCCATCATCATAAGGGTCAATGAGAGGGTGTGCCCTATGATGAGGTGGGTGGGGCTTAATACAAGGGGGCGGGGCATTAGAGAAAGAGGGCTGGGCTAAGTCGCTGCATCCTGTATCCCACACTTGAGGTTCGCTGGGACAGCAAAATCTGCAGAGGATGAAAAAACAGACACATTAGACAGAGCGATAGGGGCCCTGGCCTCATCTACGCCCCCTGCCAGCCCTCAACTGGGATAACTCCACCCCCCCGCTTTAACCACTAGACCCCCCACTCCCCTCCCAGCCCCGTGAGAGAACCCAGGCGTCCTGCCTCCCAGCCCCCCACTGCTCTAACCCACCAACCCTGAGGGGGGAGGGATAGCTCAGTGGTTTGAGCATTGGCCTGCTAAACCCAGGATTGTGAGTTCAATCCTTGAGGGGGCCATTTGGGGTCTGGGGCAAAAATTGGGGATTGGTCCTGCTTTATTTTTCACTTAGGACGGAAGAACCCAATGCACAGCTACAGACTAGGGACCGAATGGCTAGGCAGCAGTTCTGCGGAAAAGGACCTAGGGGTGACAGTGGACGAGAAGCTGGATATGAGTCAGCAGTGTGCCCTTGTTGCCAAGAAGGCCAATGGCATTTTGGGATGTATAAGTAGGGGCATAGCGAGCAGATCGAGGGACGTGATCGTTCCCCTCTATTCGACATTGGTGAGGCCTCATCTGGAGTACTGTGTCCAGTTTTGGGCCCCACACTACAAGAAGGATGTGGATAAATTGGAGAGAGTCCAGCGAAGGGCAACAAAAATGATTAGGGGACTGGAACACATGACTTATGAGGAGAGGCTGAGGGAGCTGGGATTGTTTAGCCTGCAGAAGAGAAGAATGAGGGGGGATTTGATAGCTGCTTTCAACTACCTGAAAGGGGGTTCCAAAGAGGATGGCTCTAGACTGTTCTCAATGGTAGCAGATGACAGAACGAGGAGTAATGGTCTCAAGTTGCAGTGGGGGAGGTTTAGATTGGATATTAGGAAAAACTTTTTCACTAAGAGGGTGGTGAAACACTGGAATGCGTTACCTAGGGAGGTGGTAGAATCTCCTTCCTTAGAGGTTTTTAAGGTCAGGCTTGACAAAGCCCTGGCTGGGATGATTTAACTGGAAATTGGTCCTGCTTCGAGCAGGGGGTTGGACTAGATGACCTTCTGGGGTCCCTTCCAACCCTGATATTCTATGATTCTATGAACCCTTCTCCCTCCCAGCCCATGGAGAGAACCCAGGCGTCCTGGCTCCCAGCTTCACCAATTTGTTGGGGTTGAGGAAGGTTCAAGCTGTTCATCAGCTGGACAAAGGCCTCGCAGCTCTGGGTCAGTCGGGGGTTCAGGGTCCTCTCCTCCTCCACCGTGGACACCGTCTGGCCTGCAGGGGGCGCCAGGGGGCAGGTGAGAAACAGCACCAGCAGGGGGAGCCCCCACCCCTGCGGGCCCCCCACCTGGCTCCCTGGAGCACAGTGCCCCCTAGTGCCGGGCTGGGGCATCGGGGCCAGCCCTGACTGCCCCACTGAGCCCTGCCCCCTGCAGCACAGCGCCCCCTAGCGCCGCGCTCGGACTCACCCGTGTAGTCGTGGGCGGGGTAGATCAGACAGTCTCCGGGGAGCGTGAAGATTTTCTCGTGCACAGAGCGGTACAGGGTCTCCGGGGAGCCTGGGGGGCGGAGAGAAGTGGGGCCTGGTTACCATGGGGTGAGGGACACAGCCAACCCCTGGCATGGCACCCCAGCCACCCCTGGCACTACCTGGCCAAAGCTCCCTGGCATGGCACCCCCATCATCGCCCCAGCACCCACTGCCATCACCTTGGCAACCAGCAGCCATGTTCCCCAGGGCTATGGCGACTAGGAGGTGAACCCAGAGATGCTCCCTCCATCTCCATGGCAACTACCAATCATGTTCAAGAGATAATGCACCCCCCCCCCCCACCCCTCACCATGGCACCAGCAGGTCATGCCCAGCGGTTGTCACCATAGCCATGGCGGTCACCATCATATCAAAGGGATGCACTGTCTTGTCCCCACGGTAACCATTCACCAGCCCTCCAAGAACCCCCCCCCCCCCCCATCACCCCAGCTCGCAGCTCACCCTGCTGGAAGTCGGTGCGGCCGCAGCCCCGGATCAGCAGGGCGTCCCCGGTGAAGGCCATGGTCCTGTCACTGAGCACGTAGGTCAGGCAGCCGTCCGTGTGTCCGGGGGTGGAGCGGGTTTCCAGGGCCTGCAGACGGGGAGCCAGCGACATGACCTCTTCATGGGACCCAGGAGTCCTGGCTCCCAGCCCCCTACTCTGACTCCATTCTGCTCTGCTCCCAGAACTACGGAGAGAACCCAGGAATCCTGCCTCACAACCCCCCTGTTCTGACCCCACTCAGCTCCCAGCTCTGGGGAGAAACCCAGGAGTCCCAACTCCCAAGTCCCCCTCCCTCCACAAACACATGCTGTAATCACTAGACCCCCCTGCCCTCCCAGAGCCAAGGAGAGAACCCAGGAGTCCGGGCTCCCAGCCCCAGTGCCCAGGTGACTTACGAAGGCCCCGAATTCCAGGGCGTGGCCCTCGCGGAGGAGGATGTCGGCCAAGGCCCCGCTGTCCTGGGAGATCACACTGCGGCAGCCTGGGAGCATCGTCTTCAGCAGCCCGGTGCCCGTGATGTGGTCTGCATGGCAGTGGGTGTTGGCTGCGCGGAGCAGAACCAGGGATTTACAGATGGGAAGCTGACCCGCTCCCCACCCGCCCCGCCAGCCGGTCCCTGCCCTGGGGCCGGATCGGGGCCGGTGCCCCCGAGAGGGGACAGGCCCCGTGCCCCATTCTCCACCCCCTGAGCCAGCCGGTCCCTGCCCTGGGGCCGGATCAGGGCCGGTGCCCCCGAGAGGGGAAAGGCCCCGTGCCCCATTCTCCACCCCCTGAGCCAGCCGGTCCCTGCCCTGGGGCCGGATCAGGGCCGGTGCCCCCGAGAGGGGAAAGGCCCCGTGCCCCATTCTCCACCCCCTGAGCCAGCCGGTCCCTGCCCTGGGGCCGGATCAGGGCCGGTGCCCCCGAGAGGGGACAGGCCCCGTGCCCCGTTCTCCACCCCCTGAGCCAGCCGGTCCCTGCCCTGGGGCCGGATCGGGGCCGGTGCCCCCGAGAGGGGAAAGGCCCCGTGCCCCATTCTCCACCTGCCTTCCAGGGCTGCTCTCACCTGCGTACAGTAAGTTGAGGCCCAGCTCCCTCACCAGCTCCGCGTCCCGCTTGGCCGTCTCCAGAACCGGGTCGATCAGAACCGCCTCCTTGGTCTTCCGATCCGCGAGCAGGTAGGTGTAGGTGCAGCTCACGGGCTCAAAGAGCTGTGGAGGGGAGATCCAGTTAGCACCGGCAGGAGAGTGGGGTCTAGTGGTTAGAGCAGGGGGCTGGAGCCGGGACTCCTGGGTTCTACCCATGGATCTGGTGCTATCCCTCCTGCCCCATCAGTCATTCCCAGCTCCAGACTCCCTTTACCCTGGGAGCGGGACAGGAAGTCAGGAGCCCCGCAAGCAGGGCGGGGAAGTTACAGCACCAAGGATCTGATCAGACCAGCAATAAGGCGGGCTGGGATTTCCTGACTGCCAGAGCGCGTTCTTCTGGGGAGAGAACCCAGGAGTTCCAGCTCCCAGCCCTGCCCCCCTGCTCTGATCACCAGCCCCCACTCCCTTCCCAGAGCTAGGGAGAGAACCCAGGCGTCCTGGCTCGCAGACCCGCCCCCGCTCTAACTACCAGACCCCACTCCCTTCCCAGAGCTGTGGGGAGAACCCAGGAGTCCTGGCTCCCAGCTCAAACCACCAGCCCCCACTCCCCTCCCAGTGCCAGGGAGGGAACCCAGGAGTCCTGGCTCGCAGACCCGCCCCCGCTCTAACTACCAGACCCCACTCCCTTCCCAGAGCTGTGGGGAGAACCCAGGAGTCCTGGCTCCCAGCCCCCCCTGCTCTAACCACCAGCCCCCACTCCCCTCCCAGTGCCAGGAAGGGAACCCAGGAGTCCTGGCCCCCACTCCCCTCCCAGTGCCAGGGAGGGAACCCAGGAGTCCTGGCTCGCAGCCCCCAGGCCCGGCCCGGGGCTCACCTGCCGGAAGAGCAGCCCCTGGCGCTGGGCGCGGCGGGTGCAGTAGGGTCTCAGGGCCAGGGCCAGGGCGCGCCGGGCAGCGGCCGCTGCAGGGCGGCTCCGGGACAGCCACATGGCCGGGGCAGCGGGCGCTACGCTGGTGCCAGCTGCGGGGACGGACCCTTTAAATGCCAGGGGTTGGGGAGGACGGGAGGGGGCGGGGACAGGGAGCCTGGAGCCCTTAAAGGGCCAGCTGCACGGGGGGGAAGCTGGGTCCGTGGACATAGAGATGCCCCTGACACACGAGGGAAGGGTAACACAAACAGATACACACACTAGGGAAGGGTAACACCCACACACAGAGACACGTGCATAGAAATATGGAGTGCCACACATGTACACACAGGGATATAATTACACACAGGGTTCCAGATACACACACACATACACACACACTAGGGAAGGGTAACACAAACAGATTCACACACAAATACACACACACTAGGGAAGGGTAACACACACACATACACAGACACTAGGGAAGGGTAACACCCACACACAGAGACACGTGCGCAGAGACATGGAGTGCCACACATGTACACACAGGGATATAATTATACACAGGGTTCCAGATACACACACAAGTCCCTCTCATAGATACACACTCTCCCTGGAATACAATTATACACACAGCAGCCCTGGCACGTGCGCGCACACACAGAGATACAATGCAACACACACTGGGTTACACACATATCCAGAGTCCCCCTCTCTGTCTCACAATGTACACAGGGTTACACTTACACACACACATGCAGCCACACTGGGCTACAGTCCCGCTGGCATACCCCAGGTGCACCGAGAACAAGACACAAGCACTCACAGGTCAGCCTCTTTGGAAACACACACCCACACACAGTAAAGATTTACCCCTGCAACCTGTTAATTGCACTGCTTTGTTGCTGTAGGGTCTTCCAAGGACAATTAGCAAACACATGGAAGAGGGTACAACACTGGGCCCACAGCTACAGATCGAGTCCCCTTTAAATATGCAAATGAAGGTCGCAATCCCTATCCTGATTGGTCCATTCTGCAGGACAGCTCCCGGGCTGGTAGTTTCATTTCCTGTTCATCTTATTAACCCTACAAATGCCAGATATAGGGGAGGCCGCATCACCTAGCGGAAAGGGGTGGGGTGGGGTGGGGTATGGAGCCAGGACTCCTGGGCTCTCTCCCCAGGGCTCTGTTAAGGCAGAGGGGTGAAAGGGGCGAGAGCCAGGGGCAGGGCTGGGAGACAGGACTCCTGGGTTCTCTCCTGGGCTCTTGGGAAGGCAGTGAGACCTAGTGTTTAGAGCAGGGTGGGGCTGGGAGCCAGGACTCCTGGGTTCTCTCCCCAGCTCGGGGAGGGGAGTGGGGTCTAGTGGTTAGAGCAGGGTGGGGGGCAGTGGGCAAGGACCAGGGGACTTTAACTGTCCCTATAGATTCTTGTCCAGCTGGTCTCTGCCCTTTGCCAAAGAAGCAGCTGAGATTAACCCTTCTCCTGCCAGCCCTTTCCTCCGGGACAGGCGCCCGCAGCCCACCTGGGAGAGGGTTAGAAACCCACGAAGCAGCTCAGCGCCGGGGGTCGGGATAGGGATATGGGGAGGGGGGGAGAAGTGACGTCATTGTTTATTGTCTTGGCCATATGGACTTCGTTCCCAGGGCACAAGTCAGGACTCCAAGCCCGGCCCCTGGCTCTAAGTACTGGGTGTGAGCTCCAGTCGTTAAAAGGGTGTGGCAGGCCTGCCAGCCAGGACTCCTGGGTTCTCTCCCCGGCTCTGGGCGGGGAGTGGGATCTCATGGTCAGAGCAGGGGGGCTGGGAGCCAGGACTCCTGGGTTCTCTAGAGATGAGTGCATTCTGTGCAGACCCGTTGCCTGTTGGGTTCCCAGGGGGCATGAGGCAATCATTCCCTCCTGGCTACTAGGCCTGTGTGGGCTCTGGCAGGGGGGTGATTTGGGGCCCCCGGGAGCAGGCTGGGAACCTGCTGTGGCAATAACATGGCTGGGTGCAGGGCTGAGGAGCCCGAGCCGCTGGGTGTGATGAGACGGTAACTCCTGCTGGGGGCTGATTATATCTGGGAGGGAGAGATTTGCCAGCTGGCAACCGATGCCATGATGGAGGGGGGAGGGAAAGGAACAACGCCCAGGAGTCCTGGCTCCCAGCCCCCTGCTCTAACTACTAGACCCCACTCCCCTCCCTGAGCTGGGGA
Organism: Caretta caretta; assembly: GCF_965140235.1. Lineage (NCBI taxonomy): Eukaryota > Metazoa > Chordata > Testudines > Cheloniidae > Caretta > Caretta caretta. The sequence goes on from NC_134229.1 coordinate 18,482,262, forward strand.
GAGAACCCAGGCGTCCTGGCTCCCAACCCCCTTCCTTTGCCCTTGCGGTGTAATTACAGTAGCGCTGAACTCTTCCCTCCTTTCAGCCATTTTGGGCGGTGACAGTCACCGTGGGCAGAACTCCCACGCCATGGAGTCCCCCTATCTTGTCAAGGAAGCCCTGGTCACTGGCCAGCCAGGGGCCTCCTCCAGCAATCAGCCCGATCTCCAGGGTTTCACATCGTTGCTCCCCTGCTCCCAATCCTGCGTTTTTTTACTTTTCAGGAAGCAGCTGGCTTGGGAGCTCTAATGGGTTAGAGCCGGGGGCCAGGACTCCTGGGTTCTCGCCCTGGCTCTGGGAGGGGAGTGGGGTCTAGCGGTGAGAGCGGGGTGCTGGGAGTTAACCCTTCTCTTCCCCCCGCCCCCCACCACAGGCTGTTTTCTGTATTTCCTGCTCCCTCAATGATCTTTTCTGACAGAAATTAAAATAAAATGTCGAGCCAAAGCCACTGAGCAGAGGGAAACCCTACGATAATAAGCCAGCCTGTGCAGTGTCAGTTCTCAGGGCAGACCCCAGAATAAACAGCATGCCCGGCCGCCCAGCGCTCATAAGCAACCCTACAGCAATAACCCTAGGCGGTGCAAACCAAGGTCTCCGGAGAGACCCCGCAATAAACAAACCACTCTGCCCAGTCACCCTCCACGGAGCAAGGGAGCGTGCATAGCCCCGGAGAGAGCCAACAGACAACACATTAGTGTCTGTAGCCCCAGGGCACGTGAGAGACCCTACCGTAAACAAACATACCAGTGTTCACAGGAGACCCTACCGTAAACAAACAGGGCTCTGCGGCCCTGGTGCTCACAGGAGACCCTACAATAAACAAACGAGCCCGTGTGACCCCAGTGGTCACGGAAGACCCTACAATAAACAAACGAGACCTTGCAGCCCCAGCATGCACAGGAGACCCTACAATAAACAAACTGGGATGCCCAGATACTCCACCATCAACAAACCATCCTGCTGCACAGCCCCGTGGTTCATGAGAGACCCTGGCCTGGGAGGGGAGACCGAGCCTGGAACAGCCTGCTGCTGGGAGCTGCGGCGGGGGGGGGGGCGGGGATGGACGCATAGAAAGAACAGCCACCGCGCGTTGGCACGATGAATTTTGTCCCTTGCCCGAGCTGGTGAGAGAAACCAGCGCGCGAAGGGGGAGCCCTGACGCGCCCCCGTGCGGGCACTTGGTATAGCCCAGCGCTCGCTCCCTGCTCCTGGCCCCTCCCAGCGGCTGGGTTGATTCGGCCGCGTCCGGCGGCGGCTCCTCCCTCCTCCCCCTCCTTCCCCGGTGGATTCTGCTGCGTCCGCCCCCTGTTCCCTGGGGATTCCCCCCTCCCAGGGATTCCCCCCCCCCGCGATATTTACCCCCCTTCCCGCTGGGATTTGCCCCCAGCCCCAGGAATTCACCCCCAGGATTTGCCCCCCTCCCTCACTGAGCCTCCTGCATTGTCCCCTCCCCCTGCTCTGCCCGGACTCCAGGGTTCTCTCCCCGGCTCTGGGAGGGGAGTGGGAACTGGGGGAGGGCTGGGAGCCCGGACTCCTGGGTTCTCTCCCTGGCACCAGGAGAGGAGTGGTGTCTAGTGGTTAGAGCGGCAGGGGGCTGGGAATCAAGCCCCAGAGGCAGGAATGGAACCCAGGAGTCCTGGGGGGCATGCGGGCCCCGTATACGGGTGAACCTCCCCTCTTATGAAACAGGGCTCAGCCGCCCTTTGGGGGAGCTGAGAGCCTGCATGGCCAGGCTGACAAATAGAAAATCCTAGGGAAATTAAATGCAAACGACCCCAGTTAACGCTTCATTACAGGGCTGAGATATTCCACGCCCCGCAGCTTATCCCACCCCTGCCACCAGCTCTGCCCTGACAGTCTCAGACACGGGATTTTCCCTTCTCCCCTCTGCACGTCCCAAACCAACCAGAGCCAGGGCTCTTGATGGCCCGCCAGTCCTGCACCCTTTAGAGTAGGATCCCTGAGGAGAAAGCTGCCCGTCTACATACGTCTGTCCCATCTTTGTTACCCAAGATCAGAGCCCTGTCACTCCGGGCGCTGCACAGACCCAGACTAAGATCAGCCCCCCCCCCCATGTGCTCCATCCTGACCCACAGCGACCCATCCAATATTCCAGTGAGGAGATGAACTGAGAACAAGTCTTTGGGGGGAGGGCACTGGGAGGGGTATATGGCACAGGATCGAGGGGTAGGCGGGGTCTGATGTGGGGCTGGATCTGGGGGATATGTGCATGGTGGAATGGGAGGGAGAAAGCTATATAGATAGATGAGGTTGATGGGGGAGTGGGTATATGGGGTCAGTATGTGGGGCTGGAAGCTCCCCGGGGGGTGTGTGTGTGTGTAGCCAGGTCCCCCTAACTCCAGCCCTGTCATAACCATAAGGGTAGCCTAAAATTCCTCCTTACCTGTAAGGGGTTAAGAAGCTCAAATAACCTGGTTGGTACCTGACCAAAGGAACCAATGGGGACAAAAGATCTTTTCAAATCTGGGGGGGCCTTTGTTTTGGGTTCTTTGCCTTGGTGTTCCTTTGCGCTTGAGACTAAGCGGGACTGGACATCAGTCCATGTCCTCCAAACCCTTCTGAACCAGTCTCTCCTATTACAGAAATTCTAAGTACAGCCAGGCAAGGTGGATTAGTTTCTCTTTGTTTTCTCAGCTTGTGTATTTTCCCTTTGCTGGAGGGAGGTTTATCCCGGTTTTGTTGTAACTTTGAAGCTAAGGCTCTGGGGGGGGGGGGGGGGGGGGGTTCTTCTGTGTTTTGTGCATCGTTTGTTACCCTGTAAAGTTATCTTCCAACCTGACTTTACAGAAGGGATTTTTACCTTTTCTTTTTCTTTTTAAATAAAATTCTTTTAAGAAGGGATTGATTTTTTTTTTCAGTGTCCAAAGATCTAGGGGTTTGGGTCTGTGTTCACTTTGTAACCAATTGGTTAGGATATTCTCAAGCCTCCCCAGGAAAGGGGGTGAAGGGGCTTGGGGGACTATTTTGTGGGAACAGGAACACCAAGTGGTCCTTTCCCTGATTCTTTGTCTAAACCCCTTGGTGGTGGCAGCATACTGTTCAAGGACAAGGTGGAATTTGTGCCTTGGGAAAGTTTTTAACCTAAGCTGGTAAAAATAAGCTTAGGGGGTCTTGCATGCTGGTCCCCACATCTATCCCCCAGAGTTCAGAGTGGGAAGGGAACCCTGCCATGGTGGCAGCGGTGGGCCCCATACGCAGCCCCGACACTGCCCCGCTCCCCGCAGCTGCCTGCACTGTGCCCATCACCCCGGGCCAGCGGGTCTGAGGGACCAGCTGGAGAAGGACAGAGACCAGTGGCTGGGGCGGGGGGGGAAGGAATATGACAGGTGAGCAGGGGATGGGGACAGGTGAGCAGGGGGGATGGGGACAGGCGAAATGGGGGTGTAGGGAGATGGATGGAGGGACAGAGGACATGGGATGGATGGAGGTATAAGGGGATATAGAGACGTGGGGCTGGGGAGCTGGAAGGGGGACTGGTACCCAGAGGGACGATGGCCAATTGTAACACAAGGGTCAGTTTTGGCCCGTTTGTATCTTGGGCCGGGTCTCAATGGGGCCAGAGCCCCAGCGGGCAGGAACTGGCCATCGCTCTGGCGACACTCCCTTTCTCATTCACAGCAGGGCATTTCCCCTGTGTAAATCCCAGCCCGGTTTTGCTCACCCCGATCTTGGCCTGAATCCGGCCCCCGAGACTGGATTCCCGCTTCTTGGGCCCAAATCCCACCCAGAGGACTAAACTCCAGCTGCTGCTGGTGACATGCAGGCCAGGCTGGACTATTGGTGCATGACAGTGAGGTGACGCCAGCGAAATGCCTGAGGGACAGCACCATGCGGACTGGGGGGACCGGGAAACCATCGATAATCGGTCAAATGACATCATTCATTGCAGGGCCCCGCTCTCGGCCGGGGTCTGCACAGCGCCCCGGCGCGAGGGGACCCCCGCTCTCGGCTGGGGTCTGGGTTTATTGTTGTACAATCTCTAATTTATAATATTAACTAACAATATGATAATACTTATAAATGATATAATTATCAATTACTACATTTTAAATGAGAGATTGAACAATACTTTATATTATAAATACATTATTTGTAATTAATTATAAATTAGATATTGCATATTATATATGTTAAACAATATTAATCATTTCTAATAAACACAATTATTTAACTAAATGATTACTACTATTTATCATTTATAACATATTATATCATAAATGAGAAATTAGTAATAAATCAGGGACTATATATTAAACACTACTTTGTATTATAAATGATAAATTAGTAATTATTATAAATTGGGCACTATTCAGAATATATTAAAATACATTAGTAGTAAGACTAAGCTTTTATCAGGGATATTTTTAGTAAAAGTCGGGGACAGGTGATGGGCAAAAAAGAAAAGTTCATGGAAACTGTGACCTGTCCTTGAATTTTACTAAAAATATCCCGGACAAAATGGGGATCGGTGGGTCCCCACACTGTCTGAAGCGGGGCAGCTGAACTGGGGCTGTGGGGTGACCCTGCCCCCTGCAGCTCTGGGGGCCCACAGCGGCTGGGAGCTCGGGGGTTCCGCCATCGCAGCTGGGGGCTGTAGGGGCTGCCAGAGACGGTAGAGGTACCCCACAGCTCCCTGTCCCCGCGGGCAGCGGGGGACCCACAGCTCCCGACCACCGCAGGCTGAAGTCACGAAGGTTGCTGGAAGTCACAGATTCTATGATGAAATCAGTCTTATTAGTAATTATCAGTAATTATAAATTAGCAATTGATACTCACTCTCTGTATTAAACACCACTAATATTTTCTATTACAGATGATAAACTATTTGATTCTTCTCCTTGCCTCAGGCCCGTCTCCCTGGGGCTGGCTCGTCTCCATTCCCATCTGTCTTGGAGCAGTTCCTCAGAAACGCTGCTGTTCATCGAAGCCCAGCTAGCGCTGGGTCTTCCAACCCAGCTTTTACCTGCCACGTCTAACTTCAACCCCCCCATTTCCTGGCTGTTCTTCCGATCTTCCAGCCCCCTGGCCAAACCGTCCAAGCCTGGATCCCCTCCGCAGTTCTAGAATTGGTGCTACCTTCCCCGAATTCGTTTGTTCCAAGCACAAATTCATCCTCGTTACCCCCAGGGTCCAGCTGAATGGGTTTATTACCATTCTCTGCAAGATCTGCACCGGTCGCTTCCTCCGTTCCCAGCATTCGGAGCCATACACGCTGCAGGCCCAATTACCGACTCGTAGTTCTGACTTGTCACTGTGCTAGCCAGCCTCCTACCGCAGGTCACGCCTCACTCCTCTTTATGGACTCGACGCCTTTCCTGCTTCGAAGATCCTTGCTGAGTTCCCCATTTTCCTGCTGCGGGGACTGACCGCTGGCTGTAAGACTTTGCCAGAGACAGGATAACTGACCAATTGGTTGTGTTAATTATTAACATTTTGTTGTAAAACCCAGATTGCACGTTTAACGAACTCTGACAAGTCATGTTATACCTAAGCCTTGGAAGGGGTTGGTTTTTTATCAGTAAACATCGATAAAAGTCAATTTCACCGCACCCACGGAAACTGATGGAAAAATCTTTCTATTGATGATCATCAAAATGTCCGGATGGGCGACGTGAGACCAGCCCGGCTGGGGAATGGAGCGGAGCTGGATTTCAGGATATTTGCTTTGTACATGTCGACAATGTGTGTTTTAACAGGTATAAAGCTTTCACTTTTTAAAATCAACGTTTAGTCATTCAATAATTATTGTCTGACCCGCCCTGTTGCATGACTGCCCCATAACTTCCCGCAACAGCGAACATTTAAATCAGTAAAAAAATTTAAAATGCTTTAAAAATTGGTATGTCAAAAATGATAAAAACTCAAATTGTCAAGCCTAATTATACATTAGCCATTAGTTCCTAATTATTAATAAGTATGAATTCTTACTATACATTCTCAACAGATCTTGGATGATAGATTATCAGTGATCAGTTACCAATTATTATAACCAGGTGACAATGTGTTGGCTACAAATCGATAGTCACGCAGTAAAATTAATCAGATGAAAGAATGTGACGGAAAAAAAACAACAAAAATAACAAAGATAAATTGTGAACTGGGAAATTTCTGTAGCAGGTTAAAAAAAAAGTCGAGTAACAAAAATAACTTTACCCAGATTTTAATTTTAAACATGTAGGTGAAATTTAACCAATCTGCAAAAAGAATTGAGAGAAAGAAAATACTAAACAACAGAGTAAAAATAAATCACCCTTGAGGGGGATAAATAGCTGGGTAGAAATTTTGAGGTTTAAAAAAATCTGGCATTTGAGGGCTGGGTTTCTAGTGATGAGAAATTAATGCCCTAGGAGTTCATGGTCCATTTCATACTGGGGTGACAGATTTTCATTCAAAAGTCAATCCTGACCTGCAGCCCCCTGTTATCCCAGCCCTGAGATGCCCCCCCACAGCTCTGCCAGTGCCCCTCACTCCTGACCCGCAGCCCTCTGCACAAGTCACAGATGTTTTCTGGGTCCTGTAGGTTATAAGTACCCCAAACCCAACCTGCTGCTGCGGCTGGAAAGGGGATGAAACCATGGGGCAAGGTTGATCCCTGTTATAGAAACGTCTTCCAGTGTATTATATGCACCCCATGGGGAGGACAGGGCGGGGGAGGGAGGGGGGAAATTCGCTCATTTTATTTTTTGGTACATTAATCTAAAAAAAGTAATGACTCTGTCTGTCCATCCTCTGCTGGAGGGGCTGACTGCCCCCTCCCCCAATCTTACACACATCACCCCCTGGGAAGTCTTGAATTCCCCCAAAGCCCAACTTCTCCACAACACCCCCTGCCCCTCCGAAAAGGTTCCAGACTCCAGCTCAACAGGCCCCTCCCCGGTCTGTGAGTGCCCCTCAATTCCAACCCACAGCCCCCTGCTATAACAGCCCCGGGCTCCCCCCCGGCTCCGTTCATGGACCTACCTCTCGGTCTCTGTCAGCCCTGCTATCAGCCCCACTGCTTCGTTTCTGCCACTCACTAGCAGCTGTGCGGTCAGATCAACACAAGGGGGCCACAGCTGGGCTCATTAACAGGTTTAATTAGGAAAGATACACACTGGCCATGCAGCAAAGGACAGGGCCCCCCAGGTGGTGTGGGGAGCAGCTGAGCTGGGCTCTGGCTCAGGACCCCCACACCCTCTCTTCTCCCCCAGCTGGTCTGAGTCAGGAAAGCACTGTGGGGCACAAGAGAGAAAGTTCCCCTGCTGGATTCCCCTGCCCAGGCCAGACAGAACATGCGGAGACCCCCACCCCTGGCTACAGCTCAGAGGGAGAATGGATGGGTTATGACTCCATGGCTGGAGATGGGGGTCACGCAGACCCAGAGCAGCTGAGGGGTGGAGCAGTAGCTCCAGCCCCATTCAGGCCCAGAGAGCGAGATGCCGCCGCTCATCACACACGTGTCCTGAGTTTCAATACAGAGGCCGCTCCCTGAACCAGTGTGTGTGTGGGGGGGTGTTCGAGTTCATGGCAGCAGGGCCAGTAGCTTTTCCGCAGCAGCTCCCTGGGGGATGTGGGTTTATGGGGGCACAGGCTCAGCAGCACATCTTCTTTCGAAGGACAATGTGGGGCCCTTTCAAAAAATCCCACTGGGACAGAGCAGGGTCCCCAGCATGCACCCTCCGCTGTGCTGGGTGGGAGGGAGCCCAGGACTTGCAACCTAAATTCAGTGTGGGGCCCAAGCCAGGGCCTCAGGGAGACCAGACCCACCCCCCTGTTAAAGGGAGTTTTTAAACCAAGCTTCACCTGAAAGCCCTTTATTTTGCTCAAAGAAAATGTTGTAGAAAAGAGCTCCCCCCCCAAATACAAACAGCACCCCAGGATCTAGGGCAGGAGAAAGGGAAACCATGGAGACAGGCACACAGCAACCCTGAAACTGACCAGACACACCCACCTAGGTCCCTCTCCCCCCAGCCTGAAACCGACCAGGGAGAGAAGGAAAGTAACCAGCTTAATTTCCTTGCTCAGAGCAGTCAAATGGTAAGACCTGAACTCACCCACCGCCGTGGCTCGGTGAAAATTCACGGTGCCAAGCGGTTCCTGGCTGCACCGTTCCCAGGGCGGTAAGGCAGGGAGGGAAGGTTTCCTGCATTTCATCTGGGTTTGTAAATTCTCCAGAGTTTAGCATCTAACCCCGCCCCGCGGGTTCCTCCCTCCCAGTCACAGACTCTGTCCAGCACAAGTCACCTGGGTTTAACTGAAAAGGGGGCCCACGCAGGTGAAGGGGACTGGACATGGGGGGTCCAGCGGATGCAGACACCCGTTCAAAGGGATGTGATTGTAGGGCGGGCGAATGGCGAGAAGCAGAGTCAATCCAGGATTAACCCAACAGGTGGAAACGACAGCGCTGGCGGAAAGAAGGTTGAGGGGATGGGTGGTGAGGGCGCCTCACAGATTGGGGGGAGGGGTATATTGAGGGGAACAGGGAGGAGGAGTCAGATCAGCTGCGGGGGGTGGGTACATGTGGGGCGGCCCTGCCCCGGCACAGAGCCCAGCTCAGCCCCTGCAGTTGACGTTGATGCGAACAGGAGGCTCAGGCAGGGGCCGGAACCGCCCCGCCCAGCGTGTCATCCGTACCCAGGTACACGGGGGGGCTCCCAGCCCCGAGTCTGCGCTGGGGGGGTCTGCGAGCGCCGCCCTATGCTTGGGGCACCACCACGTAGGGCTGGTGCGGGATGAGCCGCTGGCGCTGGTTGCAGGCGTAGATCCAGCGGGGGCGGACGAAGGAGAGGTTGGCATTGTCGTTCAGAGCCTGCGGTGGGCGACGGCAGGGAAGTGAGGGCCACGCGCAGAAGAGCATCTGACCAGCCCCCCTGCTTTAAGCCCCTCGACCCCACTCCTCTCCCAGAGCTGGGGAGAGAACCCAGGAGTCCTGGCTCCCAGCTCCCCCTGCTCTGAGGCACTGGACCCCACTCCCATCCCAGTCAGGGACAGAACCCAGGAGTCCTGGCTCCAGAAACTCTAGCCTGCACCCTGCATTAAACACCCAAATGCGACAAACAGGTTAAAGGCCCCGTGTCCCGTTCCCTGCCCCACGGAGCCAGCCAGCCCCCTGCCCGCTCCAGGGGAGGACACGTGCACCTCATCCATTAGGGGTTGCTATTCTGGTGCTGGGGGGCAGGGGGAGAACGGGGGGAGCCCTCTCACCTCCTCGAAGGTGTCGTCCCACTCCTGGGCCGTGATGACGTAGTTCACCCGCTCGTTCATGTAGCCCTCCACCTCCCTGGGGGCAGGACGGCAGCATCAGTGAGAACCCCTCGCTCCGACCCACCGTCCGTCCCCCCAGCTCTGCCCGCGCCCCTCGCTCCGACCCGCGGGGTTCCCCCCAGCTCTGCCCGCGCCCCTCGCTCCGACCCGCAGCCCCCGCGGGGCTCCCCCCCAGCTCTGCCCGCGCCCCTCGCTCCGACCCACCAATCGATTATAAAGAATTGCTCGCTGAACACAGATGTGTGTCCAGCACAGAGATGCAGCTGTCTCTAGGGTGGGGCGCGGAGGCTGTTTAACAACCTCCCAGAAACAGATCATGCCTAGGACAGCAGCGAAGGAGAATTTTATAACTACAAAGGGGACTTCGGGAGCTACCCCCAACCAGCAGGATTTCACCCCTCACCCGCTGAACGCCGTGATGTAGCGATTCAGGAGGCGTCGCTCCTGGGAGGGGAACTCGCCATAGAGGAAAAAGCGTTTGCCCACGAAGAAATCTGGAGGAGGAGGAAAGGGGTCACGTAAAGAGCGGGATGCTCGAAAACCGCTTGGGCGTCTCCCTGTCAGAGTCGTATGGTGTTCACCTGTGGGACTCCCTGCCGCAGGATATTAAGAATCTCCTTCATGTGTTCTACTCAAACTCACTGTTAACTGCGGTTACCCATCCCCTAGAGGAGACAGGCCCCGTGCCCCATCGTCCCCCACCCAAGAGAGCCAGTTCCCCCCATGGGGCCGGATGGAAGCCAGAGGTCCCTGGAAGGGAAAGGTGCCATGTCCCACCACACATACCAGGAAGCTCCGGGATGGGCTGATCTGGCTCCTCCTCTACATCTGTGTTCTCATCTGTAGACCCACCATAGGGGTCGTCATCGGGGTCCGGAGCTGCCTCCCGACCCGCTTGCTGCTTCTTGCGGTGCTCCTCCTCCACCCTACATCAGGGAGTGTGGGTCAGCCAGGGGGTGACACCCCTCCCGCTCCTCTGCTGAAGCAATGGAACCCCCTGCCCTACCTCATCTCCACCCCCCTCCCAAAGCCAGGGAGAGAACCCAGGCATCCCGGCTCCCAGCCCCCCTGCTCTAATCACTACACCCCACTCCCCTGAGCTACAGAGAGAACCCAGGAGTCCCTCCCCAGAAAGAGCACCGGGGGGGAGGCGGATCTCCCCCTGGGGCCCTTTTCCCATCCCTCCTGTCCCCACCCCCCTCTCTGGATCAGCCCCCATGGCCAAGGGGCACTCGCCCCAACTCACCGGGGGCCAAGCTCTGCTGTACCCACCTCCTCAGCTCATCGTCTGTGTCGCCGGAGTCGCCCTCCCCGCTGTCTCTTGCCCCTGGAGAACAGCACGGGAAATCAGTCCCAGCCACCCCACAGCATTGTGGGATACCTCCCGGGGCAGGGAGCCAGGACTCCTGGGTTCTCTCCCTACCTGCAGGCTCCCCGCTGTCCGTGGAGGCCGGGGAGCTCTCCCCCCCGGCCCGCGAGTTGCCGGCGTTGGCCCAGGATGTGCCGGGCTCTGTCTCCTCCCCCGAGGACTCACCCTGAGGCGGCAGGGCCCTGGCAGGTGCCTTGCCCTGGTGGTTGGAGCTAGGCAGCCCGGCTCTCTGCAAGAGAAAGGTCCGAGGGGGGGGGTCTGTGCAAGGTGGTGTAATGGGGGCAGGGGCTTGGGAAGCTAGACCCCACCCCCCTCCCAGAGGTGGGGAGAGAACCCAGGAGTCCTGGCTCCCAGCCCCACCCCACTCCCCTCCCCGAGCCAGGCCCTGCCCCATCTGATGCCCCCTACCTGTCGGGGGGAGGGGGTCTTGCGGGGCCGGGCAGGCGGCTCTTCCTCACTCTCCTCTTCCTCCTCACTGCCCGAGGCAGGAGGACCGTCCATCAGGTACCTGCCCAGGGACACCCCTCGGTTATCCCCTCAGCCAAGCGCTGCTCCCCAGCCCCAGGGAGATCCGCCTATACCCCCTGGAGCCCCCCCACCCCCCTGCAGTCCCCTACAACAGGACTGAACCCCCTGGGCTCCAGCCATCACTGATTGCCCCCCCCCCCATGAATGACCCCCCAGCACCCTCCCCCACCAGTCTTGCTCCCCATCTGACCCCGATAGCATATAACCCCCCAAGCCCCAGCCAGTGCTGACACCTCCTGGATGGCCCCCCAGACCCACTGGATGTAGGGTGCCCCCTCCTCACCGTTTGCAGGGCAGGTGCCGCCGGGCCCGGTGGCAGTCCAGCACCCACTCTTTCCGCACAATGGTGCCCCCGCGCCCCTTCACCTGGCTGTACTTGGGGGTGTTGGCGAAGGCACAGCTGGGGGAGAGGGAAGCAGAAGGGAGATCAGAGAGAGGTAGATCAAGGCATCAGGACTCCTGGGTTCTTTCCCCAGCTCTGGGTTGGGAGTGAAGTCTAGTGGTTAGACGAAAGTACCTAGATGAGGCGGGTGCTGTCGGGGGTCCAGTTGGGCTGGCCGGGCGGTACCGGCCGGGCAGAGGCAGGGAGCCGGCAGTACCAACGTGAGGTGGGTGCTGTCCCGGGTCCTGTCGGGCGGTACCAGCCAGGCGGGGTGGGGAGGGGAGCCGGCAGTACTGATATGAGGTGGGTGCTGCCAGGGGTCCAGTCCGTCTGGCCGGGCAGGGAGCCGGCGGTACCCACATGAGGTGGGTGCAGTCGGGGGTCCAGTCCGGCTGGCTGGGCAGTACCGGCCTGGCGGGGGCAGGGAGCTGGCAGTACCTACATGAGGTGGGTGCTGTCGGGGGTCCAGTCGGGCCGGTACTTGGCGCCCATCTCCAGCGCCTTGTCCCGCAGTTCGGAGCGGAAGGGGTTCTGGAAGCCGCTCAGCACGAAGACCGTCCCCTGCAGGAGCCTATGAAAATCCTCCCCTGCCCCCTCCGGCGACGGCTCCTTCGGCTGCTTCTTGTGGGCCGGCAGCCTGCTGGGGGGTGGCTCTGGGGTTGGGGGAGGACAATAGGGGGGGTTCATGATAACACCCACCTACTGGGACACCTGAGCCAACTGAAACACTCGGCCAAATGAGTGACAGATCTGCCCTCCCCTCCTTACACTGTACCCCGCCCCCCTTTCTCTGGCCCTTAAGGTACCAACAGACCTCGACCCGTCATACTGTAGACCCGTCATACTGTATACTATGGAGAGAGCTGGGGAGAGAACCAGGAGTCCCCTCTCACCTTTGGGCTTCTTGGGGGCTGGCTGCATGGAGTGGGGGGCCTCGGGGTCAGGCTTCCGAGCAGAGGCGGGGACCGAGTTCTCCTTGCTGAACTCAAACTTCCTCTTGGTGGGAGCCGGATCCTGAGGGAGAAGAAGTGAATCAGGAGCGAAAGATAAACAACTGGTACGATCAGCATTGGATTCCTGAACGCAGCCACCACTGCGGGGGCTGTTTATACAGGGACCCCTCACCGGGTGCTGAGATGCGGCAGCTTTAAGACAAAACGTGAAGGAGAACCCTGTACCCAAGCAAATCTGCAATGCAGCAGATTGTGGGTACCAGAATGCAGTCCCCAGTGATGGGAGCCGGCCCGGACGCCAGGGTTCACATAGATGACTACATTCCCAGGTCAGCAGGGCCACCTGTGCCCGTCAGCCCGTTCCAGACAGCCCAGGCCAGAGACCGGCCCCCCAGTCACTCCTAGGGTCGATCTTACCAAGGAACCCCCTGTCTCAACTGAGAAACTGCCTGGGATGGAGAATCCCCCGCGCCCCTTGGGCACTTGTCCCAATGTTTCATTGCCCTCCCTGGTGAGCACTGATGCCTTATTCCCAGGGTGAATAGAGACGGGATCGCAGCTCCCGGGAGCCTTCCCTGGGTTAAACCGAACGGGTCAAGTGCCTGGCGTCACTTGCTCTGCGGGGAATTTTCAAGCCGTTCTTTGTTCTCGCGGCTCTTTGCCAGGGGAGGACACAGGAACTGGCCCCCGGGTTCCAGCAGCCCCCGCCACTGCGAGGGCTGCGCCTGGCCGAGAGGACTGTACCTTGGGGGAGGCTGCAGCGCGGCTCGGGGAGGTCCTGGCGGTGGGTTTCTCTGCAGCGGGTGGGGAGGGGGAGGAGGCGGCAGCGCTGGGTGTACTGGCCTGGAGGGTGGCCACGGCGTAGCTGGGGGACAGTTCCTCCGTCTGCGGGGCTGCACGGGAGAGCAGACAAGAGATGTCGCAGCCACAAATCACAGTAGCAGCCCGCGGAGCCAGAGCTAACCAGACGTACCACAGAGGGCAGGGGACAGCCCCTGGAAACCGGCATCTCTGGGTAACCTAGGCAGACGGCCAGCACACCCAGCTGTGGAGAGAACCCAGGAGCCCTGGCTCCCAGCACCCACCACTAGACCCCACTCCCCTCCCGGAGCCGGGCAGAGAACCCAGGAGTCGTGGCTCCCAGCCCCCACCCCATTCTATCCCACTAGACCCGCCCCCCCCCCCCCGGCTCCCCTCCAGGGGTTCATGGTACCTCTGGGTGGTGTGAGAAGCGGTTTGCTAGCTCGGCTGAAGAACAGGGCCCCGGGCCTCATTGAGGCAGAACTGCTGTCCTCGTCCTTCACCTTAAACTGGCCCAGCTTGGTCACCTTCTGTACGGAGAGAGATGCACAGGGCTGGGCTAGTTCGGGCTGCAGGTCGGGCGTGAGGGGCACCGGCAGAGCTGGGGAGGGGGGAGCCCAGGGCTGGGCTAGCAGGGGGCTGCAGGTCAGGAGTGAGGGGCACTGGCAGAGCTGAGAGAGGGGAGGGGGGAGTCCATGGCTAGGCTAGCAGGATTGAGGGGCACCACCAAAGCTGTTACTCACCGGGGAGGCAGATTTTGATTGGGTTTCGTTGTTTTCGGGTGGCGAGTGGAACTTCACAAAAGACAGCCCATACGCTAGGGTCTATGGGGAGAACAGCCAGAAAGAAAGTGACCCATTGGCAGAGCTGGGAAGAGAACCCAGGAGTCCTGGCTCCCAGCCCGCCTCCCCTGGTCTAACCACTAGACCTCACTCCCCCCGCCCCCGCCGAGACACCCTGTACCCCATGTTAGGCACTTTTATAAGGTTATGAAATATTTGGTACAAAGTCTGCTTTGTGAGCTATCATTTGAAAACTCATCATTTGCTGAACATCACTGTCCTTTTAAAATGTGTGTAACAGTGTGTGTAAAGCTACGTACTTTTACTATACGATGTTACTAAAATATGTTAGGATTCTGGGGAGCACCCACAGACTAGCTCTTCAGAGACCACAAAGGACAGAACAATACCCCACCAGGTGTTAAGAAACTATCAGCTGGGTAGGCGGCCGTTCTCTGGCAGGGGGAAGGTGTGAGTAAGAAATGTACATTTCGCCCCAGAGATGGTTCAAGCCTCACGTACACAAGGTGTGGGGTAATCCTCAGGGGGGAGGGGGTAAAGGAATGAAACAGTGGCTTCTACCTCACCTCTCCCATCTCTCTGCTCATGACATCAGTGTATTCCCTGGAAAGACACTGAACCAAAGTGGGGGATCCCAGGCTGAAAGGAAATCCAGCCTGTGAAATCTACCACAAACTTTTGGCGAGAAAAACCCTTTTTTGCTTTTAACTCCACTCAGGGGGTAAATTAGGCAGTAGCTTGCGTGCTTATTTCCTGTCATTTTTCTTTGCACCCCATTCTGGCTTTTACGTCTCATCACTTGTAAGCGATTGGAATCGACCTTTCAGCAGGTAAAAACCTTCTCAAATAGTTTCATCCAAAACAGAGTGTTTGGAGCGAAGTGTTTGGGAACCTCCACTTGGCTGGTGCACAATACCTTCCCTTTGATGGGATTTCTATGAGCTCGTGCTGTCCAGGAGGGTGCTGGGCAGTACAAAACGCACATTTCTGGGGGACAAGGCCGGGACTAAGGATTTGCGGGTGCTGCCCAGTGTGTAATTGAGGAAGGGCTGGGAAAGTGTTCCTGTAACTCAGCTCGGGGTGACTTTGCATGCTGCAGGCTGTGTGAGAGGGCCAGGACTGGTGGCAAAGCAATGTCAAAGAGACCCAAGGGGACACAGCTGTTCCCCACTCCAGACTGTACCCTGGGGAACATCACCCCCACCCCGCTTGAGCGGGTCGCACTGACAATGGATCACGACGTCACCACTGTTCTGCACTGCCCACTTTCACTCACCCACGTGTAATCCCTTCCACCCCTGCCTGGCCAGTATGCGAGGGGTCCCCAGACCAGGCTGTACTGCGGAGGAAGGTCCCAGGGTCGGGAGGGGTCCCACCTTGGTGTAGGGCTGGGTGCAGACAATTTTCACCCGGTCCCATTTCTTCTCTGCTGCTGCCTTCACCAGCTTGTCCGGGCCGAACATCCGGACCCGGTTGAGGTTGGTGCCAGCCTTGCTCTCCGAGGGCGACATGAAAGACGAGGTGACCAGCAGCACCTTGCGGGGGGGGGGTGGGAGAAGAGAGCCCGGGTTAGAGAAGCCTCTGCAAACCCCTGACATCCCCCCACCCCAAATCCTGTCGTCGCCACAGTCCTAAACAGTTAAGCCCCCTGCCGTCGCTCAGCTGGGCCCCACCCCACAGGGCTCACTGAACCAGGTCGACCCCTCTGCCCCCCACCTTAGACCTGGGAGTTCCCCAAAGCTCAGCATGCACTGCTTCCTCCCCCTCACCTCGTAGTCCTGCTCGCTGGGTGAGGCAGAGCTGCCGGCCAGCACCTCCACGAAGGCTGAGCCCTCGTTGCCCACGTCGATGCTGTGGATCCGCTCCTCCTTCTCAAACTGCCGCGGGCGGAAGGGGAGAGAGTCAGGGGCCGGGGATGCGGTGCCCACCCAGGGCCCATTCCCAACCCACTCCGGGAACCAGGAGTCCAGGGTCCCCCCTACACCCTAGTCCCCTCCCAGGGACAGAACCCAGGAGTCCCGGCTCCCCCTTGCCCCCCCCCCGCTTCCAGGGACAGAACCCAGGAGTCCCGGCTCCCCCTTGCCCCCCCCCGCTTCCAGGGACAGAACCCAGGAGTCCCGGCTCCCCCTTGCCCCCCCCGCTTCCAGGGACAGAACCCAGGAGTCCCGGCTCCCCCTTGCCCCCCCCCCCCGCTTCCAGGGACAGAACCCAGGAGTCCCGGCTCCCCCTTGCCCCCCCCCCCCGCTTCCAGGGACAGAACCCAGGAGTCCCGGCTCCCCCTTGCCCCCCCCTTCCAGGGACAGAACCCAGGAGTCCCGGCTCCCCCTTGCCCCCCCCTTCCAGGGACAGAACCCAGGAGTCCCGGCTCCCCCTTGCCCCCCCCCCCCGCTTCCAGGGACAGAACCCAGGAGTCCCGGCTCCCCCTTGCCCCCCCCCCCGCTTCCAGGGACAGAACCCAGGAGTCCCGGCTCCCCCTTGCCCCCCCCCCCCGCTTCCAGGGACAGAACCCAGGAGTCCCGGCTCCCCCTTGCCCCCCCCCCCGCTTCCAGGGACAGAACCCAGGAGTCCCGGCTCCCCCTTGCCCCCCCCTTCCAGGGACAGAACCCAGGAGTCCCGGCTCCCCCTTGCCCCCCCCGCTTCCAGGGACAGAACCCAGGAGTCCCGGCTCCCCCTTGCCCCCCCCCCCACTTCCAGGGACAGAACCCAGGAGTCCCGGCTCCCCCTTGCCCCCCCCCCCTTCCAGGGACAGAACCCAGGAGTCCCGGCTCCCCCTTGCCCCCCCCTTCCAGGGACAGAACCCAGGAGTCCCGGCTCCCCCTTGCCCCCCCCTTCCAGGGACAGAACCCAGGAGTCCCGGCTCCCCCTTGCCCCCCCCCCTTCCAGGGACAGAACCCAGGAGTCCCGGCTCCCCCTTGCCCCCCCCCTTCCAGGGACAGAACCCAGGAGTCCCGGCCCCACGGGGGGGGGAGAGGAGGGGGAGCTCACCTGCAGGATGACCGACAGCTGCTTCTCGCCCGCCTGCGCCGCCTTCCACTTGCGGTAGGTGTCGGCTTTGAGCAGGTTCTCGGCGCAGTGAGTCTGGGGAATGGGGGGGGGGTGGTCAGGGGGGCGAGACACCCCCAAGGATGGTCTCTCCCCCCCCCCAGGAATGGTCTCTCCCGTCCCCCGACAGGGAATGGTCTCTCCCACTCAGCTCTCCCGTCCCCCCCCACAGGGAATGGTCTCTCCCGTCCCCCCCCACGGGGAATGGTCTCTCCCGTCCCGTCGTGGTCTCGCCGACCCAGACCTGACCCCCCGGCCCGGCCCGCCCCCGGGAATGGGCTGCCCCGCACCGGGTCGGCGCTGCTCGCGGACACCACATGGCGGACCCCGATCTCCGGCATCCCCGCGCGCCGCCGCTGCTGCCCCCCCCCGCCCGGAAACAAAACTCCGGCGCCCCCGGAAGTGAAACCGCTCTGCGCCGCCCGCTCCGCTCTATGTGGGCTCGGCCCTCCGAGCCGCTCTGCGCAGGCGCCGTTGCCCAGCGAGGGATTGTGCGCGTGCGCAGCGCCCGATCTCGCCCGAGCAGCGGAGCGCGTGCGTGGTTCCTTCGCGCCTCTTTCGCCCGGTCCCCGCTCGGTCGCGGCGCATGCGCCCCGAGTGCTGCTGGCGGCTCTTACTAGTGCGCATGCGCCTTGCTCTCGTGCAGCCCGCTCGCACCTGTTCCACCTCCTGGCGGCGCAGAGGTGAAGTCGCATCAGAGCGCGACATGACGTCATGCTGTGGCGCACGCGGCCCCAATTTTAGTTAATTGTGGTGTCTTAGTGACTAATAATGACATCATCATGACATGACATCATCAGCATGAGCAGTCTTCCTGGTGTAACATCATCTGCGGTGACATCATCAGCCTATGACACCACATCACCAAGTGGTGATGTCATCAGCCCCATGGTGTGATGTCATCAATACGTGCAGACACCTGGATGTGATGGCCTGAGAATGTGACATCATCAAAATAGGCAGACATTATGATGTGACATCATCATGGGGCTGTCACGGGGTCCCCGGGCGTTTCTCGGGAACTGCTCCCTGCGAAGCCGGGCAGGACTCTGGGAGCAGCCTGTCCCCAGGGCAAGAAGCTTCCCCGGCTTCCCCCTTCCTGCGTCTGACCTCGGAGCATTCAGCGTCGCCTGCCCCACCGTGCGCTTCCTGCAGCGAATCTGCCCAGGCAGGGTCCTGGGGCAGCCAGAGGGTCCTGCCCCCCAACTCCACAGTCAGACGGGACTCTCAGCCAGGCGGGAAAACAGAAGGTTTATTAAACAACTAGAAGACAAGCCTTTCCCCTGCGCCCCAAGCCTGCAGAGACCGACTTGCTCCAGCTGCCTGGCACTGCCCTGCCCGATGCTCCTCCTCCGGCCTTTGTCTCCCTTCTGGGCCGAGAGACACCTGGTCGCATCCCCCTCCTGGGTCTCAGGTTACGAAGGGGCAGCCACAGCATCCATGCAGGCAGCTGGAGCAGCCCTCGCAAAAGTCACACGCTTATTCCCACCACCCAGACATTGGTGCAATACATAGGGAAACAGAGGCACACGCAGCATTCATGCAAAACAGTAAGACTCACATAGGCTCACGTAGGCCCCACTTTGCAACATCTCTCCCCTCTTCGAGACCGAACTGAGCGGGGTTTCTTTAGCCAGTGACCTGGGGAAGTTCAGGCCCTGCTCTCCGGGACAAAGCATCAGCTATAACATGTGCACTCCCCTGAACATGGACCGCCTCCATCTCATATTCCTGGAAGGACAGACTCCACCTCAGGAGCTTGACGTTGGCCCTTCTCATCTGGTGCAGGCACGGTAGGACAAGTGGTCCGGGTACACAGTGAAGCGCCACCCAAACAGATCCGGCTGCAGCCTTTCAGGAGCCCACTCCATGGCCAGTCACGTCTCCTCTATGGCCGCAAAGCCTTGCTCCCGGGGCAGCAGCTTCCTGCTCAGCTACTTGATGGGGTGTTTCTCCCCTTTTGCATTGGCCTGCCTTGGCACCGCACCCACCGGCAGCCAAGCTCCGCCCCGCCCCCCGCCTCGCCTTCCCCCACAAGTGTGCTGCGTTCCCGCTCCTCCCCCTCCCTCCCAGCTCTTCCTGCTCCCTGCTGCCTAACAGCTGTTTGGCGGCGCTTAGGACTTTCCCAGAGGGAGGAGGAGGAGCGGGGACACGGCATGCTCAGGGAAGGATGCGGAGAAGAGGTAGGGCAGGGGCGGGCACTTGGGGGAAGGGGGTGGAATGGGGGTGGGGTGAGGGTGGTGCAGGGATGGGAAGAAGAAGGACGGGGGAGGGGCCAGAGGCAGGTGTGGGGGTTGAGCACCCACTGGGCAGAGGGGAAGTCGGCGCCTATGCCCCACTGATCATGGACTCACAGGCCTGTGCTCTGTTCGCTGCCCATGATCCCTGGGAGGAACCCCTTCAGTGCGACAGCCCTTCTCGGGGGTCCACTCTCTCTTGGGGTTAAGCCATAGGCTCCTCCACCTCCTGGAACCGCACCTCTTGGAGCCTTCAGCACGCCCATCTCCCGCTAATCCCCCTTCGTTTTACTGCTCCCCAGTGACTAACTGCAGGATGGTCTGTCCGTGGGATGCAGTTGATCCCACCACTGCCACCAGGTGTCATGGAGTCATTGGGGTGATGCTCTGGAACTATTCCCTACAAAGCCAGTCAGGAGTCTGTGGGAGCCTCTTCTCTCTGAGCATGCTGTTTCAAGGGCAAAAAGCTCTGAGCTTCCTGGGTCTGATCTCGGAGTATTCAGCATCCCCTTCCACACCGTGCGCTTCCCGCAGTGAGTCCACCCGTAGCGGAGCTTCTGGGGGAGCCAGAGGGCCCTGTTGTGACGAAGTGGGACTGTTCTTAATGTTTCCTCTGAATAGTGTGGGGGTGCCTCAGTTTCCCCTAGGCAGTTCTTAAGTATCTAGGGGGTGGGGTAAGGGTGTCTGATCATTGCAGAGCCCTAGAGGGCAGGGGTGTGCAGGGGTCTGGAGACAGAGAATGGCCGACACCCTGTTTCCTGGCCACTGATGGCCTGGGCCCTTTCCCCCTGCAAGGTGAGAGCTGAAGGGTTGGAGAACAAAGGAATCAGGTGACCTCCTGGCCCGGGAAAGGGACAAAGCCCAGAGGAGGAGGGGCTGGAGGGGGAGGGAGTTTGGGGCTGGCTGGGACATGGAGTGAAGGGCAGATGGGGTTGTCTGGCTCACTGCCCCCCAAAATGGACCCAGCTGAGGGGTCCCGTTCTCTGCACCTGCAAGCTCTGTGTTAGACCATGTCCCTGTCGTCTAATAAACCTTCTGTTTTACTGGCTGGCTGAGAGTCCCGTCTGACTGCGGAGTTGGGGGGCAGGACCCTCTGGCTTCCGCAAGACCCCGCCTGAGCGGACTCGCTGTGGGAAGCACACAGAGGGGCAGAGGATGCTGAATGCTCCGAGGTCAGACCCAGGAAGGTGGAAGCTGGGCAAGCTGTGTGTCCTGCAGACAGGCTGCTCACAGAGAGGAGACTTCCCCAGAGTCCTGACTGGCTTCATGGGGAGCAGGTCCAGAGCATCGCCAAGGGACTCCCTGCACCCCAACTCCGCACTCACACCTGACTCTCAGCCAGCCAGGGAAACAGAAGGTTTATCTGTCGACAGGAACACAGCGTAGGACAGAATGTGTTAGCACAGAAATCAGTGACTTTAAGCTAAGTCCATCTTGGGGGGACAGTCCTCCCCCTGAGCCCCAAGCCTGCCGAGACCAACTCGCTTCCAGGTGCCTGGCGCCTGCCCTGGCCATTGCTCCTCCTCCGGCCCTTGTCTCGCTTCTGGGCCGAGAGTCACCTGGTCGCATCCTCCTCCTGGGTCTCAGGTTATGAAGGGGCAGCCACAGCATCCATGAAGGGAGCTGGAGCAACCCCCACAAAGGTCACACGCGCTTATTCCCACCACCCAGACATTGGTGCAATACACAGGGAAACTGAGGCACACCCGGCATTCATGCAAAACAGAAAGACTCACATAGGCTCACGTACAACATAACAAGGGGAAATCCCCACTTTGTCACAGGGGCACAGTGCATGCAGTGACATCAGCCTGATGTGACATGACATCACAGGCTGGTGACATCATCCAGATGAGCAGACGTGATCAAGATGGCCCCATCCCAGCACGCCGTCACCATGCCAACAGCCCAAGGCCCTCATGGCAGCAGTGTCCCTGTGGCACAGTGGCGTTACGGTGGTCCGGCAGCACGATGACAGCATCGTTAAGGGACATCGCCATCACGTAACATCACCTGGGGTTGATGGGCTGGAGCAGGTGGTTGGGAGGGATGTGAGGGTGTCTCTGGCTGAGGGTGTGGGCTCTGGGGTGGGACTGGGGATGAGGGGGTTGGGGTTCAGGAGGGGGCTCTGGGCTGGAACCGAGGGGTTCGGATTGCGGGAGGGGGCTCAGGACTGGGGCAGGGTGTTGGGGCATGGGAAGGGGTGAGGGTTGCAGGCTCTGGGTGGCGCTTACCTCGGGTGGCTCCCAGAAGCGTATCTGGCTCCCAGGCGGAGGCGTGGCCAGGTGCGCTCCCCCCATCCGCAGGTGCCGCCCATGCAGCTCCCATTAGCTACAGTTACAGGCGGTCCCCGGAGACTCTCCAGTCTGTCTTGTCACCCAACTAAACTGGGCTTAGTGACCAGTAATCACTTACACCAAAAATCACCCCACAGAAGGTCACTTCCTGAGATCAATTGGTGCCCTAGATCCTACACCAAAGACAAGGCCTGCTGCAAATCCTGTAATAAACCATCTAACGCATGCCTGACTTGTAGTGATCTGTCAATTCGAAGTGGCTTCCAGGGTGGGCCCAGGGGTCACCCTTGGGGATCTCGGCCTCAGTTTAGAGATTCTGGCCCTGTCGGAATTCAAACAGTGAAGAGAGAGATGGACAATTTTCCCGTGCTTGGTTTTATTTCCTTCATTCAGCTTCCAAGCCTGCAGGCCGAGCTTCTGTGCACCGTTTCCCAGGTGCGACAGGGCCGTTAACCAACCCTCTGGATTGCAATGGTCCTGGCTGGCCCGTCTGATTCGGATAGGCCTGCTGGCTGGGCGGGGGGACGATTCCCAGGCTGGGTTCACAAGTTCAAAGCAAACGTTTTCAAACTCTAGAGCAAAACTGAGCTATTTCCTTGTAGGCTGGAACCCAGACATGGCACGGGAGGTTAATGCAGGCAGCCAGCGGCCTCTCTCGAGGCTAAACGTTAAATACAGTCGTACCAGACTGGCACCAGTTCTGAGCAAAGTAACACACGGGTAACCTGGGCTGGTCCCCAGTTCTTAGCTAATTCCGGCCTGCCAGTGTCACCCCATCCCTCCCCACCCGTCCTGCTTCATACACATCCCTCTGACTGTCCATCCGTCCCCATGCACACCTTCCTGCCCATCCACCCATCTCCATCGCCACAGTGGTGCTGATTCTCATGATTCTGTCATGAGTCTCATGATAAGTATTGTTTTCGTTTAAGCCCCAGCTCCCGGAGTCAGGTGGGTCTGGGCTGGTTTCAGCCTTAAAGAAGAGGGCCGTTTCGAGTCCTCCCGGCTGTGGAGAAAGCTAGAAACCGTGACCCCCGGGGCCCCCTAACGGCTCAAAGAGCAGACGGCAAATAACAAGACCCCCAGATCTCATATCTTTACGTAATCTCATCACTTCTGAACCTTTGGGGTTGGCAACACTGCCTCCATCTGTCCTGTTCGCCATCCCCATCCCCAGTCCTCAGTCTCCCTGCCTATCCCCATATAGACCCATCCGTGCAGCTAAGGTGCCCCTCTAGCCTAGCATCAGGGCCCCCCTGGGATCACTCTCCCCCCCAGATAAGCGGGGATCCGCGGCCCACTGGGGATCTGTGAGCCCTTTCGCTGAAACCCTGCGCCCTGGTGCCCAACTCCCCTGCCATGGGGCTGAAACCAGGAGTGGCGTGGGGCTGAAACCCCGAGCTCCCTTCTCCCCCTCCTCCCACTGAAGCCGGGACCAGCATGGGGCTGAAACCCTGAGATCCCCCCCCCCCCGACCCCCGCTGAAGCCCCAACGTGGGCAGAAGCCCTGAGCCCATGGACAGAGGTGAGGGGGCATGAGGTCATTGCCCCCCCAAACTGCAGAGTCTTACCCAGAGTGGGGCAGTCCTGGGGGCAGCTCCACCCCGCCCCCCTCAGGTCCTGCCCTCTGGCCAGGTCCTAGGTGAGAAGCCGGAGCCAGGCAGTGTGGGGCAGCTCCTTCTCTGGCTGGTGGTGCCATGGGGCGGGCAGCCATGGCATTCCCCGTCTGCTGCTGGTGCCCGGGGCTGCGGCTGCTCCCAGCCCCCTTTGACTGCTCCTGCAGCCGGTCAGAGCCGCCCGGGCAGGGACCCGGGGCCGGCAGAGCCCTCGGGGAGCAGCTGCCGGCACAGCCCCAGACAGGCGGGGGGCTGCTGAGGTGAGTCCGGGGCTGGAGGCGACTTTCCCTCCCTGGACCCCGCTGTGCAGAGCTGGCCCCTCCCCAAATATAGAAGTCAAACTATGCCTATGCCCCAGGGTCCCACCCCTGGCCGGAGCCTCGAGTCCCCCTGGCCCCCGCACCGGGCCCTGGAGTCTTTATAGCACTCAGGGTCCCGGCGCGGGGCTCAGGAAGGGAAAGGCTGAGAACCCCATGCTAGATCCCAGCCAGCCGGGGGTCCCTGGCTTGTCACTGGAGCCGGCTGGCCAGACCTCAGTCTTTGCTGCTGTCTGACTGTCCCAAAGGCCTTTCTCCAGGGCCCTGCCCAGAAACTCTCCGTCCTGCCCGCGCTGGCCCCCAGCCAGGCCAGCCGCGCCTCTGCCAGCAACCTGGGCGCTTGGCTCAGCTTCCCTCGGCCCTCTGCCCGGAATCAGAGCCGGGGAGAGAACCCAGGAGTCCTGGCTCCCAGCCCCCTCGCTCTGAGCCTCAGCTCCCCCTGCTGGTCTCGGGAGGGGGTTCTCTGCCCTGGTCTGAGCCCACCCTGCTCTCTGTAACCGCCCCCTCCCCACATGTGGTTCCTGGTACCTCCAGCGGATGCCCCCCACCTCCCATGGGCTGAACTGCCCAGCCTCCTTCGCCATGGACGCTGACACCTGCCAGGGGGACCCCGGCTTGAGCTGCGCAGGGGCCGAGACCCACTGGGCTGGGGTGGAAAAGGTGTCGTGCCGAGCTGGTGCCAGGCCAAGCGCTGGATTTGCTGCACTTAGGGCAGGGCTGAGGTGTTGTCAGGTGGGGGATTCTCCAGGCCCCGTTGCTGTCCCTGGCCTGGCCATCTCCCCGATGCGACATAGAGCAGCCTTGGGGCTGCTCTATTTTACAATCTGCCCTATGGGCCGTGAGGGGCAGGGAATAGCCACAGCGCAGAGCGCCCCAGCTACACCCCCGATCCTTTGGGCCCTGGAGACAGGAAATAGCCACAGCACAGTGCGCCCCGGCCATGCCCCGATCCGTCCCATGGGCCCTGGGGGGCAGGGAATAGCCACAGCAAAAAGCAACTCTCTCTCACGCTCCACAAGGCCCCTTTGTCCCTCTTCACGGTGTGGGGCTCTCTGCCCCCCGACATGTGTCTGCCCCGTGGGGTTGCTGTATACCCGGAGAGAGGCCATCTGCACCCTGGCCTGACAACAGCATCACCCAGAGGGGATGGCCCCCGGGGCACCTGCTGCTCCAGCCCACCCCCTCCGGATTGCCCCCTCCCCCCACTGGGATCTCATTGTGGCTGGATCTGTGCTCCAGCTCCTCTTCCCCCAAGGGTCTCCCCCAAGCGAGGGTCCTGGACCCCCCCCATCTTGCCACTTTTGGGGGTGGGGGCAATTCTCATTGCTTTCCTGCAGCCTGTCCCCGAATAAACCAGTGCTGGGAAACAAAAGGCTATTGTTTGATGTCTATCCGTTTCCAGCCTACTCTGACCCACCAGCCCCTGGTCCCCTGCCAGGGCTGGAAAGGGAACCCAGAAGTCCTGGCTCCCAGTCCCCCTGCTCTAACCCACTAGCCCCTACTCCCCTCCCACAGCCGGGGAGAGAAAATCCCTGGTGTGGACTTTCCATTCCCCCCTCGGCCAGACAAAGACACTCCCTCTAGGACCCCGCCTTTATACAGGAATAGCAACAAAGTAGGTAATATCCCCTGATGGGGCTAGTTACCACCCGTGTACCGGCTGGTTGACCCAGGCTCAAGCCATCTCTGTTCATGCCCCTGTCATTCTGAGTCTAGCCTTGGGAGGGGTCCGGGTGTCCCCGTATCGCCTTTGGGGAGTGTGTTTACCCCTAACTCGGTACCCGGGGGGATCCTTCGGGAACGTCTTTGGGGAAGTGCCCAGCACCCCGCCTAGCACATCTTAGGAGTGTCTGTGGGTTTGCAACCCCAACCGGGTTCTTGCCAAGTTCCCGTACCGGACGGAGAACCTGCAGGAGTCCTGGCCCCGGCCCAGCCAGCTCATCCTCCCCTCTGGACAATTTCACTGGATGCTCAGAGGCCTGTCTCCTTGGCATCGGGGCTACATTCCCCCCTTGATCTCGGCCCCCTGCCACATGCTGAGGCACTGGCTGGCCTGTGTCCCTCCTGGGCTCCCTGGGCTGGGGACAGGGAGAGCCCTTGGCCGGATTACAGGCTGGGGCAATAGGGGGGTCAGGCCGCACCGGTCCGGTGACAGGCTTCCCTTAATGAGATCCCCCATATTCCACCCCCGGGCTCCCCAAACTCTCACCCCAACCCTGGCCCCCCTCCACCCACCCACAGATACCCCATGGTCGGAGAGCGGCAGCCCCAGGCCTGTGGGTGCCACGTCCCCAGGCCGGGCGGGGTGCGTGGCAGGGATCGAAAGGGAGACGTGGCCGGCGGTGAGAGGTCCAGGCCAGGGTAATTGATGGCCCCGGAGCCGGATCCCTCCAGGAACTGGCTGTTCCCAGGCCCTGTTCCCTGCCCTGGCCCAGCCCCGGGGCTATAAATCCCCACTGGGCGCAGTGCTGGCTGCATCCGACGGCCAGCTGTGCTCGCTGCCCCGCGCTCTGCCCTGCACCATGGTGGCCCACCTGGCCCTCTGCCTGCTGTCTGCGCTGCTGGCCACGGGTGAGTGGTAATGTCTGTCCAGCACCAACCGCCAGCTCCCACTCCCCTGCAGAGCTGGGGAGAGAACCCAGGAGTCCTGGCTCCCAGCCCCCCTGTTCTAACCCACTAGACCCCATTCCTCTCCCAGGGCTGGGGAGAGACTCCAGTAATCCTGGCTCCCAGCCCCCTGCTCTAACCACTAGACCCCACTCCCCACTCAGAGAACCCAGAAGTCCTGGCTCCCAGAACGGCAGCCCCAATCTAAGCTCCGCTAGTCAGCTGCTGCACCCCCACTGGAACTATCCATTAAGGGGGGGCTGGTGGCCCTGCAGATTATCCCTCTCCCAAGTCCTCCCCTCTCTCCCCAGGTGGCTGCCTGAAGTGCGAACACTGCAGGAGCGCTGACAAGGCGTGCTCCGGAGAGCCACAGGACTGCGCACCCTCCCAGACTGCCTGCCTCATCCTCAGCTCGGAGACCAGAATCGGTGGGTGACGGCACCATGCCCGGGCATTGCCCCTGCCCCGATGGGGAGGGGCTGGGCTCTGCTGCTGGCCAGCCAGTGGTGCCCCCGTCGCACCAGGCACTGCCCAGACCTCAACTGAGATCGGGGCCCGTTGCGCTGGGAGCTGTGGAGTCAACTTGTGGAACTCCTTGGTAGAGGACATTGTGAAGGCCAAGACAATAACAGGGTTCAAACAAGAACTAGATGAGTTCCTGGAGGACAGGTCCATCGATGGCTATTAGCCAGGATGGGCAGGGATAGTGTCCCTGGCCTCTCTTTGCCAGCAGCTGGGAATGGGCCACAAGGGATTGGTCACTTGATGATTCCCTGTTCTGTTCATTCCCTCTGGGTAGGGTGGCCAACTTTCCAATTGCAGAAAACCAAACACCCCTGCCCCGCCCCCTTCCCGAGGCCCCACCCCTTCTCCTCCCCACCACTCCATCCCCCCTCCCTCCATCGCTCACTCTCCCCCTCTCTTGTTCAGTTTAACGGGGCAGGAGGTTGGGGTGTGGGAGGGGGTGAGGATTCCAGTGTGGGACCAGAAATGAGGGGTTGGGGGGGTCCAAGCTGGGGCAGGGGGTCGGGCTATGGAGGGGGGTGCGGGCGCTGGTGTGGGACTGGGGCTGAAGGGTTCAGCATGCCGGAGGGGGTGTGGGCTCTGGGAAGGAGTTTGGGTGTGGGAGGGGGTTCGAACCTGGGGCAGGGGATTGGGGTGTAGGAGGGGTTTTGGGGTGTGGGGTCTGGGCGGCACTGACCTCAGGTGGCTCCCAGAAGTAGCCGGCATGTCCGGCTCCTAGGTGGAGGCGCGGCCAGGTGGCTCTGTGCGCTGCCCCCATCCACAGGTGTCGCCCCCGCAGCTCTCATTGGCCATGGTTCCCAGCCAATGGGAACGGCGGAGCCAGCACTCGGGGTGCGGGCAGCGCATGGAGCCCCTGTTAGGAGCCAGAGGGGGGACAGGCTGGCCGCTCCCAGGAGCCGAGCAGAGCCAGGGCAGGCAGGGAGCCTGCCTTAGCCCCGCTGTGCAGCAGCCCGTTCGGCTTGGTGACGCCTCCCCCGTGTCTTGCCCCCAGGGCAGGAGCAGAAGCTGGGCACCTACAAGGGCTGCACCGAGACCAAGTTCTGTCCCCCGCGATCCTCCAGCCTCAGCGCCGCCTTCGGCCTGCGTGTGCGGAGCGCTGCCAAGTGCTGCCAGCGGGACCTGTGCAACAAGGGAGCCGTGAGGTGTACGGGACCAGTCGCCTGCCCGGCCCCCACTCGAGCCACAAGACCCCGCTCCCCTGCCTGAGCCGGGGAGAGAACCCAGGAGTCCTGGCTCTCCTAGTTCCCCCGCTCTGACTCACGAGACCCCGCTCCCCTGCCTGAGCCGGGGAGAGAACCCAGGAGTCCTGGCTCTCCAAGTTCCCCCGCTCTGACTCACGAGACCCCGCTCCCCTGCCTGAGCCGGGGAGAGAACCCAGGAGTCCCGGCTCTCCTAGTTCTCTCGCTCTGACTCATGAGACCCCGCTCCCCTGCCTGAGTCGGGGAGAGAACCCAGGAGTCCTGGCTCTCCTAGTTCCCCCGCTCTGACTCACGAGACCCCGCTCCCCTGCCTGAGCCGGGGAGAGAACCCAGGAATCCTGGCTCTCCTAGTTCCCCCGCTCTGACTCACGAGACCCCGCTCCCCTGCCTGAGCCGGGGAGAGAACCCAGGAATCCTGGCTCCCAGCCCCCACCCACACTTCCCATTCCAACCCAGTACACCCCACTCCCATCTCAGATTCAGGAGTCTGCTGCTCTGACCATTAGGACACCCAGCCCCATCCCAACGCCCTTCCCTGCTCCGAGCACAAACACTGACTGTGTCTCTCTGTCCCTAGTGCCACGGGCCCAGCCCAAGCCCAGCGGGCTGCAGTGCCCGGGCTGCTTGTCAGAGGGCACCGAATGCCAGGCCAATGAGACCGTGACCTGCCTGGGCCCCGAGAACCACTGCGTCTATTTTGCTGGATCCATCACAACTGGTAACCGCTCGGGGGAGACATTTGGGGCGGGGAAGGGCTCTTGCATCTAGCGGAGGACGGCAGGGCAAGGAGCGAGCGCGGGCGTTAACGCCAGGCACAGTCCAGTCAGAGATAAGGCCCCGTTGTAACAAGCTCCTGCGGGCTGGGGTGGGTTTGCCCCCGCAATGTGTCCTCTCTGGCACCTGCTTTAGCGGAATACAAGTCACTGACCTCCGTGCCGGGGGAGACTCACCGGGGCTCTGCGGGAGGGGAAACTAGCCAAGAACATTGTTAAATTAAAATGCAGGTAAGATTCAGAAGAAGAAAAACCCCTAGGAAAATTCCCCACCCGCGGGAAAGCTCTGGAAAGCCAGCCACGCAGAGGGTGAGGTCCTGGCTCGGGGCCGGCCAGGCGGAGGGTGAGGTCCCGGCTTGGGGCCGGCCAGGTGAACGGACAGAGGGTGAGGTCCCGGCTTGGGGCTGGCCAGGTGAACGGACGGAGGGTGAGGTCCCGGCTCAGGGCCGGTCAGGTGAACGGACGGAGGGTGAGGTCCCGGCTCGGGGCCGGCCAGGTGAACGGACGGAGGGTGAGGTCCCGGCTCGGGGCCGGCCAGGTGAACGGACGGAGGGTGAGGTCCCGGCTCGGGCCGGCCAGGTGAACCGACAGGGGGTGAGGTCCTGGCTCGGGGCAGGCTGGTCAGGCTCTGGTAGCCCTGGGACCTGCATCCAGGATACCCTGTGGCTGGCAGCATGGTACCGTCCCGGCACCCACAGGACCTCCCACCTGGTGAGCTGCGGGGGGCGGAGGGGCTGGGATCAGGGCGTCCCCCTCCCCTCAGCAGGCAGGTGCCTGGCAGAGTTTGGTCGCAATCGAAGCACCTCGGGGGGGCTGTTCCCAGGGGCCTCTCCGGGGCGCGGTCCCCTCGGTGACGCCCTTCTCCACTCTGCTTCCAGGCACCCGGAATTACACCTATGCCGTGCGCGGCTGTGCCACGAAAAGCACCTGCACCAGCAAGGTGGGGGTGTACAAGCTGCCGGGGGTCTTCACCGACATTGTGATAACGTCCGAATGCAGCCCGGCCCCCACCCCTGGCCCCAAGCAGGGCACTTAGCCCCCCACAGCCCGGGGCACACGCAGCCCTGCTGGGTGGTCGCTCCTGTCACCGTCGGCTCTCAGCATGATCCAGCATCGAGCTCCGGCATCGGGCGTGTGCCGCAAACGGCCGTGTTGGGGGGTGAGGGTGATTTCCTGGGAGAACGTCCCTGAATAAAGCATCACCAGAGGGCGAGGGGCAAAAGACGTCTGATTTTTTAACACTGGCGCAAACATGGCGCAACAGGGTGTCACGGCCTCCCAGGTCGTGCCCTCTCCTGGCCCTGTACGGTCCCTGGGGGGACCCCCCTTCGGTGTGACAGCCCCTCTCGGGGGGCCACTCTCTCTCGGGGGTTAAGCCCCTCCACCTCCTGGAGCCGCACCTCTCTGAGCCTCAGCACACCTGTCTCTCCACTCCCAGAGGGAATAATCCCCCCCCCCCCGGCATCTCTCCACTCCCAGAGGGAATAATCCCCCCCGGCATCTCTCCACTCCCAGAGGGAATAATCCCCCCCGGCATCTCTCCACTCCCAGAGGGAATAATCCCCCCCCCCGGCATCTCTCCACTCCCAGAGGGAATAATCCCCCCCCCCGGCATCTCTCCACTCCCAGAGGGAATAATCCCCCCCGGCATCTCTCCACTCCCAGAGGGAATAATCCCCCCCCCGGCATCTCTCCACTCCCAGAGGGAATAATCCCCCCCCGGCATCTCTCCACTCCCAGAGGGAATAATCCCCCCCCGGCATCTCTCCACTCCCAGAGGGAATAATCCCCCCCGGCATCTCTCCACTCCCAGAGGGAATAATCCCCCCCCCCGGCATCTCTCCACTCCCAGAGGGAATAATCCCCCCCCCCCCCGGCATCTCTCCACTCCCAGAGGGAATAATGCCCCCCCCGGCATCTCTCCACTCCCAGAGGGAATAATCCCCCCCCCGATCTCCCCACTCCCAGAAGCAATAATGCCCCGTGTCCTCTAGCCCGGAGCGACTCTCAGCCGGGGTAACACAGGAGGGTTTATTGAGCATCTGAACCCAGCACAGGATACTCTCCAGCCTCAGGCCTGGCCTCCCCCAGCCCAGCCCAGCCCAGCCCAGTCTCCCCTGCACCCAGGGGGGCTCTGCCTGCTCCCTCCCTCCAGCATCGAGCCCCCCTGCTTCCCCGCTGGGCATCTGCTATCACTGGCCCCAAGCCCCCCCTCTGTCCATTGTCTCCTCTCCAGGGAAATGGGGTCACCGGGGCCCCCTCTCCCCTCTTCTGTCCTCTGGCCCCTCTGGCTGGACCCGGCTGCTCCGGTCACCAGGGTCCCCGCAGCCCCTTGTCCTCCCGCTGGCCAGACCCGGCTGCAATTCCCGAGCTGGGCTCCGGGTCCCCAGGTCCCCAGTTGCTGGGGTCTCCATTCTCCAGGCCATTGGCCGGGGTCCCAAGTGCTGTCGCTGGTCCTGTGTCCCAACAAACTCCCTCTCCCCTCCCCTCGTTAAACCTGTAACACCCAGGGAAACTGAGTCCCACCCCCTCTGCATGCAACCCATTGGAAAAACCAAGGAAAAACCAAGAACCCTCCACCCCCACTTCATCACACAGGGCCCCAATCTCGGCTGGGGTCTGGACAGCACCCACCACCGGGGGGACCCTGGACTTGATTGGGGTTGGGGCAATACCTGACACAGGGGGACCCTGGTCTTGTGCAAGGTTTAGGCAGCGCCCAGGGAGTCTTGGCTGTGCCTGGTGTGAAGGGGTCTCCAGTCTTGTTTGGGGGTTGGGACCTCCCCCACACACACCCAGAACCTCCCGCACTGAGTGCCCCCCAGACCCTCTGACGAGCCCCTCCCCGCACTTGAATCCCTCCGCTGCTGAGCCTCAGCCCCTGCATGCGGATCCCGCCCCCCAGATCCTCCACGAGCCTGCCCCCCACCCCTTGTCCCCCCAAATATGGACATCAGACAACACCTATGGCTGCAACGGCCCTGATCTGGTGCCACTTTGTCACTCTGAGCCTCAGTTTCCCCTTCTGTGCAATCATCTTTTTCTTTGTCTGTTTAGATTGGAAGCTCTCCAGGGCAGGGGCTGGCTCTCAGTGTGTGTCTGGGCAGTGCCTGGCACAACAGGGATTCCCTGATCTCAGCCAGGGGGTCTGGGCAGAACCGGCATAATAGGGCCCCCAACCTCAGTTGGGGTCTGTGGCCCCCGGCACCCCATTGTGACACCCTGTACCCCAAAGCAACACCCTCACACCCCCATATTTACCATGGTGATAGCATTGTGATGTGTTTTGTACACAGTCTGCCTTGTGAGGTATCATTCTAAAAGTCTTGATCTGTTGAGCATTAATCTCCTGTTGGATTGTGTGTGCTAGCATTGTATGGGGAGTGTCACGGAGTGTGGGGGAGTCCAGGCCCTGCACCCCTCTTCCTGGGATCCACTGAGACTCTCAGCCAGCCAGTAAAACAGAAGGTTTATTGGACAACAGGAACACAGTCCAAAACAGAGCTTGTGGGTACACCCAGGACCCCTCAATCACGTCCTTCTGGGGGAGCAGGGAGCTTAGACCCCAGCCCTGGGGCTCCCTGCGTTCCTCCACCCAGCCCCAAACTGCCAACTAAACCCACCCAGCAGGTTCCCTGCTGCAGTCTCCCTCCACATTCCTGGGCAGAGGTGTTACCTCCCCGTCCCCCTCCTGGCTCAGGTGACAGGCTCTCAGGTCTCCCAACCCCAGGGCACATTCCCAGGTCAACACTCCCCCCTCCCTGCTGAGTCACATCGTCACATCTCTCCCCCCTTCGAGACTGAACTGAGCGGGGTCACTGTGACCAGTGACCTGGGGAAGTTCGGGGCCCCCTCTCCGGGACAGCGCATCCGCTATCAGGTTGGCCCTTCCCTTCACGTGGACCACGTCCATGTCGTAATCCTGCAGGAGCAGGCTCCATCTCAGGAGCTTGGCGTTGGCTCCTTTCATCTGGTGCAGCCAGGTCAGGGGAGAGGGGTCGGTGTAGACGGTGAAGTGCCGCCCGAAGAGATAGGGCTCTAGTTTCTTGAGGGCCCACACCATGGCCAGGCACTCCTTCTTGATGGCTGCATAGTGTTGCTCCCGGGGTAGCAACTTCTTGCTCAGGTACACGATGGGGTGTCTCTCCCCCTTTTCATCCTCCTGCATTAACACCACCCCCAGTCCCGTGTCGGAGGCGTCGGTGAACACCACAAAGGGCTTGTCAAAGTCTGGGTTTGCCAGAACTGGGCCACTGACCAGAGCCTCCTTCAGCGCCCGGAAAGCCTCCTGGCCCTGCTCGGTCCAGACCACCTTGTCTGGCTTCCCCTTTTTGCATAGCTCAGTGATGGGGGTGGCTATGGCGCTAAAGTGGGGCACAAATCTTCGGTAGTATCCTGCCATCCCAATAAAGGCTTGGACCTGCTTTTTGGTGCGGGGAGCGGGCCAGTCTCTGATCACCTCCACCTTGGCTGGTTCCGGCTTTAGGCGGCCGTTCCCCACCCGATGGCCCAGGTAAGATACTTCAGCCATCCCCACCTTGCACTTCTCCGCTTTTACAGTCAGCCCAGCCCCCTGGAGTCGGTCCAGCACTTGTCTAACCTGGGACACGTGGTCCTCCCAGGTCTGGCTAAAGACACAGATGTCATCAATATACGCCACGGCAAAACTCTCCATCCCCCTCAGGAGCTGGTCCACCAGGCGCTGGAAGGTGGCCGGCGCTCCCTTGAGGCCGAAAGGCAGGGTCAGGAACTCATAGAGCCCCAGAGGGGTGATAAAGGCCGATTTCAGTCGGGCATCTGCATCCAGCGGCACTTGCCAGTAGCCCTTTGTAAGGTCCATGGTGGTGAGGTACCGAGCTCCTCCCAGTTTGTCTAGGAGCTCGTCTGGCCTGGGCATGGGGTAGGCATCCGATACAGTGATGGCATTGAGCTTCCGATAGTCCACGCAGAACCGGACCGACCCGTCCTTTTTGGGGACCAGCACCACCGGCGAGGCCCAAGGGCTGGCCGATGGCTGGATCACCCCCAAAGCCAGCATGTCCCGGACCTCTCTTTCCAGGTCCTGAGCAGTTTTCCCTGTGACTCGGAAGGGGGAGCATCTTATCGGCGGGTGCGACCCTGTCTGCACCCGGTGGACAGTCAGATTAGTGCGTCCAGGCTGGTTGGAAAACAGCTGTCGGTACGGATGCAGCACCCCCCTGACCTCAGCTTGCTGGGCAGGGGTTAGCTGATCCGAGAGGGGAATTGTTTCCAGGGGGGAACCAGCTCTGGTCCCAGGGAATAGATCTACTAAAGGGTCATCTCCCTGCTCCTCCCACTGTCCACACACGGCCAACACCACATTCCCCCTGGCATAATATGGCTTCATCATATTCACATGGTACACCCGGCGGTGGTGCGCCCGGTTCGACAGCTCCACCACATAGTTTACCTCATTGAGCTGCTTGACGACCTTGAAAGGGCCCTCCCAGGCGGCCTGTAGTTTGTTCTTTCTCACGGGGATGAGAACCATCACCGGATCCCCGGTGGCGTAGGCACGGACCCGCGCCGTGCGGTCATACCAGACCTTCTGTTTCCTCTGGGCTCTGGCCAGATTCTCCCTGGCCAGGCCCATGAGTTCAGCCAGTCTCTCTCGGAAGATCAGGACATACTCCACCACTGACTCTCCATCGGGAGTGGCCTTCCCCTCCCACTCGTCTCTCATCAGGTCCAGGGGCCCCTCACCCTCCTTCCATATAACAGTTCGAAAGGCGAAAATCCGGTAGACTCCTGGGGCACCTCTCTGTACGCGAACAGCAGGTGAGGTAAGTACTTGTCCCAATCCTGCGGGTGCTGGTTCATAAAGGTTTTCAGCATCATCTTTAGCGTCCCGTTAAACCTCTCCACCAGCCCGTTGGACTGGGGGTGATAAGCTGAGGCCCAGTCGTGCCGGACCCCACATTTCTCCCACAAGCACCGGAGCAGGGCCGACATGAAGTTGGAGCCTTGGTCTGTCAAGACTTCCTTGGGGAACCCCACTCGGCTGAAAATGGTCAGGAGCGCGTCGGCCACGGTGTCGGCTTCGATGGAAGCTAAGGGCACTGCCTGGGGGTAGCGGGTGGCAAAATCTACCACGACCAGAATGTATTTCTTCTCCGACTGGGTTGTCTTGCGGAGAGGTCCCACGATGTCCATGGCCACCTTCTGGAAAGGCTCCTCTATGATGGGCAAAGGTCTCAAAGCCGCTTTCCCCTTGTCCCGGGCCTTCCCCACCCTCTGACAGGGGTCACAGGATCGGCAATACTGCCGGACCGTGGTAAAGACCCCGGGCCAGTAAAAGTTCTGTAGCAGCCTCTGCCGGGTGCGCCGGATTCCCTGGTGCCCTGCGAGGGGGATGTCATGGGCCAGGGACAGGAGCTTGCGGCGATACTTCTGGGGGACCCCCAGCTGCCTCCTGATCCCACAGGACTCTACTTCCCTTGTGGGAGCCCATTCGCGGTATAGGAACCCCTTCTCCCACAGGAACCTCTCCTGGCAGCCTCTCCTCATGGTCCGTACCACACCAAGGTCGGCCAGGTCCCTGAGCTTCCGCAAGGAGGGATCTTTCCTCAACTCGGCCTGGAACTCAGCGGCTGGGGAAGGGATGGGGACCGGTTCCCCCACAGTGGCCAGGTCTGAGGCCTCCGCCTCTCTGAGCCGTGCCCCTCGGCACTCCCTCCCCACCAGGGAAGGGTCCTGCGCCTCCGGTGCGGTACCCTCCCCGAGGTCAGGGAGCAGTGCCCCTCGCCGGCTCTGGCTACGGGTCACAACCAGGGCGGTCTGGGGCTTGCTTGGCCAGTCCTCTAGGTCTCCCCCCATCAAAACTTCAGTGGGCAAATGGTGGTGTACCCCCACATCCTTGGGGCCCTCCTTGGCCCCCCATTTCAGGTGTACCCTTGCCACGGGCACCTTGAATGGGGTCCCGCCCACCCCTGTCAGGGTCAGGTAGGTGTTGGGCACCACCTGATCTGGGGCCACCACCTCAGGCCGGGCCAGCGTCACCTCCGCGCCCGTATCCCAGTATCCATTGACCTTCCTCCCATCCACCTCCAGGGGAACAAGGCACTCTCTCCGGAGGGACAGCCCCGCGCCCACCCTGTAAACCGAGCACCCTGAGTCCAGAGCCTCCAGCCCTCTGTCGGAGCTGGCCGGGGGTACTCTTCCCTCCTGAGCAGGTGGTAAACTGGTAGGCCCCCTTTCCTGGGTCGTCTGCCCCTTGTCCAGCTGGGTCCCTACCCAGTTAACCCTGGGTAGGTTGGGTCTGCTCAGTTTGTCCCTGAGCCCGGGGCACTGGGACCGTACGTGGCCTCTCTGGCCACAGTGATAGCAGCTCAGGTCACGTTGGTCCCCTCGAGCAGGTCGGAGGGGCCCGA
Organism: Caretta caretta; assembly: GCF_965140235.1. Lineage (NCBI taxonomy): Eukaryota > Metazoa > Chordata > Testudines > Cheloniidae > Caretta > Caretta caretta. The sequence goes on from NC_134229.1 coordinate 18,518,406, forward strand.
CGCCAGGCGTTCCCCTTTGGAGGGGGTTCTCCCTATTTCCCCGCGGGGGGCCCCCTGGTGACTCTCTCTCTGCATCGGGGGGACCCTGTTCTTTTGGGGCTCCTCCCGGCTACCCCCTGACCGACAGTTCACAAACTCGTCGGCCAGCTGCCCTGCGTGCTGGGGGTTCTCTAGCTTTTTTTCCACCAGCCACAGCCTCAGGTCGGAAGGGCACTGTTCATACAGTTGCTCCAGTACAATTAGGTCAAGCAGGTCCTCTTTAGCTTGGGCCCCAGCTGTCCACTTGCGGGCATATCCCTGCATCCGGTTGACCAGTTGTAGGTAGGTGACCTCAGGCGTTTTACGCTGACTCCGGAACCTTCTCCGGTACATCTCGGGGGTCAGCCCAAACTCACGGAGCAGGGCCTGTTTGAACAGTTCATAGTCCCCTGCCTCCGGCCCTGTCATCCGGCTGTACACCTCCACGGCTTTGGGGTCCAGTAAGGGGGTGAGGAACTGGAGCCTGTCTGCGGGGTCAACCCTGTGCATCTCGCAGGCATTCTCAAAGGCCGTCAGGAAGCTATCTATGTCCTCCCCCTCCTTACGCTGGGCCAGGAAGCACTTATCAAAGCTCCTTGCAGTCTTGGGTCCCCCCTCACTCACCACAGCCGGGGCCCCACTGCTCTTCAGCCTGGCCAGCTCCAGTTCGTGCTGTCTTTGTTTCTCCTTCTCCTGACGTTCCCTCTCCTTCTCCTCCTGCTCATGTTGACGTTGTTTCTCCTCATGTTGACGTTGTTTTTCATGATCCTCCAGCTCCCTCATTTTCATCTCCCTCTCCCATTCCAGCCGCCTCCGCTCCAGGGATGGGGAGCTCCGCCGGGAGGATCCCCTGCTGGCTGCTGGGGTCAGGGTGCCCTCGGTATTCGCTGGGCTTCCCCCAACCCCTCCCCCAGGCATAGGTAGGAAGGGTCTCGGGATGTCCTCGGCAGCAGTCTCAGGGACAGGGATCGGGTTATCCAAGCGATCCCTCTCCTCCAACTGGGCAATCAGCTGTTCCTTGGTGGACCTCCCAATGCGCAGCCCCCTCTGCCTGCACAGCTCCACCAGGTCGCTCTGAAGGCGTTTAGCGTACATCTCCCTGCTGGCCACTCGCAGGCCGGGCATCTTCCCACGGTTTCCAGGAAAAGCCCTTAGTGTGCCAGTCCTTCTTGAGGTCACCGACTCTTTGCCAGGGTCGAGCTGCAGACTCCTCCGCCCCTGGGACCACTCGCTGCAATCCCCCAGGGGACCCTGTTACTGCAAAAGTCCTTCTCTCTGGTCACACATTCCCAGGGGTTAACCGCCCCCTGAAACCGTCTCTCTCTGAATCTTCAGCATGCCTGGTCCCTGTCAATTCCCCTTCGTTTTACTGTTCCCCAGTCACTTACTGCAGGAAGCGCCGTTCACGGGGTGCAGTACATCCCACTGCTGCCACCAGTTGTCACGGAGTGTGGGGGAGTCCAGGCCCTGCACCCCTCTTCCTGGGATCCACTGAGACTCTCAGCCAGCCAGTAAAACAGAAGGTTTATTGGACAACAGGAACACAGTCCACAACAGAGCTTGTGGGTACAACCAGGACCCCTCAATCACGTCCGTCTGGGGGAGCAGGGAGCTTAGACCCCAGCCCTGGGGTTCCCTGTGTTCCTCCACCCAGCCCCAAACTGAAAACTAAATCCACCCAGCAGGTTCCCTGCTGCAGTCTCCGTCCACATTCCTGGGCAGAGGTGTTACCTCCCCCTCCCCCTCCTGGCTCAGGTGACAGGCTGTCAGGTCTCCCATCCCCAGGGCACATTCCCAGGTCAACACTCCCCCCTCCCTGCTGAGTCACATCGTCACAGGGAGTTATGACGTTTTGCTACGTGTGTGTTACTGAAATAGGTTGTAAGGTTGGGAACACCCACAACCAGCCTTTCAGGTGCAACAATGGAGCAGCCAGACAGTGTTGCCCATTGAAGGGACTCCACACTCCCAAGGACGACCCCAGGAACTGGATACGATGGAGACCTCTCAGGGAGAGCACGGAGACAATGGAGGCTGCTAGACTCACATCACAGCGAAAGCTCTTTCCAGCCAACTGGAGGAACCTGTAAAGGGAGGGAAGTGACGTCTTCACTTGTCTTCTCTCCCCCCACAACCCAACACCTGCAAACACGTCTGGAGGACAAAGACTGAATGGGGGAGCGGATCCCCGGGCTGGAAAGGAGAATGCCAGTCTGTGTATCAAGGATACTGTACTGTCAGGGTGAGACATGGCCTGATTCAAACCCTGGCTAGTTTCTAGAACTCAGCCTGTGATTTTACTTTTTATTTCGTAGGTGACCAGCTTTGATGTGCACATTCACTCCTTACAGTCACTGAACATCTCTCTGTCTGCAGTTAATAAATTGGTTTTATATTTTACCTATAACAGTGGCTTTTGCGTGAAGTGTTTGGGGAATCTGCACAAAAGCTGGTGCACGTCCACTTTCCTTTGTAGAAATGAACTTACACTGGCAGGCTTCTGACCAGGGTAGGACAGTACAGCCTGGGGGTCCTACACTGGGGAGCCGGGGGAATTGGCTGCAGCCTCTCTATTGGTGGTTCATGAGTGGCTGGGAAAAGCATTCATGTAACTCAGCTCGGAGTGTCCCTACCTGTGGATGTCTGGGTAAGTGCAGGAACTGGAGGGGTTTGCAGCTTGTCACAGCATCACAATGTGAGAGGGAGCCCAGGTTGGTGCGACAGAGGGCTCAGTGGTACCCCAGTTCCAGGTGGCTCCCCAGGGAATCTGTCACACTTGGGCAGCGAACAGTGTGAAATGCACAGCTTGTTGTTCTGAGTGAGATTTGCACTTCATACACTAGTGTAGAGCTTTGAAGCAAGATGTTAAGTGTGGTGGCTAAGAACACTCAGAGAGGTTACCAGTTTGTTATTTTCTGTTTGCTTATTTTGGGAAAGGGAAGTAGGGACAGAAAAGCAGCAAGATGAGTGAAAACAGAGAAACCATTGAGACTGGGAATGGTTGATGCATCATAAAAAGTAACCTATTTCCCCTTGTTTATTCCTCCCCGCTCCCACTGTTCCTCAGACGTTCTTGTTAAACCCTGGATTTGTGCTGGAAATGGCCCACTTGATTATCATACACATTGTAAGGAGAGTAATCACTTTAGATAAGCTATTACCAGCAGGAGAGTGGGGTGGGGGGAGAGAAAACCTTTTGTAGTGATAAACACCCATTTTTTCATGGTCTGTGTGTATAAAAACATCTTCTGTCTTTTCCACAGTATGCATCCGATGAAGTGACATGTAGCTCACAAAAGCTTATGCTCAAATAAATTGCTTAGTCTGTAAGGTGCCACAAGTCCTCCTGTTCTTTTTGCGAATACAGACTAACACGGCTGCTCCTCTGAAACCTGTCATTGAGTAGCTGGAGCTGTTCAGATTGCAGGTAGCAGAAAAAGAGAAAGAACACCGGTGAATTTTGGAGCTAATGCTGGCAAACACTGCCAGAGAGGAGGCTGCACACAGTACTCCTGGGGGAATTCTGCACCAAAAAATTAAAAACTTTGCACACAACATTTGAAAATTCTACAAAATTCTCTTCTTCTCCAACACTTAGCCAGACAGTTGGCCATGGCAATCGTTCGCCATTTGGTCCATTCCTGCACAACCACAAAGGCTTGACGGCCTGAGAGTCCAACATTGGAACAGACTTGTTGAACCCATGTAATAGGGGGTCTGCCTCTGGGCCGCCTCCACCCCTCGGTTGGTGGAATTTTATCCCGGATGTTACAAGCCACCTGGAGAACGATGTTCACTGGAATGTCTTGTGGCATCCTTGGGACATGTCCGAAAAGCGTAAGGACCACCTGTAGACAGTGACCTCAGTAGTCTGTAGACCAGAGTGACCATAAACATCTGCATTACAGATGAAGTCTTTCCACTTTATGCCCAGTATACAACGTTGACATTTTGTGTGGAAAGCCTCTAGCTTTGTCCAGTCTGCATGGCGGAGTGTCCATGTTTCACAGCCGTACAACAGTATGGGAAGGATACAGCTCGAATAAATCCTGAACTTGGTTGTCACACTAAGATGATGTGGATTCCATATCCGTTGTAAACAGCCCGTGGCAGATGCTGCGATGCCAATCCGATGGAGAACCTCCGTGTGAGAACTGGAGGAGCTGGTAAGTATAGAACCCAGATAGCAAAAGCTGGAAACTGATTTGATGGTTTCGTTGTTCAAAGAGATTGGAGTCGTGGGTGGACCTGGTCCTAGATTTTGCAGTTTTGTCTTTGACCATGAAACATGGAGACCAATCTTCACTGACTTCTCCTCCATATGCTGGAGTGCCTCACAAAACCTGTCAGGGCTCCGTACTAAAAAACCAATGTCATCAGAGTAGTCAGGGTCTGTGAGCGAGAGATCACCAATCTCAGCGCCCGTGGGCCTGATGGAATGCTGCATTATGAAATCCATTGCCCGACAAAAGAGTGCAGGGGCCAGAACGCAGCCCTGCCTGACCCCAGACACTGATTTAAAAGGTGCTGCTGTCCGGTTGCTCAGACGAACATGGGCAGTGGTTCCATTAAGCAGCTCTCTAATCAAGTCCAGCAGAGTGATAGGGGCACCTATGCCCTTTAAGGCCTTCCATGACGCGACATGGTCTACTGACTCAAACGCAGCCTTAAGATCAACATCCAGTATGTGCAGGGGCTTCCTGAACTCGCGATGTATCTGTGACAACAAGTGAAGGGCCAAAATGGCATCTAATATGGACCTGTTCCTCGTAAAGCCTGCCTGTTGGGGATGACGCTTCCGATATAGCAAAGGCTCCAGGCATGCCAGAAAAACATGCACAAACACCTTCCCTGGAACGGGGAGCAAGGTGATCAGCCTGTAGCTCTTACATTCACTGCGCGGTGCCTTGCCCTGATGGAGTGAGATCACAATCCTGTCCTTCCAGGCGGCTGGTAGGGCTCCAGTTCTCCACACCAGACGAAAGATGGCCAGAGGTGATTCTGCTCCTGAATCAACAGCACCTTTTAGCAGATCTGAGGGGATGCCATCGGCACCGGCTGTGCGTCCGTTTTTCAGTTTGGAGATGGCGCACTTCACTTCATCCAGTGTTGGTGCATCCATACAAACGTCTGGATCCGGAACCGCAGTGACAGCCAGATCATCCAGCTCTGAACAAGTGGCAGCTGGAGGACGGTTCAGGACACTGTGAGAACGTTCCACCCAGCATGAGAGAATGAGATTTCCATGGATGGCCTCGGCTGCCATTCACGATGCAAAATACAAAATTCTGCATATTTATTTGTCAAATTAACACAATAGAATCATGTTAGTTTCAGTGATTTTGGTCATTTATTTCAAAATATCGGTCAGCAAGCATGGCCGTAACAATACAGACCAAAAAAGAATGATTCTGGTATTTTTTTTTTTTGGACAAATAGATTCCTTACGAGCATTTTAATACAGAACTTTGTGTAATTCATTTAAACGACACAACAGACCTGTATGTCCCGCATCCGCCAGAAGCAGGGCAAAGGCCAGCGGGAGTTGGGGTAACAGAGGAGCTGAGGGAGGGGGAAAAAGCCTGGGAGTGAACCTGGAGGCTGTTGGGGGGGGGAAGTTTTTCTTTGGGGGAGGGGGATTGTTAGGGAGTTGGGGAGCCTCCCCCATGCAGACCCTGCCTGACCCCAAGCCTCTCCTGTTCAGTCAGGCACATTTGCCCCTGTCCCCTTACCCCCCATCCCCATGGGTCTCTACAGCCCCCCTCCCGCGTCCCCAGGCTCAATGCTGGCTCCCCACTAGCTCCTGAGCCCCAGTCTGTGACCCCCCAGCAGCCCTGGGTGCCCCCTGTACTATCCTGGCTCCGCAGGCAGGGGGGCGGTGCTGAGCTCTGCTCGGGGGGCAATTCTGCAGCCCTGGGCAGAGAATTTTGTGTTTTCGTGCCCCCGAAGCGCTGCAGTCCCGCCCTGTGCCCACCAGAGGCCACTGTGGCCTGAGAACAACCAGCGGGAACGCAGCTGGCTGGTCTGGTGCCAGAGCGGCCTCTGTGGGCACAGGGCGGAACTGCAGCGCTTCTTGGTCCAAATATATTTTATGCAGGGAAATCCTGGTCCCAGGTCTCCTGGGGAACCAGGAGCGCCCAGAAGCTGCTATCCCTGTAATTCCCCTCCACCACGCTGAGCTTTTAATCTGCCGGGGGGGGGCCCTCAACCCCAAGTTTCAATCCCAGGCCTCGCCCCCACTCTACCCTTTCCCTGACACCCCCACCCTGCCCCGCCTCTTCCCACCCCCATTCTGCCACCTCCCCTGAGCGTGCCCTGCCTTCCCCACCCCCAGTGCCTCCTGCATGCCTCGGAACAGCTGATCCACGGGGGGCAGGAGGCACTTGGAGGGAGGGGGAGTTTCTGATCGGCGGGGTGTTAGGGAAAAAGGGTTCCCCTCCCGTCTAGGGTTAGGAGGGTAGCCTTCCCTGGACTTCTGTATTAGCCAAACAAAACACAGAGTCTTGGCTCTTTGATAAAGTGAGGCACTTTATTGCTAGCAAATACGACAGCTGAAGGGCTCACCAATTCCTTTTCAGAGGAAAATGGTGAAGCCCCGAACAAAGAACAGGGATGAGCTTTTATAGCTTGGTTCAACATACATTGTGATATCTCTTCCAGTTCGAACCGGTTAACCCAGTCTGTTTGAAGTTCTGGGGTAGGTACGAGCATGGAGGCTTATCTGTATAAGGAATTCTCTCCCCAAAAGCAGGGAGTGCAGGTTACACACAGTTCACATTCTTTCTATCCATAAACAAAGTAGAAAGGACAGATAAGCATAGAAAAAAGACAGCAGCGTAGCTTTACATGATTATAGGGTCGTTTTCTGGGTTTTTTTCCCTATCAGTTCCCCCCTTTGAGCCTGAAGATAATTATCTTACATGGCTCATTATTCATTGTTTAACATGTTCATATGTTTCTCATCTTGGTTAACACCACCCTTCTTTACATATAGTATCTTTGCTGGGCTCATGGTTTTGGTACATACCCGGTGGAAGAGGGCACAACAACTGGACGCACAGCAGAACAGCAGACCCACAATCATAAGGAATCCCACTCCATACACAAACAAGGTTTTTAGCCATCCAAAGTTAGGCAACCAGCTGGTGAGCCAGCCCCACAAGTCAAAGCCCACACTGGGAGAAATAGAGGCCTGCTTATGAAAGAAGGCTGACACGTTTGCAATTATGTTAGTATCTGTGACTATGCGTCCGCTTTGATTTACATAAAGGCAGCATGTGGCATTGAGAAATGTGCACACCCCTCCCTGTGCACTTAAAAGCTGATCCAGGGCCAACCTGTTTTGCATACTGTAGCGAGCTAGTGAGCTTATTTCTTCTTGCAAAGCTTGGATTGCATCTCGAGTGGCGTTAGTAAATATTTCCATTTCGGCTGACATATTTTTTAGCGCGTATTCAAGTTGGCCCACCCCCACCCACGGAAAAAGAATACGGAAGGCGCGCATACCTGTACTGCCTTCCTCGACAATAGGATTATAACTGGTATCTCGACGGGTTCGTCGGGTTGTGTCTCTGATTTCTATTAAGTCTCTACGATGCATCCCTCCTGGCCAGGCAAAGGTCACCGTGCATCTTCCCAACCACTTTGGGGGCAAGGTCTTTCCTGCCCAAGTGCCACATACCCACCATAAGTGATGATCTCCTAATACTATGCTATAGTTGCCTTTATTGCCCCCTGAGTTCTGAGATACTTCCTGCAATCGTCCCACCAGGGATGCAGCATCATCAGGATTGGGTCCTATTCCCCCCCATTTCCATAATGTAAGGCCAGCAAATTGAGTCGCATTTTCTCTGAGAATGTACCCCACATAGCCTCCAGCACGGGCATAGTTGGCTACCTCAGTACCATTGGGATACAGCAAAAGAGTGGTACTTGCATTGTTTCCCAAAATTAGAATTTTCTCACAGTGGGTTTTCGGGTATTTTCCCAGAGTAGTTTTGCCTCGGGTGCGTAGCGACCTTTTTTCTACGCACAAGGGGGCCTTAACGAGCAAGTCTGGGCGATGGTTCGGGATCCAGGTCCTAAAATCTATGGGTCCCCTTCCCCTTTTTCCCTTTTGGCCGTACCACGCCAAACCATTTTGCCAAGAATTGAGGAGCGCTGGAACCGGCAAAATGGGGAACCCTTGCAGTGAATGGGAAGAGAAGTGGGAACACACCCAACAGTCACTAACATTCCATGCGTTGGTTAAATTTTGGGCTAATTGTAGAAATGTATTTTTATCCCAACCCCCCAGGGCAGAGGTCCAGGTTAACGCCCATAGCCATACATACATTATAAACACTACCAGCTACTAACAACTCTAAAAAAAATAATTTTAATACAATATTTGTAACAGTATACTAATACTCCAGAGTTCTGTAACTGCTTCTGATTCCGCTGATTGACCGGTACCCAGTTCATGTAGAAGCGGCGGTCGTGATGGGAGTCGTTGGGGATGTTGGAGCAGGAACCTTTTTACAGTGGCTGCAGTGCACCCATCTATCGATGCCCTCGACCTTCACTGCAGTTGGAGTAGTCAGAAGGACTTGGGCCGGGGCCGACCACCTTGGTTCCAGGCAATGCTTCCTTCGATGGATTTTAACACAGACAAAGTCTCCTGGAAAAAGAGAGTGCGCACAAGTATCAAGCGGTAAAGGTTGGGCATCTTTTACTCTGGCCCATGCATCACTCAAGGCATCTTGCAACATGCGACAATAACCCGCCAACTTATCTTGCCCAGCCATTAATGAAGTTTTTGCTGGGGCAAACCCGTCTACACTGGTTAGAGGAATCGGCAAGGGTCGGCCAAATAGAATTTCGAACGGTGTCAACGAATGCTTCCTATGGGGTGTATTACGAAGATTGGTTAACACTATGGGTAACACTTCAGGCCACTTTAATCCAGTCTGCTCGCATAGCTTTGCCAATTGGGTTTTTATCAGCCCATTCACCCTTTCTACTTTTCCTGAACTTTGTGGATGATAGGGGGTATGCAAGGCTTGTTTTATGCCGAGGGCCTTTGCTAAGTGTTGAATAATTTGGGAAGTGAAATGGGGGCCTTGGTCACTTTCCAAACGAGTCATTATCCCGAAGCGGGGCACTATCTCCTTGAGGAGACACTTCGCTACGGATACTGCATCTGCCCTTCGAGTGGGGAAAGCCTCAACCCACCCTGAAAAAAGATCAACCAGGACAAGCAAGTGTTTTAGTCCTGTCACTGGTGGTAAGTCCATGAAGTCCATCTGGACCACAGCAAATGGGTACTCAGGCAGTTTGCAATGTCCCATAGCTTGTGGTTTGACTGCTCCTTGGTGATTGTACCGTTGACACAATTCACACTGTGCAGTGACGGTCTTCGCAGCTGCATGGACCCCCGGAGCAAAAAACAACTTCTCCATTTGAGCCACTAATCCCCCCTTTCCCAGGTGCGAGGCCAGGTGGAGTGCCTGGGAAACCTGAGGGAGGAGTTGTCTTGGGAGAACCAGACGACCGTCCGGGCTGACGTAGAGGTTGTCCTCATTTAGGTGGCATCCAATGGATTTCCAACGGCTAACTTCGGCCGGGGGCGTCGTCTGCTGGGCAGAGAGCAAAACGGCTGGCGTCACTGGTTGCAGTAGCAGGGGTGCCAAAAAAGGAAAAGGGGCTGGAGCCCCACAGAGGGCAGCATGACGGGCCGCCGAATCGGCTGCAGCATTTCCCTTGGAAACCTCGTCCGAGGCGCGGGAGTGGCCCTTACAGTGTGTAACCGAAACAGCTGCAGGAAGTTGAATAGCCTCTAACAGGGCAGAAATCAAGGCAACATGGGAGATCTGAGAGCCACTGGAGGTAAGGAACCCACGATGCTTCCAAAGTTGTCCAGTAGAGTGGCATACCGAAAAGGCATATTTGGAGTCAGTATAGATGGCCACAGTTTTGTTTTCGGCTAATTGACAGGCCCTAACAAGCGCCACGAGATCTGCTGCTTGCGCTGACTTTTGTGTAGGTAAGGCATGCGCTTCAAGCGTTGCCATCAGGGTAACAATTGCATAGCCAACTCGTAAGGCCCCAAACTCGTCCCGACAGGCGGAACCATCACAAAATAATTGGAGGTCAGGATTCCGCAATGGAATATCAGAGAGGTCAGGACGAGGCGTGGAGATCAAATCCACCACGTGGAGGCAATTATGAGGTTCCCCATCCTCAGGCAGAGGCAAAAGGGTTGCAGGATTCAGGACTTCGCAGCGGCGTAGGGTAACAGCCTGATTGGCGAGCAAGGCCAATTCGTACCTGGTCAGTCTGGCTGCTGTGAGGTGCTGCGTGGATCCACGATTAAGAAGTGCTGCAACGGCATGAGGCACTTGAACTAGAAGAGGGTGGCCCAAGGTAAGCCCCGAAGCTTTCTCGACCAACACAGCGGCAGCCGCAACAGCGCGGAGACAGGGCGGAAGACCCTGAGCCACTGGGTCAAGAAGGACCGAAAAATAAGCCACCGGTCGCTGGCCAGGCCCAAAGGGCTGAGTTAGCACACCAGACGCCGTGCCAGATTGTTCATGGCAAAATAAGGTGAAAGGCTTTGCGTAATCCGGTCTGCCCAGGGCTGGTGCAGAAGTTAATGCTTGTTTGAGGGCGGTAAGGGCGTTGTTGTGTAGAGTCGTCCATGGTAAGGGTTCGGGAACGGAATCCAGCAGCAAATCGGTGAGGGGGTGCACTAACTCCGCATAAGCCGGAATCCAGGCTCTGCAATAGCCACTTGCTCCCAGTAACTGGCGGAGTTGCTTTTTAGTGGTAGGCCTTGGCATACTCAGAACGCTTTCAATCCTGTCCTGAGTAAGTGCAGTAGAAGCATATGAAATACGATGCCCCAAATATTCCACCTCGGGTTGGGCAAACTGTAGCTTGGAGAGTGCCACCTTGTGACCTTTTTCGGCCAATGCAAAAAGAAGGATTCGAGTGTCCTGTACACAGGCAGCCTTGGCTGTAGAGCACAATAACAGATCATCAACGTATTGAATCAAAGTAGAACCCATAGTCAATGAAATAGAGTCCAGATCTCGCTTTAAATACTGGCTGAAGATGGTAGGGCTCTCCCTGTAGCCCTGAGGGAGGCGGGTCCATACGTATTGACATCCGTCAAAGGTAAAGGCAAATAGGAACTGTGAATCTGGGTGCACAGGGATGCTGAAAAATGCTGAAGACAGATCAATCACAGTAAAATAAGTAGCCCCTGGGGGAATAGCAGTTAAAATAGTTGCTGGATTGGGAACAACCGGAGCTCTCGGGATCACAATAGCATTAATCAGTCGGAGGTCATGCACGAAACGGTAAACCGGTTTGCCATCGGGGCCAGGCTTGGGTTTCTTAACAGGAAGAATAGGTGTATTGCAAGGGCTGGTAGCCTCCTTAATGATTCCTTGAGTTAAAAGCTGTTGTAGGACTGGCCGAATGCCCTCTCTGGCCTCTTTAGGCAATGGATATTGCATTTTTCGGGGCAGAGGGATATCTGTACGGTAATTGATATACACCGGTTCTGCTGACTTTAAAAGTCCAGTTTCAGTGGACGCCGAGGCCCACAATGCTTCAGGAATATCAGATAACTCAGCAGGGACAAAGGGGGCGGTGGGTGTAGTGGCTAACAATGCCATTACCGTAGCTTCAGGGACCGAAGTAGGGACTGAGAGATATAGCCCCTCCGGGCTGCAAGTTATAGTTGCTCGTAGTTTACATAACAGATCTCTACCTAATAAATTTGCAGGACAGGAAGTTGCAATTAAAAAGCTATGATCCTCTGATAACGGGCCAAGCTGGACCGTTTGCTCCGCAGTTAGAGGAAGGGCGCACACGGTGCCACCAACGCCTATAGCTTTTACGGTTGCAGAAGTGGTAGGAAGGGTGGGGTCCTGTAGAGTACTTCTATCTGCCCCGGTGTCAATTAACATTGAATAAGTTTTTCCTCCCACCACAACTGGAAGCTCCGGGTGGTTTGCATCCAACTGCACTGTCCAAGAAGCGGAGGGGGTTCCTGGCGAGGGGGACGAAGCATTGTGGGCGGCTAGCTTTCAATCAGTACTTCCTTTTTCTCCCCCCCTTTCCTGTACCCTCTGGTAGGCTTGCATAAGAGGGTCAGTTGGCTGGAGGGGGTAATTTGGGCACTGGGCAGCCCAGTGTCCTTTTTGTCGGCACCGCCGGCACTCATCTGGCCCTGCCCTCCCGGGCCGTGGCTGGAAGTTCTGACCTTGTGGTCCCCATCCCTGGGTAGAGCTGCCTCCTCTTCCGCCTTGTCCCCGAAAGCCTCCCCTCCTGCGGCTTGCATCCCGTCCCCGAGAGCCGTCTTGGAAACCTTGCAACTGCAGATTAAGGAGCTTTTCGGACCTCCTAGTGTCTAATTCCTTCCTATTCCTCCAGGCATGGGCTGCTAACCCCACCACCTCCTCCAGCGTTTTGTTTTCATAAGCTGGTTGACTACACACATACTTCCGAGCGAATGGTAATAAATTTTTTACATACTGGCCGATCACTTGTGTTTTCGCTACAGGGGAGGTTGGATCTAAGCCGCCGTGGTTTTTCAAAACCTTACAAAGGCGGTGGAAGAATTCCCCTGGGTGCTCATCGTGCTTTTGAACACATGGATCTACCTTTCCCCAATCATACACAAGCTTAGACATATCCTCTAATGCTTCTAAGATTCGCTTTCTCATTTTATCCCACTCTTGAACGGTCTCTGGAACATCCCAATCCATTTCAGGTTTCTCTTGCGGATAAGCCGCCCTGCCTTGCACCGTCTCTCTAGCTTTCTTATGCACCGTTTCCTTCTCACCCTCGCTTAGCACTTGATTTAAAATCATTTCCACATCGTCATAATTACAATTATACATTGTGAAAATACCCTTTAACTTTTTAATAAATTCTTCCGGACACTGTCGAAATGAGGGAAAAGTAGATGACCAATTCATTAGATCCATGCTGGTAAAAGGGACATACACCATTTGTGTCCCCCCCCTACCGCTCGGCAGTTGTCGCATAGGCATTTGGACTGCACTAGCTATTGCAGCTCCAAGAACTTTTGCCTTAGGGGTGCCTAGAGAACCATGAGACTGGGTCTTTGCAGGGGTTGCATCACTGGGGTGTCGCGGATCAGGACGTGTCAACCCCCTGGTAGAGGTGCCAGCCTCCGGATCGCCCCCCCGCTCTGCGTTAATTGTGGGGGTATCGGTAGCTAGTGGGAGAGTGGGACCGCTCCTTTCCCCGGTTGGGGGCGTGGGTGCATCAGGGTCAGGCTGCGGTACCCCACCCCATAGCCAGCTACATTCTTCCAATGGTATAGGATCCCCCGCTTCTTTCAATGGGAGTTGGGGATAAATAGACTTTGACGTTTTTAGCTTCTGGTCAGCATGACTAGATTCTGGATTGTATGGTGGGGGCCGCATGGCTTTAAGTTTTTCTACCTCAGCACGTAAACTAGTAGTTACACTGGCACTTTTGCGCCGTTCGGCCTCCCTTATCCGTACATCAGAATACTTAAGTTGCCGCGGTTGTAAATCATACAATACTTTTCGTAATTGAACAATGTTATGTAACTCAAATGTTCCTTCCCCCGGCCAGCGATTTCCTGGTTCCGGGTCGTCTTGCGTCATTCCCACCCAGGGACCTTGACACAAAAATATAAACTTATACAAAGCTTTGTTGCCATCCGATTGTAAGGCCTTGATAACCCTATCATAATGTTTTAACATATAGCCCAGAGGCGTAGAAGGATCAACAGTTCTACTGGACCCCCCCGCCATCTTTTCCCAAAGACGGGACCCCCGGCTGTTGTCTAGACAATCACAAAGGAAAAATTCAGAACTCACCAAGTTCCCACCGGCCGGTGTTCACCAATAGGTCCGGACCCTAGTGCCTTCGGGATGCCTTATTTCGCCGAAGCGGCGGGTGGAAGCGAGACGGGAAGCCTTCAGGGTTAAAGCAACCCGGGTGCCGGCAAGAAGGATTCAGAGTCCCGACCGTCCACCGGTCCGGAGAAGAGGCGATCCCGGACGAGCCCCCAAATTGTTAGGGAAAAAGGGTTCCCCTCCCGTCTAGGGTTAGGAGGGTAGCCTTCCCTGGACTTCTGTATTAGCCAAACAAAACACAGAGTCTTGGCTCTTTGATAAAGTGAGGCACTTTATTGCTAGCAAATACGACAGCTGAAGGGCTCACCAATTCCTTTTCAGAGGAAAATGGTGAAGCCCCGAACAAAGAACAGGGATGAGCTTTTATAGCTTGGTTCAACATACATTGTGATATCTCTTCCAGTTCGAACCGGTTAACCCAGTCTGTTTGAAGTTCTGGGGTAGGTACGAGCATGGAGGCTTATCTGTATAAGGAATTCTCTCCCCAAAAGCAGGGAGTGCAGGTTACACACAGTTCACATTCTTTCTATCCATAAACAAAGTAGAAAGGACAGATAAGCATAGAAAAAAGACAGCAGCGTAGCTTTACATGATTATAGGGTCGTTTTCTGGGTTTTTTTCCCTATCAGGGGGCAGGAGGTGCTGGGGGGGGGGGGGGGAAGGTGGCTTCTCCAGCCTCTGCAGAACCAGGCAGGAAGCACATAAAGGCTGTCAGCGTTAATGGCAGGGAACACCTTGGGTGGGAAGATACAGGTGCAGAAATGTCTGTGATCGGGAGGAGAACCGTAGGAGAGGGTGACATACTGCCAGGGCAGCTGGCAGAGCTTGTATCAGTAGCAGGCTACAAAATCCTTATAGAAACATATAGAAACTGAGGGGATAGAAGCTGTATTATCAGTGGGAGTGGTGGACAATAGCCCCATTGATATGCCCATCGGTAATGATTTCTTCCTTGTACCTCAGGCTGTTAGGGGTCCTCCTGCCCTAAGAAGGAGCATTCTGCTGGGACTCCAGAGGGGAAGGGCAAGGTCCCAGGACCTGCTGAACGAATGGGAGGGAGTCTCATTGATTCCTCTGCTGCTGGGGGGAAGCGGCCTACTTCCAGTGGTGGGGGTGGTTGAGCCCCTCTCCTGCATTGCAGCTGGAGACCACACCAGCTCAGGAAGGGAGAGGGGTGTAGCACCTGTCAGTGACACAACTGCCCAAGCTGTTAGCTGTGAGCCCTACACAGCTGGACGGGGGATAGATCCCACTTAGAGAGAACAGAGCTGGGTGTCTTAGAGGGGGCCCAGAGGAAGAAACTGGGAAGGAACAGTGGGAACTGGGGAACTGACCTCCCGGAGGGGAGCGGCCACACACCTGACCTCTCCGGATAGAGAGGGGGTGACGGAAGGTACCGCACTCCAGCTCCCAGGTTTTCAGGAGACTGTTCCTGACGGGCTTGTGAAAACGAACTCTGGGCGGGTCTACACTGGTAACGCGAAAGCCCTGCCGTGGTAGCACTGGAACGGGGCTTGCGTAGCCGCGGCAGAGAGCTCTGCGAGCGCTCTAGTTACCACGAGGCGCGCGGCTCCCAGCGCGGGGACAATGTCTCCGCTGGCCTGCAGCGCGCGGGGGGTTCCACGGCTCAAGCGAGAAAGTTGCAGCTCAGTAAAGTGCCCGTGTAGACAAGCCCTCTGTCTCTTTAAGACAGGAGGCAGATCCTACTGACAGAGGGGAGGGGAGGAAGACACAGAACAGCAGCTGTTTATTCATCTTAGCCCAGACAGCCCAGATCACAACCCTCTGGGAGAAGGGGCCAGGGAAGGTCCCGGTGCTGAGAGTGAGGATCACAGGGTAACCCCATGGGGCAGGTGGATTTTTTTGCCTGGGCTGAGAAGCAGCTCCACAGAGGGCCAGCCAACCCGCAAAGCCCCCCGGTGTCCTCACCTCACCAGTCCCTGGAGTGCCAAACCCCCAAAGGCACGATGGGACTCAGTTCCCACACTGAAGGGAACACTGAAGGGAAAGAAAAACCGGTCACTGAACACATGCTAAGGTTCAGGGAGGAGTTGCAAGACACAGTGGGAATGGAACAAACCTGGCTGTCTAAACAGGAGGCATGGTATGAGAAGGATGCTTGGAAAGGCCCCCCTGTGATAAAAGATTTGGTGTTACTGTTAAATCTCATGATAAAACGTTAGATGGTAATGGTAAACCGTACGAGAAGGAATTTGGTACCGATGGTAAATTCTGTGAAAAGATGCAACAGGCATGATTCTGGGGAAAAGCTTTTGGACATGCTAGGAGTGGTAAATAAGAACGCGTCCTGTGTGAAGAGGCCCTGTGGAAATACAACTTCTCAGCTACTACCTGGAAGCAGCCATGAAGCTTGGCACAGCAGAAAAACCATAATAAACCTGGCCTGCTGTGTGGAAGGGGAAACCGAGGCACACCACCTCATGGCATTGGTGGCTAAATGCCAAGATACCTACACTCCAGAAAACATTAATATCTCCACTGAGTTAACAGCAGTTGGAAAAGCACAATGCTTAACAATGCTGCACAGATACAAAGAGATGTTTTCTAGCAGGAGACACACTGGCTTGCTTCTGAGATCACTAAACTGAGCCACAAAATGTTAAATGGGACACAGAACTTTGCAAGAGCTCGTGTGCGTAATGCTACGAGGTTTAGCAACACTTGGAAGTTGTATGCTATGACTGAAAGAGAAACTTGGGCCCAAGGCCTCTGCATTAATCAGTGACTAACACTTCTGCAGTAAACTAAGCGGGGAGGTGTGACACTCTGCACCACAAAGCAACACCCCGGCACCCCTATATTTACCATGGTGATAGGATTATGTTGTGTTTTGTACACAGTCTGCCTTATGAGGGATCATTTTAAAAGTCTTGATCTGTTGAACACTAATCTTCTGTTGGATTGTGTGTGCTGTCTTTGTATGGGAGAGCTATGGAGTTTTGCTGTTTTGCTGTTATTCAAATATGTTGTGAAATTGGAAACACCCACAACCAGCCTTTCAGGTACAACAGTGGAGAAACCAGACACTGATGATGGTCCATTTAGGGGACTCCATACTCCCAAGGACAAACCCAGGAACTGGGTACGATGGTGATGATGATCGGCCCTGCTCAGTGGGAGCACAGAGACAGTGGAGGTTGCTTGAGTCACATCACAGCAAAAGCTCTTTCCAGCCAGCTGGAGGAACCTGTAAAGGTGGGGAAGTGATGTCTTCACTTGTCCTCACTCCCCCCACAGCCCTCCCCCACAGTGCTGGCTCGTGGCTTGGAGCACAGTGTCAGAGGTCAGGGCTCCTGGATTCTATTCTGGACTCTGCTGGGTGACCTTGGGGAAATCACTTTCCCCCCCATGCCTCAGTTTCCCCTCCCGTCCATGGTCAACTCACACCATGAGCCTTTGGGGGCAGGGCCTGTGTATCTGGGCCGTGCCTGGCAAGACAGGGGCCCTGCCATCTGTCTCTCCATCCATCCCCACATGCACTCCTCTCCTACCCATCCCTCCCATGCACCGCATTGAGATGAACAGAGCAGCTCCTCCCTCCACAGCAATGGGCTCAGGCTCTCAGCAGACTCAGGCAAACATAAGGCATGCACATTTTCCCACTTTTCTTCCCAACCACAAAGGCTAGAAATTTCCTTCTTATTTCTTTGAAAAGGGAAACTGTGATTCTGACTCAAACCGAGGAGCCAGGGGCCCAGGCAAGGATGTACCATAAAAAACTAGCCACGTATGACACCTGGACTTTTACCCCATCACTATTGCGCTAGCTGTAAAACACCTCATAAAGGCAGCATCTTTCACGCACTGCCCCATGCCACGTACTCATCCCTGCCTCTGTTTACCCAGCCGTTCCCCTTTTACTTCCCCACCCCACAGCAATTCGGCCCCTGCATGCAAATAACCCCACCCCCATTCCCTGGTGCCCTGCCCCAGGTTTGAGCCCATCCTTGAACTTTCCCCTTCACAGTGCTGCCTTGCCTCACTGGGGGATGGTGGGGATGGATGCATTGAAGACTGGGAGGTGCCCAATGATGGGCGGCCACATGAGGTATTTTCATTCCCTGTGTTTCCTGGATCCCGTCTGGTGATTTTCCACGTCCCGGCACCACTCCCTGCTCTGTCCATAAAACCTACTGGCAGGGGAGCCAGCAGCATCAGAGACCCATGCGCCATGCCCGCCCCACACGTCCTCTGCCTGCTCGCCGCTCTCCTGGCTGCGGTGGAGGCCCAGGGGACAGCAGGTGCGTCTCTGGCTTCCGGGGGAGCCGTGGTGCCGGGTGTGTCCCTGAGACACAGGGGGCACTTCAGTGGGACAGCCGCTCTGGGAAGTGGGGAGACGGAGGAGCGTGTGTGGGGATGGTTGGGTCATTGGATAGAAGGGAGTGTGGGGATGGATAGATGGATGGATGGATGGGCCATGTGGTGAGGGAGGAAGATATGGATGGTGTGACGAAGTGGGACTGTTCTTAATGTTTCCTCTGAAAAGTGTGGGGGTGCCTCGGTTTCCTCTAGGCAGTTCTTAAGTATCTAGGGGGTGGGATAAGGGTGTATGGTCATTGCAGAGCCCTAGAGGGCAGGTGTGTGCAGGGGTCTGGACACAGACAATGGCCGACACCCTGTTTCCTGGCCACTGATGGCCTGGGCCCTTCCCCCCTGCAAGGTGAGAGCTAAAGGGCTGGAGAACAAAGGAATCAGGTGATCTCCTGGCCGGGGAAAGGGACAAAGCCCAGAGCAGGGGGGGCTGGGGGGAGTTTCAGTTTGCGGCTGGCTGGGGACATGGAGTGAAGGGCAGACGTGGTTGTCTGGCTCACTGCCCCCCAAAATGGACCCAGCTGAGGGGTCCCGTTCTCTGCACCTACAAGCTCTGTGTTAGACCATGTTCCTGTCGTCTCCTAAACCTTCTGTTTTACTGGCTGGCTGAGAGTCCCGTCTGACTGCGGAGTTGGGGGGCAGGACCCTCTGGCCCCGCCAGGACCCCGCCTGGGCGGACTCGCTGTGGGAAGCGCAGGGAGGGGCAGAGGAGGCTGAATGCTCCGAGGTCAGACCCAGGAAGGTGGAGCCGGGGGAGCTCTGTGTCCTGCAGACAGGCTGCTCCCAGAGAGGAGACTTCCCCAGAGTCCTGCCTGGCTTCATGGGGAGCAGTTCCAGAGCATAGCCCGGGGACTCCATGACATCCTGCACACACCTGCCTTCGAGGGCTCTGCAATGATCATACACCCTTACCCCACCACCTAGATACTTAAGAACTGCATGGGGGAAACTGAGGCACCCCCACACTATTCAGAGGAAACCTTAAGAACAGTCCCACTTCATCACAGGTGTGTCAGGGATGGATGGAGGGGTGTGCCCTGCACAGCCTTGCAAAGCACAGAGGGAAACTGAGGCACTCCATGGCATCGTAGAAATAGGAGCTCAACTCCCACTTTGTCGCATCCCTCTGCGCCCCAAACTGCTGCAGACACCGGCCGGTGCACCCTGCCACTGCCAGCACCGATCCCAGGCACTGGCTTTAACAGGGGGAGTGAGATCAACCCAGCCAAGGCCACCTCCACGAGCCCGAGGCCTGTGGGGACCGGACGAGAAAGGGGGGACGCTGGCACCAGAAATAAAATGGAAATCCTGCTTTATTTCCCTCCTCACCAGATCCTGTCTCCTGTTACCAGTGTAGGAGAAATTCTGTGACCAACTGCCCTGCTCAGCCACAGCCCTGCCCTGCTGGTCACAGCACCTGCCTCAGTGTCTGGGAGGCAAACACACTGGACAAAGGTGGGTGGCGCTGACTTTCCACCATCGGTCTCCGCACCGACCGTTTGCTGGCTGTGGGCGGGACACGCGCGCCAAGGGCTTAGCACACCTGGGCTCCAGGCCCCTCTCTGCCAGCCGCCCTGTGTGACCTGGGACACACCACTTAGGCCCAGAGCTTCAAAGAGTTAGGTCCTGCTGAGGATCTGTGCCTCAGTTTCCCCCATCTGTTCAATGCGGGTGACAGCCCTGCCCCATCCCACAAGGTGGCTGTGAGGATAATACATTAAAGATGATGAGGGGTTCAGATACCATGATGATGGGTGCCAGATAAGTATTTAGCTAGACATGCTGGGGAGGGTGGTTAACAAGCTCCCCAGGGATGCGGTGGATGCACTGTCCCTCGGCATCCCCCAGGCCAGGCTGGCTGCCCTCCTGGAAGATGCTTTCATCAAACGCACGTGATCGGGCACAATGGAGGGAGGACTTCTCCAGCCTGGGCTATGCGGCAGGTCAGACTAGATGCTGGGAATGGGCCCTTCTGGCCTGGGACGCCAGGAAAAGGGGTGAGGTGGCTCCCAGGAATCACCAGCCCTCGGGGCGCTGGTTTCATCTGTAAATAATTTTTGTAACTGTTTTGCTTCTAACCAGAAGCGAAGGAAAATGCAGGCTATTCCTTCTCCTGTGTATCCTCCGCCACGCCCAGGAACATCTCCCTCTTCTTCGGGAACGGGGTCTTTGTGAAGATTCAATCCCAGACCTGCTCTACGAACAGCTGCAATACCCGGTTCTCTCCTGTCTGTACGTCTCTGCATCCCTCCCTGCTCGTTCCCAGTGGCCCAGACTCCGACTGAGTGTCAAACTGGTTCGGAAAAGGTTCTTTTCTGGAGAAGGGTGGGGTCCCGTGTAGCACCTGGTGCCATAGGGGGGACCCTGATCTCAGGGGAGGGAGGCGTGCAGTGCTGGGCACAATGGGGGGCCCCCAGTAGCAGGCTGGGGGGGATCTATGCAGTGCCCAGTGCAATCAGGGCCCCTGCTCTGGGGAGTCTGTGCAGCTCTTGGAACAAGGGGGTCCCTGATCTCAGTTATTGCGGTGCTAGAAATAAGTGGTAACAAAGTAGAGAAGGCACCTGTCCTCAGCCCTGCCCGTCAACCCCCACCAACCCTCTCTTTCGGGGTCTTGCAGGGCCGATCATCAACACCGTCTACACGGGAGGCCGGTGCCCGATCTGCATTGCCCCAGGTCGGAGCAGCTGTTCCAGCACGGAGACCATGCAGTGCGAGGGCCGTGCCAGCCAGTGCATTTCCATCAGCGGGCAGATCTCGGAAGGTGAGCGCCTGTCCTGGATTCCTTCCAGCCCCGGCTCTCCGGGCCCATAGGCACTAGGACAAAGGGAGGCCCGGGGCCGGGATTTCCAGTGGGCCAGGCCCCCGCAGCCTCCCAGCATTTCCCGCTTTACCTGGCTATGCCCTTGGCCCAGCTCTGGGCAAGGCTCAGCCCCAGGCTCCCTAATGGGCCAGAGCCTCTTGTCACACCCTGTGGCTTTGCAAGCGAGTTCGGAGCCACGCTCCCCTGTTCCAAGGCCAGCCGGCTTCCCCCTCTCCCTGTGGACATGGCTCTGACCTGTGTTTAAACCCAAACCCCGCTCCGTCCACACACAGAGCCCCCTGCCCCTGCCCTCACCTGCCCCGCCCTGCCAGGCCAGCTCAGCCAGGGGAGCCTGCACCCCTACCCGCAGTGCAGCGGTGGCGGATTAGCCAATGGGCTGTCAGGGCCTGTGCCCAGCAGCCTCAGCCCATTGGGGGCCCCCTGGAAAATGGGCACCCCTGCACCCCAAGCCCGGTGCCTGGCAGAAGCGCCAGGTGGCGGGGGAAGCCTCAGCACCCGGATTCCAGCTGCGGCTGTGGCCCGGGGACTGGAAGAGCTCTCACCCCCAGTTGGCGGCGGGACAGATCTTTCCTGGTCTTGGGGACGTGGGCGGGGGGGCTGCAAGGGGGTGGGTGGACTGGGACAGGACTGTGGGTGGAACCGGGGCAGGGCCACGGGGGAAGGGGCAGAACAGGGGTGGGACTGCAGGCAGAAGGGGCGGGCGGACCCCAGGGCCTGCACAGCCCAGCCTTCCCGGCTTCTCGCTGGCCACCATGAGCCTGAAGTAGCAACCGCCGCCGATGGAAGAACAAGAGACGCGTGCGGCCAGCTGCTCCCCAGGGCCGGCCAGCTGAGCTCTCACCACTGTGACCTGCCCTGGGGTCCCGGTTGCTGTCCCGTGGATGCCGTCCCTCCCCTCCCCGGGCGTTACAAATCAATGCCCGGTTGCTGGGGTTTTCCTCTGTCCAGGGCAGTTACCCGGCTAGGTGGCTGTCACGCTGTCTGGGGCGGCTCGTGACCGTGAGTGCCTATCTCAGGGCGGACTGACAGACGCAGGACAGACCCCCGAGCGGATGGCGTGTTCTCTGATACGATTTCACCAGGCGAGATTTCCTGGCTCGCTGAACCAGTCTCACTGCGGAGTGACAGCCTGAGATGCTCCAGTTGTGTCTGGCCACCCAGACAAACGGCACTTATGAGCAATGGTCCCTTCCACCAAAACTCACCCACAGCAGGTTGCTCCCAGTCACTTATCCCAGCCCCGCTGGTACTTTCCATCTCACAGCAAAGGCGACGCTGGCAGCCAACTCTGCAGTAAACCACCTCCAGGTTTCGTAGCTAGTCAACGCGGTTATAGCAGGTACAATAGATGCCCAGGGGAGGCCGTCTGTGAGCCCCAATGGCAGCAACCTGCCAGGTTCCCAAGTGTCACTCAGGGCTGCCCCGAATAACCCTGGGGAATCGCCGTCTGTGCGTCCAGCTATTCCGCCCCGTGAGACGCCAAACCGGCCAGAGATGCAGGATCTTTCCTGAAGACAAACTTCCAGCTCCCGCTCACAGAGAACAAGCCGCCAGGGTCCCACCCACGTGGGCTCTTCCTTCGGTGGTGGAGAGCGAGGAACGCGCTCTGCGTCTTTACCAGCCCATCCGCTCACGCAGTGGCCACTTGCTTTGGAATTAACCCTTCTCGGTTAGTTGCAGGGGAGACATGGTGTCAACGTTTGCTCTGACACCAAAACAGGAGGCGGATCAGCGCACACAATGCGGGGAATGCCCCATTCGTTTTCAGGACGTTTCAACGCCGAAGACGCTCTTCCAGCTTCACCATCACTTTGACCTACGCTGACCCACAAGTGAAGCGGCCTGAGGCTCTGCCATGAGCTGGCACCTGCCTGCCAGTGTCACAGCGACCAGTTCCTGATACTCCATTCAGAGCAACTCCGACAGGCCCACTGCCTACGTCACCAGGCCTTAGCTAATGGGAGTTAAGAACCTGCATTTTCCCCCAGGCCCAAGAGAACCCCGCAACCCGCAGTGAGTCTCCAGGCAGGCTCAAACCCACAGGCCCCAGGGGGTGACACATGCCCGTTCTGTCTCAACAAGGTGTTGACTCTGAAGCCTACTAATTACCATTGGCATCGTGGGTGCCACTCTGTGCTAAGGATGCAATGTGGGGGGGTTCCAGGCTGCAGGATTGTGGGGGGGGGGTTTGTTATGTTGGCTCAGCAGAGCTGGGATGCCCCGTGTCTGATCAGCGTCTCTTTCTCTGCACAGATAACATCACGATACCCTTTGCAGCCAGCGGCTGTGCTACCCCGAATGCCTGCGAACTCAAGAAGGGAGAGATTCTGAATTCGGGAGTGTTCACCTACAGAATAACACAGACTGAGTGTTACACGCCCAGCGGTGCTCAGCGGATGCTGGGCCCCGTCGTCCTGGGCAGCATCTTGCCCAGTCTGGCTGGGCTCCTGGCAGTGAAATTCCTCTCCTAAAGCCCCCTCTATGTTGCCCCCCCTCCGCCAGGGGGAGCCACCCCACAGCTGAATGAGGCCCTCATAGTCCGTGGGTCTCTCTCCTCTCCCCACACCCACCCACGCCTCAGTTTCCCCATCTGTGCCTGAAGGATAATGAAACTGAACTGCTTTTGCAAAGATCCAGGGAGTCAGGGCCCCAGGCAAAGCCCATTATTGCCAGAGTGGGAGGAGGGGGCGCGTGTGTCTCTGGACAGACTGTGACGTGCTGTGGAACAGCGCTGGGTCTTATTGTATTCTGCAGGAGCCCCTGAAAGTCCAGCGTGGGGACAGAACCCAGGAGCCTGGGCTCCCAGCCCCCACTGCTCTACCCCATCAGCCCCCACTCCTCTCCCAGAGCTGGGATAGAACCCAGGAGTCCTGGCTCCCAGCACTCCCTGATTTAACGCTATCTATTTCCAGAAGTAAAGGCACTGAATAAAGCTGGGTCCTAAACTGAAATTCCCCAGAGCTCGTGTGTGTGTTTGGACAAGTTGCTACACCGCTGCCCGCATCTGCACTGAACCCAGGTGTCCTGGCACACACACCCCTGGTCTCCGGGAGCTGGGATATTGGATTAAGCTCGGCTGGAGCTGAATCCAATATCCCAGCCTCAGCTCCCAGAGACCAAAGAGGCGGGGAGGGGGAAGGGGTCTCCTTTGTTCTTTCTCCTCTTGATCCTCCCGTGCAAAGGGCGTCCCTGGGACATTCCCCAGCCTACAGCCTGGACCCATGACCCGCCAGGGCCCCTCAGTTCTCCACCCCAGGGGTGGGCAAACTATGACCCGGGGGCCGGATCCGGCCCTCCAGATGGTTTAATCCGGCCCTCGAGCTCCCACCGAGGAGTGGGGTCCAGGGCTTAGCCCGCTCTGGTGCTCAGGCCAAGGAGTGGGGTGGGGGGCTTGCCCCGTTCTACACGGCTCCCAGAAGCAGCAGCAGGTCCCCCCTCCAGCTCCTATGCGTGGGGACCCCCGCAGCGCCCACTGGCTGGGAACTGTGGCCCATGAGAGCTGCAGGGACGGCGCCTGCGGACGACGTGGCGCCCAGAGCCTCGGCGTAGGAGCCAGAGCGGGGACGTGCCGCTGCTTCGGGGAGCTGCTTGAGCAAATCCCCCTGCCCAGAACTCCCAGCGCCCTCCAGGCCAACACAAGCTCCTAGAAAGTCCATCACTGATTCCTTGAAAGGAGACGCCCCAATCCTGTTGGCCCAAGGGAAGGTCCCAGACACACCCTGCTTTAGATCGAACACTGAGAACCAGGGAAGGGCAGGAGCTAAGTGATTACAAGCCAGAAAAGGCAGAAACGGTCTGTGTGGGGGGTGTGATGGCGCCTCTCTCTGGCCAAATGTGGCAGAGCCCCAAGGTTCACGTAGCCCAACCGGGGCAGGGGGGATCCCAGGCCTGCCCAATCCTCTGACTGCCGGCTCAGGGCCCTCCAACGAAATAAACGGGCTCAGAGGAGCTCCCACCCTGCCAGAGCCCGGAGCACCTCCCTACCTCCCCCCGGGGCTCTGCGTCCCTGCACCTTTGGGGGCTTGCAACCAGCCGCTCCCTCCTCTCTGGCAGCTGCTCTGCCCCACGGCTTTCCAGCCCCTTTATTCCTCCCAGCTGTGGTTAGCAGGGCACGCTTTAAACCTTCAGTCTCTGGAACACCATGGGGTGCGTACACCCCAAGACAGGTACAAAGAAATCAAAGGTCAAAGGCAAGCGACGCCTCCCTTCACAGGCTAAGTCAGTTCAAAGAAAAGTTTTCCTGGCTCCCAGCTCCCACCCGTTGCACCCCCATTCCCCTTTCAAACCCGGGGAATGAACCCAGGAGTCCCGGCAGGAATCTCAGCGCTGATGGGCAGGGGAACATTTCCAAGCAGGATGACATGTGGATGGGGGTAGTGCTCCTCATCGGGATGACCCCAAGCCCAGGCGAGAGCTGGAGGAGGAACGAGAAGAAGGAAGGACAGACAGACTCAGACCCGCTGGCCAGGCCCCTAGCGTTGGCTGTGGGAGTCCCAAGCTCCAATCCCTGCTCTCCCCGATTCAGTCGGGGGACATGGCCCCGGGTTTTCCTCTCGCTGGTTTTACCCACAAATTCCATCCTGACCTCAGAATCCGCCATCCACAGCGGCACGTTCCCCAAGTGAAATCCCGCCCCCACCACCCGGCTCCCTGTGCCTGGGGACGGACAGGACTCACCTGTGGCTAGGAGAGTTGACAGCAGGCAGAGGGGCAGAGCCACCCACATGGTGCCCGGGTGTTTGCTGCAGTGAGCAGAACAGCGAGGAAGCATCTGGCTGTGGTTTTATCCAGCAGGTTGGCAAATACCTGCCCCCTGGGGGATCGGCTGCGGCTGCCCCATGACATCCTGGTGGACCCGGAGATGGGAGATTTCACAGCCCTGCATGTGACACTGGCTGATCAGGTGATGCCAATATGTACTGATGCCAATTCCCTTGTGCATTTGTGGAGATCTGTGGTTCTCAGCCAGGGGTCCGTGTACTCCAGGGGTACACACAGGTCTTCCGGGGGGTACATCAGCTTATCTTGATGTTTGCCTCATTTTACAACATGCCAGATATAAAGCACTAGTGAAGTCAACGCGAGCTAAAATTTCCTGACACAATGACTTGTTTGTGCAGCTCTATGTACTGTCCACTGAAATGTAAGTGCAATATTTATATCCCAGTGGAGTTATTTTATAATTACACAGTGGAAAGGAAGAATTACACAGTGAAAAGAATTATAGTGGAAAGGAAGAATTACACAGTGGAAAGAAAGGAAGCTATTTGTCAGTCACAGTGTGGCCGTGACACTTTTATATATTTTTAGAATAACATAAGAAAGGACCTGTCATAAATATAAAGGGAAGGGGAACCACCTTTCTGTCCCCGCTGCTGTAAAATCCCTTGTGGCTAGAGGCAAAACACTTTCACCTGTAAAGGGTTAAGAAGCTAAGGTAACCTTGTTGGCACCTGACCCAAAATGACCAATGAGGAGACAAGATACTTTCAAATCGGGAGTGAGGGAAACAAAGGGACTGCTTGTCTGTGTGATCTTTTGCTTGGAACAGCTCAGGAATGGAGTCTCAGAACTTCTGTTAGTAAGTAATCTAGCTAGAAATGCGTTAGATTTCCTTTTGTTTAATGGCTGGTAAAATAAGCTGTGCTGGAGGGAATGAATATTCCTGGTTTGGTGTCTTTTTGTAACTTAATGTTTTGCCTAGAGGATTCTCTATGTTTTGAATTTGATTACCCTGGAAGGTATTTACCATCCTGATTTTACAGGGGTGATTCTTTCACCTTTTCTTTCATTCAAATTCTTCTTTTAAGAACCTGTTTCCCTTTTCATTGTTCTGAAGATCCAAGGGTTTGGGTCTGTGTTCACTTGTACAAATTGGGGAGGATTCTTATCAAGCCTTCCCCAGGAAAGGGGGTGTAGGACTTGGGGTGATATTTTGGGGGAAGACGTCTCCAAGTGGGCTCTTTCCCTGGTCTTTGTGTAAGACGCTTGGTGGTGGCAGCGTACGGTTCAAGGACAAGGCAAAGTTTGTACCTTGGGGAAGTTTTGAACCTAAGCTGGTAAGAATAAGCTGAGGGGGTCTTTCCTGCGGTCCCCACATCTGTACCCTAGAGTTCAGAGTGGGGAAGGAACCCTGACAGGGCCATACTGGGTCAGACCAAAGGTCCATCTAACCCAGTATCCTGTCTTCCCACAGTGGCCAATGCCAGGTGCCCAGAGGGAATGAACAGAACAGGTAATCAAACATCAAGTGTTCCATCTCCTGTCACCCAGTCACAGCTTCTGGCAAACAGAGGCTAAGGACACCATCCCTACCCAGCCTGGCTAATAGCCATTGATGGCCCTATCCTCCATGAATTTGTCTAGCTCTTTTTTGAACCCAGTTTACTTTTGGCCTTCGCAACATCCTCTGGCAAGTAGGTCCACAGGTTGATGGTGCATTTGTGAAAAAACACTTCCCTTTGTTTTTTTAAACCTACTGCCTCTTAATTTCATTTGGTGGCCCCTAGTTCTTGTGTTATGAGAAGGAGTAAATAACACTTCCTTATCTACTTTCTCCACACCACTCATGATTTTCTAGACCTCTCCCCTATCCCCCCTTGTCCATCTCTTTTCCAAGCTGAAAAGTCCCACTCTTATGAATCTCTCCTCACAGAAGCTGTTCCATCCCCCTAATAATTTTATGACCCTTTTCTGAATCTTTTCCAATTCCGATATCTCTTTTATACGCTGGGGTGACCACATCTCCACACAGTTTTCAAGAATGGGAGTAGCATGGATTTATATAGGGGCAATATGACATTTACTGTCTCATTATCTCTCCCTTTCTTAATGATTCCCAACATTCTGTTCTCTTTTTTGACATGCACTGCGTACTGTGAACTATCCACTGTGACTCCAAGATCTCTTTCTTGACTGGGAACAGCTAATTTAGACCCCATGTCTGGTTTTGGAAGCAAGTAGTTTTAAGTGAGGGGAAACTTGGGTTATCCAAGACACATCAGACTGCCACAATGGGTACAGCTGTCCGGAAATGTCGAGAGCGCCTGGCCTAGATCAAAGGCATGGCGAAGGTAGAACAGTGTGTTTGGAGTTTCGATTTCATGAAAACCAATGGGCCGTGGTATGGTTTTCCCTTCCCCGTCTGCTCTTTTAACGGAGTAACAACCATTCACCCTGAGCACAGCCCTGGGACTCACTGACCCAGCAGAGACGCCGGAGGGATGCTAAGGAGGAACTTTAGCACCAGAAAAGTGCTGACCCCAAAGGCAGGGGCCATCGCGTGTGCTGACCGCCGCGTTCCTCCCTCCCCACATCGAAGGCAAAGCCCACGTGGGTGGGGGCCCTGCCAGCTTGTTCTCTGGGAGAAGAAGCTGTAAGGATGGATTCAGGGAAGGATCCTGCCTCACTGGGCCAGCTGGACTCTTACAGGGACCGGAACCGGATGCAAAGTGGGGATCCCTGGAGACCGTCTGGGGGCACCTGAAAAGACTTGGGAAAATGGCAGTTTCTTCCATCACCGCCACTGTTTGGAATTACAGACTGCGACTCACCTGGGCATGAATTTTACCTGCTTTAACCCCTCGTGACCCTAATTCCCTTTCCTTGGCTCACGAACCTTTAGCATTTTCCTACAGACCTGGCTGCCAGCGTTGCCTTTGCTGTAGGATCTGGGGTCCCGTGGCTCTGGGGTAAGTGACCGGTCTCCTGGGGCAGGGGACAACCTGGGTGGGCTGGTTTGGGGTGTACGTGACCTTACCTCACAAAGTCCAGCTTGTCTGAGAGTATCTGAGGGGACTGGCTGTGACTCCGGGGTCAGACGGGGGCAGCGATCCAGGAGTTCACGCTGGGTGAAATCTGCTCACAGAGCACCACCGGCTGGGGGGATCTGCCCTGTTTCCTGACACCTTCCCTGAGCCCGGCACTCCCAGTGGAGCCGCCCCAGAGAGCGGGACGAACTGAGCCCTGCAAAATCAACCTAGAAGGACATTTCTCCCCTCCAGGGCGTTCCCGCCCGCCTGGACAGCTGGGTGAGCCACGGCCTCTCCTTCCCACAGCCCTCCTTCCCCAGGGGAGCTCAGCCAGCCGGTGCCTTTCCCCCAGCCATGGGCCTTGCCTTCCGGGAGGGGGTCCAGGCAGGACTCCTGGGTTCCATTCCCTGGCCCTGCAAGGGGAGAGGGGTCCAGTGGTTAGAGCAGGGGGCTTGGGAGCCAGGACTCCTGGGCTCTATCCCTGGCTTTCAAAAGGGAGTGGGGTCTGGTGGGTTACAGGGTGGGGTACTGGGAGTCAGGATTCCCGGGTTCTCTTCCTGCCAGCATCACTTGAGCACAGATAGGGGCGGGAGGGCCCGGTAGGGGGCAGTCAGGGGACAAGGAGCGAGGGGGGTGCTTTCCCCACAGCTTGCTTTATTCAGCCAATGCACAAAAGGAACCCGCAATCCCCCCTAAAGAGAAGCAGCAGCCGGTGGCTGCTGAAGGGAGGTTCACTGCAGCCCAGCACGCAGCAGAAGGGGAGGACGACAGGGCAGGGCTCAGGGCTCCCCGATGCCTCCCCTGGCCCTGGGAGCTGGGTAGCATATGGCCTGGAAGAGCCACTCCAGCGCGCCCCGGGCGTATTTCTTCTTTCCCGCTCTCTTCACACAGGCGCCAGGGGAGGCACATCCAACCGCAGCCTTCCTCAGGGTGATGCCAGCTGGACGGGGGGAGACAGACGTGATCGGGGGCTCCCACATTCCCCCCCCGACCCCCAAGAGGTCTCTCACACACTCCCCTCCCAGCAGGACTGCACCAGGCTCTGCAGGCAGAGGAGTCTAGTGCTCTGAGCAGGGGGCTTTAACTACGTGAGAACATAACAGAGGAACGGCCCTCCAGGGACACCCCAAAGGTCCACCTAGCCCAGTATCCTCTGGCCAATTCCAGGTGCCACAGAGGGAATGAACAGAACAAGGAACCATCC
The DNA here is from genome assembly GCF_965140235.1 of Caretta caretta. Taxonomy (NCBI): domain Eukaryota; kingdom Metazoa; phylum Chordata; order Testudines; family Cheloniidae; genus Caretta; species Caretta caretta. Next base: position 18,548,439 of record NC_134229.1, read on the forward strand.
AGTGATCAATCCCGTCGCCCATTCCCAGCTCCTGGCAAACAGAGGCTAGGGCCACCTTCCCTGCCCATCCTGGCTAATAGCCACAGATGGACCTGTCCTCCAGGAACTTCTCTAGTTCCTGTTTGAACCCTTCGCCTTCACAACATCCCCCGGCAATGAGTTCCACAGGTTGACTGTGTGTTGTGTGAAGCAGTACTTCCTTTTGTTTGTTTTGAACCTGATGCCTCTGGTGACCCCTCGTTCTTATGTTAGGAGGAGTAAATAAAACTTACTTATTTACTTCCTCCACACCCTCCAATCTTCTCTAGACCTCAATCATATCCCCCCTTAGCCGTCTCTTTTCCAGGATGAAAAGTCCCACTCTTATTAATCTCTCCTCATATGGCAGCCGTTCCATCCCCCTCATCATTTTGGTTGGGCTTTTCTGAAGCTTTTCCAATTCCAATAGCTCTTTTTTGAGATGGGGCGACCACATCCGCATGTAGTGTTCAAGCTGTGGGCGTCCCATGGATTTATACAGAGGCAACATGCGATTGTCTGTCTTATTCTCTGTCCCTTTCTTAATGATTCCCAGCATTCTGCTCGCTTTCTTCACAGCCGCTGCACATGGAGTGGATGATTTCAGAGAACTCTCCGCAATGACTCCAAGATCTTTCTTGAGTGGTAAATTCGACCCATCATTGTGTATGTCTACTTGGGATTACGTTTGCCCATGTGCGTTACTTTGCATTTATCAACCTTGAATTTCATCTCCCGTATTGTTGCCCAGTCTCCCAGTTCTGAGAGACCCTTTAGTACCTCTTCACAGTCTGCTTTGGACTTAACTATCTTGAGTAGCTTTGTATCTTCTGCAAATTTTGCCACCTCACTATTTACTCCTTTTTCCAGAACATTTCGGAATATGGTGAATAGCACTGGGCCCAGTGCAGATCCCTGGGAGACTCCCGCTATTTACCTCTCTCCCTTCTGAAAACTGATCATTTCTTCCTACCCTTTTTTCCCTAACTTTTAACCAGTTACTGAGCCATGAGAGGATTTTATCCCATGACAGCTCACTTTGCTTAAGAGCCTTTGGTGAGGGAGCTTTTCAAAGGCTTTCTGAAAATCTAAGTACACTATATCCACGGGATCCCCCTTGTCCACACGCTTGTTGAACCCTCAGAGAATTCTAGTAGATTGGTGAGGTCTGATTTCCCTTTACCGAAACCATGTTGACCCTTCCACAACAAATTATGTTCATCTATGTGGCTGACAGTTCTCTTCTTTTCTATAGTTTCAATGAGTTTGCCCTGTACTGAAGTCAGACTTATTGGCCTGTAGTTGCTGGGATCACCTCTGGAGCCCTTTTTCGAAACTGGCATGTCATTAGCCGTCCTCCAGCCAGTTGAGACAGAAGCTGATTTAAATGGTGGGTTCCAAACCAGTTAGTAGTTCTGTTATTTGACATTTGAGTTCCTTCCGAACTCTTGGGCGAATCCCACCTGGTCCTCGTGACTTATTACTGTTTAATTTATCAATTTGTTGCAAAAACTCCTGTAATGACTCCTCAATCTGGGACAGTTCCTCAGATTTGTCACCAAAACAGAATGGCTCAGGTATGGGAATCTCCCTCCCATCCTCAGCCGTGAAGACTGATGCAGAGAATTCATTTAGTTTCTCCGCAGTGGCCTTATCCACCTTGGGTGCTCCTTTGGCATCTCGACAAGTAGGACTCCAGGGTTCTCTCTGCAACTCTGCCAGGGGAGTGGAGTCTAGTGGGTCAGAGCAAGGGGGGCTGGGACTAAGTCAGGACACCTGGGCTCCACCTCATGCTCTGTGTTCAGAACCCTCCAACATCTGGAGGACTTACCCCGTGTTAATATCCCAGATTCCTCAACACAATGGTCCTCGGTGCCAGTGCAGGCCAAGAGCTCCTTCCTGTTCCAGTGATGTGGCCCCACTCAGAGGAACGACGGGCACTGCCGGCCGTTGGGGACGGAGCTCACAGTTGTCACTGAGAACAGTCAGACACACACAGTCAGCCAGGGGTGGGGAGTCACCACACATTGGGCTCAATCCCAGCTCGGGGAAGCGAGTGGGGTCTAGTGGTTAGGGATGGGGGCTTTGGGCTGGGAGCCAGGACTCATGGGTACTCTCCAGGCAGGTGTGGCCGGAGCAGGGCTCTAGGTTTGCAGCACACACACCTGGGATGGCCCCGGCGTTGCAGCCGTCGGTGTCACAGCAGGCGATGTTCGCCCGCACGGTGATATTGTGCGCGTAGGTCAGTGAGAAGGGGCCGGGCTCACAGTTCTTGGGCTCCAGGCACGATTTACCCGTGTAGGAGAAGGAGTTTCCCACTGTGGAAGAGAAACGTAGAATCACCTCTGAGCTCCCCAATGGACCCCGAGCTGCTCCATCCTCCCCTTTTGTTCCATCCACCCCACCCCCAACTAATCTCATCTTCCCCCCCACCCCCGATAAAATCCTCTCTTCTGTCTGATCCAGGGCCCACAGCCACCCACTGCAACTCCCATCTCATCCCATCCCCTGTCTATGACATTACCTTTCCAGACGGAGCAGTCCCTGCTCCTGGAGAGGAGCAGAGTCTATTGGTTAGAGTAGGGGGAGGGGCTGGGAGCCAGGACTCCTGGGTTCGACCCCTGGCTTCAGGAGCACAATGGTGTCTACACTTAGTAGGAATCTTCTTTCACTCACCCAGCCTGAACTCTGCCACGACAGTGATGCAGGCCCCTTCCGAGGGGGCGCAGGGCTGCAGGGGGCCGGAGCATGATTGCTTTTCGAACGCACATACCTCGCATTGCAGAGCGCTCCCTGGAGGTTGGAAAAATCCCTTCTCAGTACAAACCGCGGCTCCCCACCCCTCCCCAGGCAGTCCCCGTTGGCGAAATACCACCACCAACCAACTGTGGGAGTTGTTACCACCAATGCCTCCTCACTGAACGTGTGGGCCGGCAGATCTTGGAGAAATGCCACCTGCTTTTGCAGCAGTTCTGCCCAGTTCCATTTAACGCTCCGGATGGGGAAAGGCATCTTGCTAGCTGGTCATTTGTATCTTACTCAAAACCGCAGACAAGTCCGTTTGCTGCCTGAGTGTCTGTGGCTAGAATACATTTTCAGCTGTTGACGTGGCTATCTGGGGTGCAGCTTGTGCCTGCAAACAAACCCCACTCGTCTGTGTAGACAGAAAAAAAAAGAATTCAGCTGCTCTGAAGAGGTGTTTCTGCCTGGCTTTGCGGTGAACCTTTCACACACACACACATTTACACACACACACCCCGCTGTCACTCTCTGCTCCAGGCCTCTGCCTCTTAGAATTACGTCAGCTCAGCCACACTCAACTTCAGCCCACTTTTCATGGCTGATCCTGCCAATTCGCTTTTTTAGGAATACAATTGACGCTTGTTAAGCCTTTGGGTAGATGGCTATGCACCTCCATCCAGCGATCCCAGGAGCATCAACTCTTTCCTCTCCAGAGCGTGGGGGCCTTTAATTCATTACGTGAGCGTAAGGTAGTTTTAAGAAGAAAGAAAGAAAGAAAGATTTTCCCACTTTAGTTTTTTTTGAGCTTTCATGTGGAAACATCAATTAAACCTCACAACACCTTCCCCTGCCCTTCTATGTCCCTAGATGGTTCAAAGTTATATTATCCCTATCAAAGAAATATGGAAACTGAGGTAAAAAAAGATGTGTTCAATTCAGGGTTAGAACCAAGAAGACAGCTGAGAAGTCCTCACTCCTGACTCCCAGCCCACTCTCACCCACGAGATCCCACTCCTCTTTCAGAGCCACGGACAGAGCCCGGGAGTCCTGATTTGCAGCCATCTCTGCTCAAACTCACTACACCCCAGCCCGCTTCTACAGCTGGGGAATGAGCCCAGAAGACCTGGCTCCCAGCCCCCACCCGTTGCACCCCCATCCCCCTTTCAAACCCGGGGAATGAAGCCAGGAGTCCTGGCAGGAATCTCAGCGCTGACAGGCAGGGGAAAATTTCTAGGCAGGATGACATGGGGATGGGGGTGCTGCTCCTCATCCGGATGACCCCAAGCTCGGGCGAGAGCTGGAGGAGGAACGAGAAGAAGGAAGGACAGACGGACTCAGACCCGCTGGCCAGGCCCCTAGCGTGGGCTGTGGGCATCCCAGGCTCCAATCCCTGCTCTCCCCAAGTCAGCCGGGGGACGTGGCTCCGGGTTTTCCTCTTGCTGGTTTTACCCACAAATGCCATCCTGACCCCAGAATCCACCATCGACAGCAGCACTTTCCCCAAGTGAATTCCCGACCCCACCACCCGGCTCCCTTTGCCCGGGGACGGACAGGACTCACCTGTGGCCAGGAGAGCGGACAGCAGGCAGAGGGGCAGAGCCACCCACATGGTGCCTGGATGTTAGCTACAGTGAGCAGAACAGCGAGGAAGCATCTGGCTGTGGTTTTATCCGGCAGGATGGCAAATACCTGTCCCCTGGGTGATCGGCTGGGGCTGCCCCATGACATCCTGGTGGACCCGGAGATGGGAGATTTCACAACCCTGCATGTGACTTGGCTGATCAGGTGATGCAATGTGTCTTGAGGCCAATTCCCTTGTGCGTTAGTGGAGATCTGTGGTTCTCAGCCAGGGGTCCGTGTACTCCAGGGGTACACACAGGTCTTCCGGGGGGTACATCAGCTTATCTTGATGTTTGCCTCATTTTACAACAGGCCAGATATAAAACACTAGTGAAGTCAGTACGAGCTAAAATTTCCTGACACAATGACTTGTTTGTGCAGCTCTATGTACTGAACTGTAAGAACAATATTTATATCCCAGTGGAGTTATCTTATAATTACACGGGGGAACTGAGAAAGGAAGCTATTTGTCAGTCACAGTGTGGCCGTAACACTTATGTATTTTTATAATAACATAAGAAAGGACCTGTCATAAATATAAAGGGAAGGGGAACCACCTTTCTGTCCCCGGTGCTATAAAATCCCCCATGGCCAGTGGCAAAACATTTTCACCTGTTGTCATAAATAGAAAGGGAAGGGTAAACTCCTTTATAATCCCTCCTCTCCAGAGGAAAAATCCTCTCACCTGCAAAAGGGTTAAGAAGCTAAAGGTAACCTCGCTGGCACCTGACCAAAATGACCAATGAGGAGATAAGATACTTTCAAAAGCTGGGAGGAGGAGAAAAACAAAGGGTCTGTGTGATGCTTTTGCCGGGGACAGAACAGGAATGGACTCTTAGAATTTAGTAAGTAATCTAGCTAGGTATGTGTTAGATTATGATTTGTTTAGATGGCTGAGAAAAAGCTGTGCTGAATAGAATGGATATTCCTGTCTGTGTGTCTTTTTGTAACTTAAGGTTTTGCCTTGAGGGATTCTCTCTGTTTTGAATCTAATTCCCCTGTAAGGTATTTGCCATCCTGATTTTACAGAGGTGATTCTTTTCTACTTCTATTAAAAGTCTTCTTGTAAGGAAACTCAATGCTTTTTCATCGTTCTAAGATCCAAGGGTTTGGGTCTGTGGTCACCTATGCAAATTGGTGAGGATTTGTACCAAACCTTCCCCAGGAAGTGGGGTGCAAGGGTTGGGAGGATTTGGGGGGAAAGACGTGTCCAAACTACGTTTCCCAGTAAACCCAGTTAAAGTTTGGTGTGGCAGTAGAAATCTAGGGGCAAAGGACAAAATTAATTTGTACTTTGGGGAAGTTTTCACCTAAGCTGGTGAAAGTAAGCTTTGGAGGTTTTCATGCAGGTCCCCACATCTGTACCCTAGAGTTCAGAGTGGGGAAGGAACCTTGACATGGTGGCAGAGTGGTGGGATTAACCTGAAATCATTTTGAGATCAATTTGAGATTTTTTTGAACCAGAAAAAAGGATTTTAAAAAGGAAATATTTTTTTTCCTTTGGGGCTGCTGGAAAGGAGGTCCAACTGAAAGCAGCTAGTTTTTTCTCTGCTTTGGGGCCAGAGCAGAGACAAAAGGGTATTATCTTTGTGAATTGCAGGTTTTCTTTGCCTGGAGGCAGAGTAGTTAATCTCCTGCAGAGAAATTCACAGTCTTCGAAAACCTGAGGTTTTTTTCCCCCTAAAACTAAATGGGGGGGGGGGGGTGTTCTACACATTTTCCTGGAGACAAAAGTGGCAGGGTTTTTTTTTTTAGGATTTTGATTTTTTTTTAGAAGGAGCACAGAATTGAACACGAATTTCTTTTTTCCTTTGGGGCTGCTGATAAGCAGGTTTCCAAGTAGTTGGAGGTTTTTTGCTTTGATTTGGGGCCAGAGCAGAGACAAAGGGAATTGTCTTTTTCTGTAGGCTGACAATCACTATCAGAGAATAGGTATCCTATTCCAGCACAGAAAAATTTTACAGCCAAGTTTTGTTTGTTTGTTTATTTCCAAACCTCGGCTGTAAAGTTAGTTAAAAACAGAGAGGTTAGGATGACAGAATCCACGGCTCAACAAAAGCTGGCATTAGCCAGATTTCAGGCTGAGGGAAAAACAAAAGGAACATGAAAGACAGATAGAACTCATGCGGCTGGAGAAGGAGGTACAGGAGGCTGCCCACAGGAGGGAAATGGAGGCAAGGAAGCATGTGGAGGAAGAGAAGGAAAAAGAGAGGCAGCATGTGGAGGAGGAGAAGGAAAAAGAGAGGAAGCATGAACTGGAGATGGAGAAGGTAAAGACTCAGCAGAATATACCTACAAACCCTAGCAATCCTTCTAAAGGTACCACTTCCCATCCCAGAAAGTTCCCCACCTACAAGGCAGGCGATGATACCGAGGCCTTCTTAGAAAACTTCAAAAGGGCCTGCCTTGGGTACAGCATCTCTACAGACCAATACATGGTAGAGCTGAGGCCGCAGCTCAGTGGACAATTAGCTGAGGTGGTGGCCGAAATGCCTAAAGAACACATGAACAAGTATGAACTGCTTAAATCCAAGGAGAGAGTCAGAATGGGAATAACACCCGAACATTCTCGTCGGAGGTTCAGAGCCCTAAGCTGGAAACCAGACTTGTCATTTACCCGACATGCCTACCACATTGTGAAACACTGCGATGCCTGGATATCAGGAGCAAGTGTAGAATCTCCAGTAAATTTGCCCTTCCTAATGCAAATGGAAAAATTCTTAGAGGGTGTTCCTGAGGAAATAGAAAAATACATCCTAGATGGGAAGCCCAAAACTGTAATCGAGGCAGGAGAGACTGAAGACAGATGGGTAGAGGTGGCAGAGAAGATGAATACTGGTCGCAGTTGTAGCGGAGACCAGAAGGGACAACCCCAGACCACACCCTATTACCGGGAGCCACCCAAGACCCCACCTACCTCCCAAAGAACCCTCCAAACACCTTATCGTCCCACCACCCCGTTCTCCAGCAACCCACCTCACCCCAGTGACCCCTCAGCTGGACGATGTTTTAAATGTAACGGGCTGGGGCATGTAAAGGCCAACTGCCCCAAGAACCCCAACAGATTACAGTTCATTGCACCGGAATCACACCAAAGATCCGCAGGCCCAGATACCTCCCAGATACCCTTGGAGTGGAGGGAAACTGTGAGTGTGGGCGGGAAGAAGGTCACCGCGTGGAGGGACACCGGAGCACAAGTGTCAGCTATCCATGCTTCCTTAGTGGACCCCAATTTAATCAACCCAGAGATCCAAGTGACGATTCAACCCTTCAAGTCCCACTCTTTCAATTTGCCTACAGCCAAATTGCCTGTCCAGTACCAGGGCTGGTCAGGAACGTGGACTTTTGCAGTCGATGATGATTATCCCATCCCCATGCTGTTGGGGGAAGACTTGGCCAATCATGTGAAGCGGGCCAAGAGGGTGGGAATGGTCACCCGCAGCCACTCTAAACAAGCGATGAGGCCTCGCTCTGTTCAGGAAACTTCTCTCAGGACCCGGTCAGAGGTGGTGGACCCGGACCCCAGGCCAATGTCTGCAACAGCACTAGTGGATCCAGTCCCAGAGACCCAGACGGAACCAGTCCCAGAACCGGAACCAGAGGAACAACCAGCACCAGACCCATTGCCAGCACTGAATCCAGTACTTGCAACCTCAACACCAGAGGGCCCTACCGAACCTGAACCAGCAGCAGCCCATAACCCTACACAAGAGGCTCAGCCAGAGCCTGAACCCCAACATAGTGTCCCAGCGGAGAGTGGTTCACAGTCAACGGAAACAGCCCCATCCCCTACATTGCTTCCAGAAGGACCAAGGATAGGTCCACAATCCAATAAGGAACTGATGTCTCCAGCATCAAGGGAACAGTTCCAGACAGAACAGGAAGAGGATGAAAGCCTCCAGAGAGCTTGGACGGCGGCACGGAGCAACCCACCGCCTCTCAGCTCTTCTATTCGATCCAGGTTTGTTATAGAAAGAGGACTTTTATACAAAGAAACTCTTTCTGGTGGACACCAGGAAGACTGGCATCCTCAGAGACAGTTGGTAGTTCCAACTAAATACCGGGCCAAGCTCTTGAGCTTAGCCCATGATCACCCTAGTGGCCATGCTGGGGTGAACAGGACCAAAGACCGTTTTGGGGGGGCATTCCACTGGGAGGGAATGGGCAAGGATGTTTCTACTTATTTCCAGTCTTGTGAAGGATGCCAAAGAGTGGGAAAACCCCAAGACCAGGTCAAAGCCCTTCTCCAACCACTCCCCATCATTGAAGTTCCATTTCAGTGAGTAGCTGTGGATATTCTGGGTCCTTTTCTGAAAAAGACACCCAGAAGGAAGCATTACAGACTGACTTTCATGGATTTTGCCACCCGATGGCCGGAAGCAGGAGCTCTAAGCAACCCCAGGGCTAAAAGTGTGTGCCAGGCACTAGCAGACATTTTTGCCAGGGTAGGTTGGCCCTCCGACATCCTCACAGGTGCAGGGACTAATTTCCTGGCAGGAACTATGGAAAACCTCTGGGAAGCTCATGGGGTAAATCACTTGGTTGCCACTCCTTACCACCATCAAACAAACGGCATGGTGGAGAAGTTTAATGGGACTTCGGGGGCCATGATACGTAAATTCGTAAATGAGCACTCCAATGATTGGGACCTAGTGTTGCAGCAGTTGCTCTTTGCCTACAGAGCTGTACCACATCCCAGTTTAGGGTTTTCCCCATTTGAACTTGAATATGGCCGTGAGGTTAAGGGGCCATTACAGTTGGTGAAGCAGCAATGGGAGGGATTTACACCTTCTCCAGGAATTAACATTCTGGACTTTGTAACCAACTTACAAAACACCCTCCGAACCTCTTTAGCCCTTGCTAGAGAAAACTTACAGGATGCTCAAAAAGAGCAAAAAGCCTGGTATGATAAACATGCCAGAGAGTGTTCCTTCAAAGTAGGGGACCAGGTCATGGTCTTAAAGGCGCTCCAGGCCTATAAAATGGAAGCATTGTGGGAAGGGCCATTCATGGTCCAGGAGCTCCTGGGAGCTGTTAATTACCTCATAGCATTCCCCACCTCCAACTGAAAGCTAAGATGTACCATATTAATTCTTTAAAGCCCTTTTATTCCAGAGAATTAAAGCTTTGTCAGTTTACAGCCCAGGGAGGAGACGACGCTGAGTGGCCTGAAGGTGTGTATTACGAAGGGAAAACTGTTGGTGGTGTGGAAGAGGTGAACCTCTCCATGACCCTTGGGCGTATGCAGTGACAGCAGACCAAGGAGCTGTGCACTAGCTACGCGCCGAAATTCTCATCCACCCCAGGACTGACTGAACGGGCATACCACTCCATTGACACAGGTAATGCTCACCCAATTAAAGTCCAACCTTACCGGGTGTCTCCTCAAGCTAAAACTGCTATAGACCGGGAGATCCAGGATATGTTACGGAGTGCATGGGCATCTCCAGTGGTTCTAGTTCCCAAACCAGATGGGAAGATACGTTTTAGTGTGGACTACCATAAGCTAAACGCTGTAACTCGCCCAGACAACTATCCAATGCCACGCACAGATGAACTATTAGAGAAACTGGGGCGGGCCCAGTTCATCTCTCCCTTGGACTTAACCAAGGGGTACTGGCAGGTACCGCTAGATGAATCCACCAAGGAAAGGTCAGCCTTCATCACACATCTCGGGCTGTATGAATTTAATGTCCTCCCTTTCGGGCTGTGGAATGCACCCGCCACCTTCCAAAGACTTGTAGATGGTCTCCTAGCGGGATGAGGAGAATATGCATCGCCTACCTTGACGACGTGGCCATATTTTCAGATTCCTGGGCAGAACACCTGGAACATCTACAAAAAGTCCTTGAGCGCATAAGGGAGGCAGGACTAACTGTTAAGGTTAAGAAGTGTCAAATAGGCCTAAACAGTGTGACTTACCTTGGACACCAGGTGGGTCAAGGAACTATCAGCCCCCTACAAGCCAAAGTGGATGCTATCCAAAAATGGCCTGTCCCAAAGTCAAAGAAACAGGTTCAATCCTTCTTAGGTTTGGCTGGTTATTACAGACGATTTGTACCGCAATAGAGCCAAATCGCCACCCCACTGAGAGACCTAACCAAAAAGAAACAGCCAAATGCCATTCAGTGGACCAAAAAGTGTCAGGAGGCCTTTAACCAGCTTAAAGCGACACTCATGTCTGACCCTGTACTAAGGGCCCCGGACTTTGACAAACCGTTCCTAGTAACCACAGATGCGTCCGAGCGTGGTGTGGGAGCAGTTTTAATGCAGAAAGGACCTGATCAAGAATTCCACCCTGTAGTGTTTCTCAGCAGAAAACTGTCTGAGAGGGAAAGCAACTGGTCAGTCAGTGAAAAAGAATGTTTCGCCATTGTCTACATCCTGGAAAAGATACGCCCACACGTTTGGGGATGGCGTTTCCACCTGCAAAGCGACCATGCTGCACTACAGTGGCTTCATACCGCTACGGGAAATAACAAAACACTTCTTCGGTGGAGTTTAGCTCTCCAAGATTTTGATTTCGACATCCAACACATCTCAGGAGCTTCTCACAAAGTGGCTGATGCACTCTCCTGTGAAAGTTTCCCACAATCAACTGGTTAAAATTGTCCTTGAGATGTGGAAAAGATTGTTAGTCTTTATGTACTTGGTAGTATATTTAGAAGTGCATGTGTCTTATTAACTCTGTTTTTCCTAGAGCTCCAGGAAGAAATCCCAGCCAGCGTTTCACCGTAGCTGAGATTTGGGGGGCGTGTCATAAATATAAAGGGAAGGGTAAACCCCTTTAAAATCCCTCCTGGCCAGAGGAAAAATCCTCTCACCTGTAAAGGGTTAAGAAGCTAAAGGTAACCTCGCTGGCACCTGACCAAAACGACCAATGAGGAGACAAGATACTTTCAAAAGCTGGGAGGAGGGAGAAAAACAAAGGGTCTGGCTCTGTCTGTATGCTGCTTTTGCCGGGGATAGAAAAGGAATGGAGTCTTCGTACCTTTAGAAAGTAATCTAGCTACGTATATGTTAGATTATGATTTCTTTAATTGGCTGAGAAAAGAATTGTGATGAGCAGAATGACTATTCCCGTCTGTGTGCCTTTTTTGTAACTTAAGGTTTTGCCTAGAGGGAATCTCTATGTTTTGAATGTAATTACTCTGTAAGGTATCTACCATCCTGATTTTACAGAGGAGATTCCTTCACTTCTATTAAAAGTCTTCTTGTAAGAAAACTGAATGATTTTTCATCGTTCTAAGATCCAAGGGTTTGGGTCTGTGGTCACCTATGCAAATTGGTGAGGATACCAAACCTTCCCCAGGAAGTGGGGTGCAAGTGTTGGGAGCATTTTGGGGGAAAGATGTGTCCAAACTACGTTTCCCAGTAAACACAGATAAAGTTCGGTGGTGGCAGTGGAAATCCAAGGGCAAAGGGTAAAATTAATTTGTACCTTGGGGAAGTTTTAACCTAAGCTGGTGGAGGTAAGCTTAGGAGGTTTTCATGCAGGTCCCCACATCTGTACCCTAGAGTTCAGAGTGGAGAAGGAACCTTGAGAACGGCGTAGGGATGCTAACGAAGAACTTTAGCACCAGAAAAATGCTGACCCCAAAGGCAGCGGCCATCGCGTGTGCTGAGCACCGCATTCCTCCCTCCCCCAATCGAAGGCAAAGCCCATGTGGGTGGGGGCCCTGCCATCTTGTTCTCTGGGAGAAGAGGCTATAAGGATGGATTGAGGGAACACTGCCTCGCTGGGCTGGCTGGACTCTTACACGGACCGGTACCGGATGCAAAGCGGGGATCCCTGGGGCCCGTCTGGGGGCACTTGAAAAGACTTGGAAAAATGGCAGTTTCTCCCATCACAGCCACCGTTTGGAATTACAGAATGCGACTCACCTGGGCATGAATTTTACCACTTTAACTGCTCGTGACACTCATTCCCTTTCCTTAGCTCACGACCCTTTAGCGAGTTTCCTACAAACCTGCCAGCGTTGCCTTTGCTGTAGGATCTGGGGTCCCGTGGCTCTGGGGTAAGTGACCGGTCTCCTGGGGCAGGGGACAACCTGGGTGGGCTGGTTTGGGGTGTACGTGACCTTTCCTCACAAAGTCTGGCTTGTCTGAGAGTATCTGAGGGGACTGGCAGTGACTCCGGGGTCAGACAGGGGCAGCGATCCAGGAGTTCACGCTGGGTGAAATCTGCTCACAGAGCACCACCGGTTGGGGGGATCTGCCCTGTTTCCTGACACCTTCCCTGAGCCCGGCACTCCCAGTGGAGCCGCTCCAGAGAGCAGGATGAACTGAGCCCTGCAAAATCAACCTAGAAGGACATTTCTCCCCTCCAGGGCGTTCCCGCCTGCCTGGACAGCTGGGTGAGCCACGGCCTCTCCTTCCCACAGCCCTCCTTCCCCAGGGGAGCTCAGCCAGCCCATGCCTTTCCCCCGGCCTTGCCTTGTGGGAGGGGGCCTAGACAGGACTCCTGGGTTCCATTCCCTGGCCCTGCAAGGGGAGAGGGGTCCAGTGGTTAGAGCAGGGGGCTTGGGAGCCAGGACTCCTGGGCTCTATCCCTGGCTTTCAGAAGGGAGTGGGGTCTGGTCGGTTACAGGGTGGGGTACTGGGAGTCAGGACTCCCAGGTTCTCTTCCTGTCAACATCACTTGTGCACAGATAGGGACGGGGGAGAGAGGCGGGACTGCGCGGTCAGGGGACAAGGAGCTAGGGGGGTGCTTTCCGCACAACTCGCTTTACTCAGCCAATGCACAAAAGGAACCCACAATCCCTCCCAAAGAGAAGGAGCAGCCGGTGGCTGCTGAAGGGAGGTGCACTGCAGCCCGGCACTCAGGAGAAGGGGAGGATGCCAGGCCAGGGCTCAGGGCTCCCCGATGCCCCCGCCAGCCCTGGGAGCTGGGTAGCACTCGCTCTGGATCTGCCACTCCACCACGCCCTGGACGTATTTCCTCTCCCCCACTCTCTTCATGCAAGCGCCAGGGGAGCCACATCCAGCCACAGCTTTCGTCGCGGTGATGCCACCTGGACTGGGGGAGAGAGATGTAATCAGGGGCTCCCACATCACCCCTCCCCTGACCCCCATGTGGTTTCTCAAACACTCCCCTCCCAGCAGGACTGCACCTGGCTCTGCAGGCAGAGTGGGGTCCAGTGCTCAGAGCAGGGGGCTGGAACTATGTGAGAACATAACAGAGGAACCGCCCTCCTCGGTCACACCAAAAGTCCATCTAGCCCAGTGTCCTCTGGCCAATTCCAGGTGCCCCAGAGGGAATGAACAGAACAGGGAATCATCGAATGATTCATCCAGTGTCGCCCATTCCCAGCTCCTGGCAAACAGTGGGTAGGGCCACCTTCCCTGCCCATCCTCGCTAATAGCCACAGATGGACCTGTCTTCCTGGAACTTCTCTAGTTCCTGTTTGAACCCTGTTATAGTCTTGGCCTTCAAAACATCCTCTGGCAAGGAGTTCCACAGGTTGACTGTCTTATTCTCTGTCCGTTTCTTAATGATTCCCAGCTTTCTGTTCCCTTTCTTCACGGCCGCTGCACATGGAGTGGATGATTTCAGAGAACTCTCCACAATGACTCCAAGATCTTTCTTGAGTGGTAAATGCGACCCATCATTGTGTATGTCTAGTTGGGATTACGTTTCCCCATGTGCGTTACTTTGCATTTATCAACATTGAATTTCCTCTCCCGTTTTGTTGCCCAGTCACCCAGTTCAGAGATCCTTTAGTACCTCTTCACAGTCTGCTTTGGACTTCACTATCTTGAGTAGCTTTGTATCTTCTGCAAATTTTGCCACCTCACTATTTACCCCTTTTTCCAGGACATTTTGGAATATGGTGAATAGGACTGGGCCCAGTGCAGATCCCTGGGGGACTCCCACTATTTACCTCTCTCCCTTCTGAAAACTGACCATTTCTTCCTACCCTTTTTTCCCTATCTTTTAACCAGTTACTGAGCCATGAGAGGATTTTATCGCATGACAGCTCACTTTGCTTAAGAGCCTTTGGTGAGGGACGCTTTCTGAAAATCTAAGTACACTATATCCATGGGATTCCCCTTGTCCACACGCTTGTTGACCCCCTCAGAGAATTCTAGTAGATTGGTGAGGCATGATTTCTCTTTACCGAAACCATGTTGACCCTTCCCCAACAAATTATGTTCATCTATGTGGCTGACAGTTCTCTTCTTTCCTATAGTTTCAATGAGTTTGCCCAGTACTGAATTCAGACTTATTGGCCTGCAGCTGCCGGGCTCACCTTTGGAGCCCTTTTTAGAAATTGGCGTGTCATTAGCCATCCTCCAGCCAGTTGGAACAGAAGCTGATTTAAATGGTAGGTTACAAACCACAGTTAGTCGTTCTGTAATTTAATATTTGAGTTCCTTCCGAACTCTTGGGCGAATCCCATCTGGACCTGGTGACTTATTACTGTTTAATTTATCAATTTGTTGCAAAAACTCCTGTAATGACTCCTCAATCTGGGACAGTTCCTCAGATTTGTCACCAAAACAGAATGGCTCAGGTTTGGGAATCTCCCTCCCAGCCTGAGCCATGAAGACCAATGCACAGAATTCAATTACTTTCTCTGCAGTGGCCTTATCCTCCTTGGGTGCTCCTTTGGCATCTCAGCAAGTAGGACTCCAGGGTTCTCTCTGCAACTCTGCCAGGGGAGTGGAGTCTAGTGGGTCAGAGCCAGGGGGGCTGGGACTGAGCCAGGACACCTGGGCTCCACCTCGTACTCTGTGTTCAGACCCCGCCCCCATCTGGAGGACTTACCCAGTGTTAATATCCCAGATTCCTCAACACAATGGTCCTCGGCGCCGGTGCAGGCCAAGAGCTCCTTCTCCTTCTCCTGCCAGCCATCTGCCCCCATTTTGAAGAACGACAGGCACTCCCGGCCGTTGGGGACGGAGGTCACAGTTGGTACTGAGAACAGTCAGACACACACAGTCAGCCAGGGGTGGGGAGTCACCACACGCTGGGCTTGATCCCAGCTCAGGGTAGGAGTGGGGTCTAGTGTTTAGAGCAGGGGGGCTGGGAGCCAGGACTCCTGGGTTCTCTCCAGGCAGGTGTGGCCGGAGCAGGGCTCTAGGTTTGCAGGAGACACATGCCTGGGATGGCCCCGGCGTTGCAGCCGTCGGTGAGCCAGGAGGCGATGTTCGCCCACACGGTGACATTGTGCGCGGGTGTTTGCTTCAGTGAGCAGAACAGCGAGGAAGCATCTGGCTGTGGTTTTATCCGGCAGGTTGCCAAGTATCTGCCCCCTGGGGGATCGGCTGGGGCTGCGCCATAACATCCTGGTGGACCCGGAGATGGGAGATTTCACAGCCCTGCATGTGACACTGGCTGACCAGGTGATGCCAGTGTGTACTGAAGCCAATTCCCTTGTGCGTTAGTGGAGATCAGCGGTTCTCAGCCAGGGGTCCGTGTACCCCAGGGGTACACACAGGTCTTCCGGGGGTACATCAGCTCATCTGGATATTTGCCTTGTTTTACAACAGGCCACATTAAGGCACGAGTGAAGTCAGTATGAGCTAAACTGTCGACCCCTTGTTCATATTGCTCTATATTCTCTACACTGAAATGCAAGCACCAGAAAAGTGTCGACTCCAAAGCCGGGGACCATCCTGTCCTGTCAACTCTCTTCTTCCGAATTTGATTGGTGATCGTTCACCCTCGCCACTGATGGCTTCACACCTCCATCATGCATGCAAAAACTCTGGGCTGGCTGAAGAGATCCCATGATCGTTAACTCTTTCCTGTCCAGAGCTTGGGAGAGTTTCAATTCAGTCAGTGAACATAAGATTTTAATTGAAGGATGAAAGAAAGAAAACCAATTGGTTCACTTTGTTTTTTTCCAGAGCTTTCCTCTGGAAACATCACTTCAACCTCCAGACGCCTTCCCCTGCCTTTGCCAGGGTCCCAGGTGGGAGGAAGGGAACATTGTCACGGAGTCCCTGGGCGATGCTCTGGAACTGCTCCCCATGAAGCCAGTCAGGACTCTGGGGAAGTCGCCTTTGTGTGCAGCCTGTGTTCAGGACACACAGCTCACACGCCTTCCACCTTCCTGGGTCTGACCTCGGAGCATTCAGCATCCTCTGCCCCTCCGTGCGCTTCCCCCAGCGAGTCCGCTCAGGCAGGGCTCCTGGGGAAGCCAGAGGGTCCTGCACCCCAACTCCGCAGTCAGACGTGACTCTCAGCCAGCCAGTAAAACAGAGGTTTATTAGACAACAGGAACATGGTCTAACACAGAGCTTGCAGGTGCAGAGAACAGGACCCCTCAGCCGGGTCCATTTTGGGGGGCAGTGAGCCAGACAACCACGTCTGCACTTCACTCCATGTCCCAGCCAGCCCCAAACTGAAACTCCCTCCCGCCCCTCCTCCTCTGGGCTTTGTCTCTTTCCCAGGCCAGGAGGTCACCTGATTCCTTTGTTCTCCAACCCTTTAGCTCTCACCTTGCAGGGGGGAAGGGCCCAGGCCATCAGTTGCCAGGAAACAGGGTGTCGGCCATTCTCTGTGTCCAGACTCCTGCACACACCTGCCCTCTAGGGCTCTGCAATGATCATACACCCTCACCCCACCACCTAGACACCCAAGAACTGCCCAGGGGAAACCGAGGCACCCCCACACCACTCGGAGGAAACATCAAGAACAGTCCCACTTTGTCACAAACATTACCCCCATCTTATAAACAGGGAAACTGAGGCAGAAAGAGGCAGTGTCAGACTCGGAGCCACGAATACAGCCAAGGAGTTAGATTTCAGAGTAGCAGCCGTGTTAGTCTGTATCCCCAAAAAGGACGGGAGTACTTGTGGCACCTTAGAGACTAACCAATTTATATGAATTTGTTAGTCTCTAAGGTGCCACAAGTACTCCTGTTCTTTTAACCAAGGAGTCCTAATTGCTGCTGGCTTCCAGCCTATTCTAGACCCACCCTGTCCCTGACCTGGGGATAGAACCCAGGAGTCCTGGCTCCCAGAAATGAGACTATGTGAGTCAGTGCGATGGTGCAACAGTGTCCCCTCCTGGCCAAGCAGGGCGCGGTCCCGGCTCACCCAGCTCAGCGCGGCCCTCACGCTAGTCCCTGTGCCCAGGAATCTGCAAAACCCTCTCTGCTGCTCGGCCCTTTTCTCCCTGCACTCCTTGGGCCAGCGTGGGGTACATACACCCCAGAAGAGACCCCCCACTCCCTCCCAGAGCCTGGGAATGATCCCAGGAGTCCTGGCAGGAATCTCAGCGCAGGGGGCAGGGGAACATTTCCAAGCAGGATGACAAGGGTGGGGGACGGTTTTCCTGACTCCTGAGAATTGTCTGTGATTTCCAAATGTTTCCTGCTCCTCATCGGTGCCCGGCTCTATGTGCCTGGGGACGGATGGGACTCCCCTGTGACCAGGTGAGCAGACAGCAGGAAGAGGGGCTGGGGCGCCCACATGGTGGCCGGACATTTTCTGCAGTGACCAGAGCAGCGATGAAGCTGCTGGCTGTGGGTACGGCAGGCAGGTTCAGAGAATCGGAGAACCATAGAAGATCAGGGTTGGAAGAGAGCTCAGGAGGTCATCTAGTCCAACCCCTGCTCAAAGCAGGACCAACCCCAACTAATTCATCCCGGCCAGGCCTGTGTCAAGTAGGCCTTAAACACCTCAAAGGATGGAGATTCCACCCCCTCCCTAGGGAACCCAATGCAGCGCTTCACCACCCTCCTATTGAAATAGTGTTTCCTGATCTCCAGCCTAGACCTCCCCCACTGCAACTTGAGACCATTGCTCCTCGTTCTGTCATCTGCCACCACTGAGAACAGCCGAGCTCCACCCTCTTTGGAATCCCCCTCAGGTAGTTGAAGGCTGCTCTCAAATTCCTCCTCACTCTTCTCTTCTGCAGACAAAAGAAGCCCATTTCTCTCAGCCTCCCCTCCTAAGTCACGTGCTCCAGCCCCCTAATCATTTTCGTTGTCCTCTGCTGGACTCTCTCCAATTTTTCCACATCCCTTCTGTAGTGGGGGGCCCAAAACTGGACCCAGTACTCCAGATGTGGCCTCACCAGTGCCGAATAGAGGGGAATAATCACTTCCCTCCATCTGCTGGCAACGCTCCTACTAATACAGCCCAATATGCCGTTGGCCTTCTTGGCAACAAGGCCACCCTGCTGTCTCATAGCCAGCTTCTCATCCACTGTAATCCCCAGGTCCTTCTCTGCAGAAGGGTTGGCAAATACCTGCCCCCTGCGGGATCAGCTGGGGCAGCCCCAAGACATCCTGGTGGACCCGGAGATGAGAGATTTCACAGCCCTGCATGTGACACTGGCTGATCAGATGATGCCAATGTGTCTTGAGGCCATTTCCTTGTGCATTCATGGAGATCAGTGGTTCTCAGCCAGGGGTCCGTGTACCCCAGGGGTACACACAGGTCTTCCGGGGGGAACATCAGCTCATCTTGATGTTTGCCTCATTTTACTACAGGCCAGATATAAAGCACTAGTGAAGTCAACACGAGCTAAAATTTCCGGACACAATGACCTGTTTGTGCAGCTCTATGTACTGTCCACTGAAATGTAAGTGCAATATTTATATCCCAGTGGAGTTATTTTATAATTACATGGTGGAACTGAGAAAGGAAGCTATTTGTCAGTCACGATGTGGCCGTGACACTTATGTATTTTTATAATAACATAAGAAAGGACCTGTCATAAATATAAAGGGAAGGGGTACCATCTTTCTGTCCCCGGTGCTGTAAAATCCCTCGTGGCTAGAGGCAAAACACTTTCACCTGTTGTCATAAATATAAAGGGAAGTGTAAACCCCTTTATAATCCCTCCTGTCCAGAGGAAAAATCCTCTCACCTGTAAAGGGTTAAGAAGCGAAAGGTAACCTCGCTGGCACCTGACCAAAATGACCAATGAGGAGATTAGATATTTTCAAAAGCTGGGAGGAGGGAGAAAAACAAAGGGTTTGTGTTTGTCTGTGTGATGCTTTTGCCGGGGACAGAACAGGAATGGACTCTTAGAACTTAGTAAGTAATCTAGCTAGGTATGTGTTAGATTATGACTTCTTTACATGGCTGAGAAAATAGCTGTGCTGCATAGAATGGATATTCCTGTCTGTGTGTCTTTTTGTAACTTATTTTTTGCCTAGAGGGATTCTCTCTCTTTTGAATCTAATTCCCATGTAAGGTATTTGCCATCCTGATTTTACAGAGGTGATTCTTTTCTACTTCTATTAAAAGTCTTCTTGTAAGGAAACTCAATGATTTTCATTGTTCTAAGATCCAAGGGTTTGGGTCTGTGGTCACCTATGCAAATTGGTGAGGATTTTTACGAAACCTTCCCCAGGAAGTGAGGTGCAAGAGTTGGGAGGATTTTGGGGGAAAAGACACTTCCAAACTACGTTTTCTCAGGAACCCAGATGAAGTTTGGTGGTGGCAGTGGAAATCCAAGGGAAAGGGTAAAATAGTTTTTACCTTAGGGAAGTTTTAACCTAAGCTGGTAAAAGTAAGCTTAGGAGGTTTTCATGCAGGTCCCCACATCTGTACCCTAGAGTTCAGAGTGGGGAAGGAACATTGACAATGCTGTAGGGATGCTAACGAAGAACTTTAGCACCAGAAAAGTGCTGACCCCAAAGGCAGGGGCATCGCGTGTGCAGACCACCGTGTTCCTCCCTCCCCCCATCGAAGGCAAACCCCACGTGGGTGGGGGCCCTGCCACCTTGTTCTCTGGGAGAAGAAGCTGTAAGGATGGATTGAGGGAACCCTGCCTCACTGGGCTGGCTGTACGCTTTACAGGGACCGGAACCGGATGCAAAGTGGGGATCCCTGGAGACCGTCTGGGGGCACCTGAAAAGACCTTGGAAAATGGCAGTTTCTTCCTTCACCGCCACCGTTTGGAATTACAGACTGCGACTCACCTGGGCATGAATTTTACCTGCTTTAACCCCTTGTGACCCTCATTCCCTTTCCTTAGCTCACGAACCTTTAGCGAGATTCCTACAGACCTGGCTGCCAGCGTTTCTTTGGTGTAGGATCTGGGGTCCCGTGGCCCCCTGTCCAGGTAAAATCAAACTGAGGAATACTGTAGCTGGATGTGGCTCCCCTGGCGCCTGCGTGAAGACAGAGTTGGTGAAGAAATACGCCCAGGGTGTGCCTGAGATCCTGAGCCAGGCCAAGTGCTACCCAGCTCCCAGGGCCGGTGGAGGCATCGGGGAGCCCTGAGCCCCGGCCTGGCATCCTCCCCTTCTGCTGCGCGCTCGGCTGCAGTGCACCTCCCTTCAGCAGCCACTGGCTGGTGGTTCTCTTTGGGGGGGGGATTGCGGGTTCCTTTTGTGCATTGGCTGAATAAAGCGAGTTGTGGGGAAAGCACCCCCCTTGCTCCTTGTCCCCTGACCACCCCCTACCGGGCGCCCCCCGCCCCTATCTGTGCACGAGTGATGCTGGCAGGAAGAGAACCCGGGAGTCCTGACTCCCAGTACCCCACCCTGTAACCCACCAGACCATACTCCCTTCTGAAAGCCAGGGATAGAGCCCAGGAGTCCTGGCTCCCAAGCCCCCTGCTCTAACCACTGGACCCCTCTCCCCTTGCAGGGCCAGGGAATGGAACCCAGGAGTCCTGCCTAGACCCCCTCCCCCAAGGCAAGGCCCGTGGCCTGTGGAAAGGCACCGGCTGGCTGAGCTCCCCTGGGGAAGGAGGGCTGTGGGAAGGAGAGGCCGTGGCTCACCCAGCTGTCCAGGCGGGCGGGAACGCCCTGGAGGGGAGAAATGTCCTTCTAGGTTGATTTTGCAGGGCTCAGTTCGTCCTGCTCTCTGGGGCGGCTCCACTGGCAACAAGAAGAAAGCCAAGGAAAGGGTGGGAGGAGGATTTGTTTCATATTCTCTGTGTGTATATAAAGTCTGCTGCAGTTTCCACGGTATACATCTGATGAAGTGAGCTGTAGCTCACGAAAGCTCATGCTCAAATAAATTGGTTAGTCTCTAAGGTGCCACAAGTACTCCTTTTCTGTTAACCTAGTGACAGAGGATGTGATATCAGGAGGCCAAATCGCACCTGGAGCTACAGCTAGCGAGATATGTCAAGAGTAACAAGAAGGGTTTCTTCAGGTATGTTGGCAACAAGAAGAAAGCCAAGGAAAGTGAGGGCCCCTTACTGAATGAGGGAGGGAACCTAGTGCCAGAGGATGTGGAAAAAGCTAATGTACTCAATGCTTTTTTTGCCTCTGTCTTCACGAACAAGGTCAGCTCCCAGACTGCTGCGCTGGGCATCACAGCATGGGGAGTAGATGGCCAGCCCTCTGTGGAGAAAGAGGTGGTTAGGGACTATTTAGAAAAGCTGGACGTGCACAAGTCCATGGGGCCGGACGAGTTGCATCCAAGAGTGCTGAAGGAATTGGCGGCTGTGATTGCAGAGCCATTGGCTATTATCTTTGAAAACTCGTGGCGAACGGGGGAAGTCCCGGATGATTGGAAAAAGGCTAATGTAGTGCCCATCTTTAAAAAAGGGAAGAAGGAGGATCCTGGGAACTACAGGCCAGTCAGCCTCACCTCAGTCCCTGGAAAAATCATGGAGCAGGTCCTCAAAGAATCAATCCTGAAGCACTTACATGAGAGGAAAGTGATCAGGAACAGTCAGCACGGATTCACCAAGGGAAGGTCATGCCTGACTCATCTAATTGCCTTCTATGATGAGACGACTGGTTCTGTGGATGAAGGGAAAGCAGTGGATGTATTGTTTCTTGACTTTAGCAAAGCTTTTGACACGGTCTCCCACAGTATTCTTGTCAGCAAGTTAAAGAAGTAAGGGCTGGATGAATGCACTATAAGGTGGGTAGAAAGTTGGCTAGATTGTCGGGCTCAACGGGTAGTGATCAATGGCTCCATGTCTAGTTGGCAGCCGGTGTCAAGTGGAGTGCCCCAGGGGTCGGTCCTGGGGCCGGTTTTGTTCAATATCTTCATAAATGATCTGGAGGATGGTGTGGATTGCACTCTCAGCAAATTTGCGGATGATACTAAACTAGGAGGAGTGGTAGATACGCTGGAGGGCAGGGATAGGATACAGAGGGACCTAGACAAATTGGAGGATTGGGCCAAAAGAAATCTGGTGAGGTTCAATAAGGATAAGTGCAGGGTCCTGCACTTAGGACGGAAGAACCCAATGCACCGCTACAGACTAGGGGCCGAATGGCTCGGCAGCAGTTCTGCGGGAAAGGACCTAGTGGTGACAGTGGACGAGAAGCTGGATATGAGTCAGCAGTGTGCCCTTGTTGCCAAGAAGGCCAATGGCATTTTGGGATGTATAAGTAGGGGCATAGCGAGCAGATTGAGGGACGTGATCGTCCCCCTCTATTCGACATTGGTGAGGCCTCATCTGGAGTACTGTGTCCAGTTTTGGGCCCCACACTACAAGAAGGATGTGGATAAATTGGAGAGAGTCCAGCGAAGGGCAACAAAAATGATTAGGGGTCTGGAACACATGACTGATGAGGAGAGGCTGAGGGAACTGGGATTGTTTAGTCTGCAGAAGAGAAGAATGAGGGGGGATTTGATAGCTGCTTTCAACTTCCTGAGAGGTGGTTCCAGAGTGGATGGTTCTAGACTATTCTCAGTGGTGGAAGAGGACAGGACAAGGAGTAATGGTCTCAAGTTGCAGTGGGGGAGGTTTAGGTTGGATTTTAGGAAAAACTTTTTCACCAAGAGGGTGGTGAAACACTGGAATGTGTTACCTAGGGAGGTGGTAGAATCTCCTTCCTTCGAAGTTTTTAAGGTCAGGCTTGAGAAAGCCCTGGCTGGGATGATTTAATTGGGGATTGGTCCTGCTTTGAGCAGGGGGTTGGACTAGATGACCTCCTGAGGTCCCTTCCAACCCTGATATTCTATGATTCTATGATTCTAATTACCCTGTAAGGTATCTACCATCCTGATTTTCCAGAGGTGATTCCTTTACTTCTATTAAAGGTCTTCTTGTTAGGAAACTGAATGCTTTTTCATCATTCTAAGATCCAAGGGTGTGGGTCTGTGGTCACCTATGCAATTGGTGAGGATTTTTACCAAACCTTCCCCAGGAAGTGGGGTGCAAGGGTTGGGAGGATTTTGGGGGGAAAGACATGTCCAAACTACGTTTCCCAGTAAACCCAGTTAAAGTTTGGTGGTGGCAGTGGAAATCCAGGGGCAAAGGATAAAATTAATTTGTACCTTGGGGAAGTTTTAACCTAAGCTGGTGAAAGTAAGCTTAGGAGGTTTTCATGCAGGTCCCCACATCTGTACCCTAGAGTTCAGAGTGGGGAAGGAACCTTGACATACTGCATTCCAGCCGAGTTATTTTGTAATGGTGGAAATGAGAAAGGAAGCAATTTGTCAGCAGCAGTGTGGCCGTGACATTGTGCATTTTTATGGATGGTTTTGTGAGCAAGTCGTTTTTAAGTGAGGGGAAACTTGGGGTACCCAAGACACATCAGACTGCTGCAAGGGGTACAGCTGTCTGGAAAGGTCGAGTGTCACTGGCCTAGATCAAAGGCATGGCAAAGGTAGAACACTGTGTTTGGAGTTTCGATTTCATGAAAACCAATGGACCATCGTATGGATTTCCTTTCCCTGTCTCCTGTTTAATGGAATAACAACCATTCACCCTGAGCACAGCCCTGGGACTCACTGACCCAGCAAAGACGCCCGGCGATGCTAATGAAGAACTTTAGCACCAGAAAAGTGTCGACTCCAAAGCCGGGGACCATCCTGTCCTGTCAACTCTCTTCTTCCGAATTTGATTGGTGATCGTTCACCCTTGCCACTGATGCCTTCACACCTCCATCACGCATGCAAAAACTCTGGACTGGCTGAAGAGATCCCATGATCGTTAACTCTTTCCTGTCTAGAGCTTGGGAGAGTTACAGTTCAGTCAGTGAACATAAGTTTTTAAGTGAAGGAGGAGAGAAAGAAAACCAATTCATCCACTTTGGTTTTTTCCAGAGCTTTCCTCTGGAAACATCACTTCAACCTCCAAATGCCTTCCCCTGCCTTTGCCAGGGTCCCAGGTGGGAGGAAGGGAACATTATCCCCAATCTTATAAACAGGGAAACTGAGGCAGAAAGAGGCGGTGTCAGACTCAGAGCCACGAATACAGCCAAGGAGTCAGATTTCAGAGTAGCAGCCATGTTAGTCTGTATCCCCAGAAAGAACGGGAGTACTTGTGGCATCTTAGAGACTAACAAATTTATATGACTTTGTTAGTCTCTAAGTTGCTACAAGTACTCCCGTTCTTTTAAGCAAGGAGTCCTAATTGCTGCTGGCTTCCAGCCTATTCTAGACCCACCCCCTCCCTGACTTGGGGATAGAACCCAGGAGTCCTGGCTCCCAGAAATGAGACCATGTGAGTCAGTGCGATGGTGCAACAGTGTCCCCTCCTGGCCAAGCAGGGCGCGGTCCCGGCTCACCCAGCTCAGCGCGGCCCTCACGCTAGTCCCTGTGCCCAGGAATCTGCAAAACCCTCTCTGCTGCTCGGCCCTTTTCTCCCTGCACTCCTTGGGCCAGCGTGGGGTACATACACCCCAGAAGAGACCCCCCACTCCCTCCCAGAGCCTGGGAATGATCCCAGGAGTCCTGGCAGGAATCTCAGCGCAGGGGGCAGGGGAACATTTCCAAGTAGGATGACAAGGGTGGGGGACGGTTTTCCTGGCTCCTGAGAGTTGTCTGTGATTTCCAAATGTTTCCTGCTCCTCATCGGTGCTCGGCTCCCTGTGCCTAGGGGCCGATGGGACTCCCCTGTGACCAGGTGAGCAGACAGCAGGCAGAGGGGTTGGGGCGCCCACATGGTGGCCGGGCATTTTCTGCAGTGACCAGAGCAGCGATGAAGCAGCTGGCTGTGGGTACGGCAGGCAGGTTCAGAGAATCGGAGAACCATAGAAGATCAGGGTTGGAAGAGAGCTCAGGAGGTCATCTAGTCCAAACCCTGCTCAAAGCAGGACCAACCCCAACTAATTCATCCCAGCCAGGGCTGTTTCAAGCTGGGCCTTAAACACCTCAAAGGATGGAGATTCCACCCCCTCAGAAACGACTCAGAAGAACGCAGACCGCAACAAACATCGATATGATGCTAGAGTGCGTTCGCAGGAACTCCAGCCGGGGGACAGAGTCCTGCTGCGAAATTTGGGTATTGCCGGCAAACACAAGATAGCTGACGGATGAAAGGCAATACCTTACCTGGTGATGGAAAAGCTGGGAGATCTGCCAGTCTACAAGATCAAACCTGAAGACGGTCCAGGGCAAATAAAGACAGTGCATAGAAACCTTTTGCTCCCTGTGGGGGAATTGGTAAGCACCCCTTATGAGATGGGCCACGACAGGGCAGCCGGGCAGAACAGAAGAGCTAGACCAAAACTGCCATCCAACACAGACAGCAGGCCCCCGGCAGCTAACTTACCCCTATTCTGCACATCTGAGAGTGAGTCTGAGGAGGAAGACACAACCCTGGTGTATCCTGGGATGGAGACAAGATTTCAGTCTCGATCAGCTGAACCAA
Source organism: Caretta caretta (assembly GCF_965140235.1). Classification (NCBI taxonomy): domain Eukaryota; kingdom Metazoa; phylum Chordata; order Testudines; family Cheloniidae; genus Caretta; species Caretta caretta. The sequence goes on from NC_134229.1 coordinate 18,574,303, forward strand.
ATGAGAGTTCTCCCTCTTCCACCCTAAACCCCATAGCGGAATTATTTAGGCCCATTTCTGACACCCCTGTGCCGCTGATGACACACACAGGTTATTGGACAGTGGACACACAGGTAGAGGATGTCCTGGGCACCTTGTACCCTCCCGCGTTAGACCTAGGAGTGCAGGAGCCTACGCCAGTAGCCGAGGGACCCTCCAGGGAAGCCTCTCCATCCGTCACTCAAGAGGATGTTCCCCCTACCTCGGCAACAGAGATTCTCAATAGACGAGACAAGGTGATAAGACCAGTAAAATGGTTAACTTATGATGCACCTGGGGTGACTAGTGAGGAGCCAATACATTTAGCACACAGGATTGTGGAAGCTCAAGTGGGCTTTCTGAGGCCCTTTGGAGGAAACCAATGAGTTGGTATAAAGGGAGTGTGATTTGTCGGGACGACAAATTCTCGGCCGGGGGGAGGATGTAAGCAGAGTCAGGATGAGCTCCACCCTGACGTCTGGTGGTGAGGTGCGGCAAGTTGTGGAAAAGAACTTCAGGGGCCGATCTCATTTGCATAGGCACACCCACCCCGCCAAGAATGAGGCCATAGCTGCCCAAATGGTCACTTTGGCTGTTGTGGGATCCCCAGTGTCTCTGTTATTGGGGCAGGAAGAATAACTTGCTATTACCCTGATTATGGGAACTGTGCTTGGAACTGTACTTGGCCTTTTGTTATGATGGAGGGACTCACCATCAACTAAGTAGCACTCGCTAGGCAAGGGACATGGGTTCCAAAACTCTGTGACTGGAGAGAGGCTTGAGACAGGTATTAGTACCTGGTGGTGTGGGCCCCTTTGTGAGGGCCTGAAACACCAGTTGCACCTCTGTCTGTCTCTCTCCACTGTGGAATGTCAGAGCTAATTTTGGGTCTATTAAGAGTCTTGCTACAGGTACTGTGCTGAATTCACTTTGGCCTTATGGTGCACCAGCACTAAGGCTCCCACTACTATGAGCTGGAATCACTGAGCGCTGTGTCAAGTAGTGGGGAGCCGGAAGATCTAGAGTGCAGCGGTGCTGTTCGTGCACAGGCTGGCGGAGCCGTTCCTGAGACGCCGAGGCGAGCTGTGCAGAGCGGAGCCGTTCGTGGCGGAGCGGAGCCGTTCGTGAGACGGTGGAGTGGAGCGGAGCCCTGTGGGGCAGTCAGCTTCAGGTCACGTAAGGTGCCCCTTACCTCTTTCCCCCACACACAGGCACATTTTTAGCCAGACTGGGGAGTAACACTCTGCAGATGAACTTTTGAACTCTGGGGCTTGACTTTTTGGACTTTGGGTGATTTGTGGATTGCTGGACTCGAGACATTTGGGTTCTGGGACTCAAGAACCCGAGGGAAAGGATGTGGCCCAATTTGCTGGGGTGGGTCTTTGCTCATGGTTTGGTTAATGAACACTAGTTGTGGTGTTTCCCCAATTTAATGCTGATGTCGTTTACCTCATGTTATTAAAGATTCTCTGCTACACCGAGACTCTGTGCTTGCAAGAGGGGAAGTATTGCCTCTTTGAGGCATCCAGGGGGTGTGTAAGATTTTCCCAGGTCACTGGGTGGGGGCTCGAGCCAGTTTTCCATTTGCTTTGATGAGAGGGAACCACTGTGTACTGAACCCGGCCCTTGCTGCTATCAACTTGGCCTGGCAGAAGGGTTACATACGCATCATCACCTTTGGAACTGTGCGCTAGGAACGTGTAGTCCCGGAACTCTTTGCCAATAAAGGTCTTAACAAACATTGAAAGACATTCGTCACCCTTAAATTCCCAGGATTTTTCTGGCTTTAGGGACATAGCAAAAATGTAATTGGGCACATGCAACCCAGTCTCCTGCGTACATTCAAAATCATAAAAAATATACTTTTCTGAGGATTCGGGCTTCCTAAGGCTGTCCATAAAACAGAGGTGACTGTCTATATCTCCAACGACCAAACCCTGACCCTGCTTACAGCGCCTCCCTTTACACCGGTGCCGCTTGTCCACGTACGACGGACACTGATCACACAAAGTTTTAGACAGGCATTCAACTGGTTTTTTTTGATGCACAGTTGACATGTCTGTCTAAACACTCTTTGGGCCGACAAAACAGTCTACAGCTAGGACACCTCAGCAGCACCCCCACGCCAGAACCCCATAGTAATGTTCATCATGCAACAGGATGAAATAAGTCTTAGGGTACACAGGGCCCCCCCGTTTTAATAAAACCCCAGCCACCTTTCACTGCATACAGCACCACCTCCTAAATGCTGTTCAAACTTTGCTACATCACTGAGGAGAACCTTTTTTGGATCTGACCACCCCAGTTTCTCATGCAACTTTCTAGCCTCTGCTAACAATTCCGCATCCGTAGGTTTATGACCGGCCATGACGGACAAGAGCCCACCCGCAAAACATAGAAATTGGTACCAGTGTAAGTCAGGTCTACTAAACATTGTCTCTTTTTTGGAATAATTTGACTACTAAGGATAGAATTTAAAACTCTTCGAGCGCCCCCACCCCTATTTTTTACAACTGTCACAACGAGGCGCAATGTCCCATCGACATGCAATTCTCTGTCGCTCTGTAGCAGCTTTGAGGTCTGGTTTAAGAAATCCTCAGCGGACAGCTCATCCCTACTTCTTCTGACTGAAAACAAAGGGTCAGTTCAATGACGGCTCTCTAAACATAATTGTACATAATCATCAGGGCCTACCCTACCATTAATGTCATCAAGAACTAGCTGTATCCCTCTGTGTATGGCTTCAACAACCTCTTCAGCTGAATTTATTTCCTCAAGATTGACAAAACAAAACTCCTCACAATACACCGACCCCCCAAATCTAGGTAATTCACGTTGCCAACTTCTCACACTCTCCATATAGATCTCTGCATTTTCAGGGTTACTTGGGGGTTCCTCTACAGAACCATCAGTGGCATCTTCTACATCCCATACTAATTGAGAGTCAGACTCTGAGACGCCTCCGTGAGGGTCATTGGGAGTAGATGGGGCCCCCGTCTAGAGAGCCCTCTGGGGAATTTTCTAAACCAGAGTCTGATTTCGCCTCCCCATTTTCAGACATGCCAGTTGATGCCCCCTACCGGAGGCTCTCATCTTTTTGGGTTTTTTTCCTCATTACCTCTTTAGCCCTTTTTAAATTTTTTACAGTGACCCTGGCCTGGAACTTTTTGGCAGCCATCTGTTTATCCCCCAGGCGCTGTCCGCCCTTTTGTTTACACATGAGCTGACGTGCACCCTTCAGGGTACCCCTTTCCACACCTAGTCATACCTTATCAGAGCCACCCTTTCCAAACCCCCTTTCTTTTAGGCCCCCTGAGGATTCAGCATCCATCAGTTTTCTGAACAAAGCATCGTATTTTTCCAAATCTTTTGAGAATGCCGTTGTTTTAGACCCCCCGAGAATACAGCGTCCATCAGTTTTCTGAATGAAGCATCAAACTCTTCCAAAATACTAGAATATGGGGGATCTGTGACAAGCTTATGGTTTTGGGAGAATGGCTTATCAATCCTTGGTTTTTTGTTCACAACCCCTAGAGCGCCTGCTCCGGGTTTGGAATGTGCGTGTTTCTGGGCACATTCAGAGCCCCTAGAGTGCGTGCTCTGGGTTTGTGAATGTGGGCGTTTTCGCTCACAGTTTTCTCAGGGCTCGGTGTGGCGGTGGCCGCTGAGGAACTGGAGTTGTGTTTGCATGGATGTTTTTTACCAGAGTGTTTGTTTTGTCCTTGGCTTTGACGTAAATGAGGTTTGGACTGGCCTGATGCTTCATCTACTCTCTTGTGCTGTTTTGCCTTGTTAAAGGTCTCAAAGCAGATTCCTGGTTCTTTGGTGGTTCTCGGGGTTGTGTCTTGGTAGCTCCCACTACAGCCTTGTCAGAAGGGCTGCACGTGACTGACTGGGGCAGGGGGGAAAAATGCATTTTTTACAAAAACGTAACTTTGCCAGCTTTCTCACCCACACCTATGTATTTACTTAAAATACAAAACCTCATAAATTAACCAGACTAATAAGCAAAATATATTTACCCGGCTTCATCCATCCATCCGTCACTGATACTGGTGAATTTTTCTTTTCAGTTGTCTCTTTCCTTTTTCTTTTGAGGCTGTTTACCCCCTCACGTTTTGACCGTACTGTAAAGCAAACAACATTCTAATAAGACACATGAAACTGTCTAGTAAACTTTAAAATCAAAAAATATTCATTAGGGTGTTTTTTCTATTTAAAAAAGTCATAGCTTTGAAACAAAATAATCCATTTCAGGCTGTACAACAAACACAGGTTTTGAGTTTATTTCTACCGCTTTAAAAACAATCCCCACAAATATATATATACATTTTAAAATACATCTCATTTTACAAAGTAAAAACCCTGTTAATTGGAAACACACCATCACCATCACTTTGTAGACATATACTTTTTAAAAACCACCTATGTTTTACACACACACACACACACACACACACACACAGAGCAGTTTTAAACCCTGTTTGCAACAAAATACTTTTCAATAAAACCACATGCTTTTAAAGAGACCCCTGGTTGTTCTGTCCCCCGCCCCAGCCATGTGTGCTTGGAGCCTTTGGGTTAAAAAACAAGCCAAAATGTTAGTTAGTATTAGCCCCCACATCCCTATTCATCCTATGTAATACCTGAAGTTATTAAGCAAAACTACAGTTAAAAATGTTTTTTTTTTTACCTTGGCCTGGTGATGAACTGCAACTTAAAGTTACTGGCTCCATGCTAAACAGATCACACTGCAATAAAGATAGGCACCATTATTTACTAAGACAGCATGGCCAAAGCGTGGCATTATCTAATAAATATATATTTTTTTCAGAGTTAAAAACAGGGAACATACCTCCTCTTGCAGTCCAGCAGCAATTCAAGAGAGTTTCTGTTGAAAGAGAAAGTCTCCAAGCTATCTGAGGTTTTTAGACCATCCTAACTCTTTTGTTTCAAAATAGTTAGCAGGTTGATTGGATCACCCCTCCCTAGCATTCCCTTTTGTGATCTGGGGGGAATAAGTTTTCTGCACAATTGGCCTGCTTTTCTTTTTTAAGTTCAAATACATATTTTTCCCCCACCCCTGTAGGGCCTTCTTACAATAACCGTTTCAAGTGAGAGACCCTTTGCAGATATCAATGAATGTCTTGGGGCTTGTGTTTTTTGTTGTTGTTGTTTTTTTTAAACATGTGTCTTTCATGCTTAAAGTTGGGTGGGGTGGGGGTGCTTTCTAGAAAAAGTGCCCCATGGCCTTCAGCCAACTCCTGGGTCATATTTAAACTGGCCTATAGCGTTCCACCAACGCCTGGCGTCATATTTAAACTGTCCAATAGAGTTCTGCCAACTCCAGGGGTTATATTTAAACTGTCCAATAGCATCTGCGAACTCCTGAGGTTTTATTTCATTTCATATTAATCAGAACTCACCATCCTCGCCCACCCACCTCCCTGACGATGGGTGCACCCCCCCCCCCCGCATCAAAATTAACCCTATGGCAACAAGGGTGAGTAATCACGGTCACCCTGGCTATTCAGTGAGGGGGGTGATTAAACCCATTCAGTTCAACAGGATAAGTCAGCTCTATTGTCCTCAACCACATGTCTGAACAATCCCTGTTTGTTTTATTGTAAACACGTTTTTAGGATATTTTTTCCCCTTCCACAACATACATTTCAGCTTTTTCTTTTTTTTTTTTTGCTGTCAGTGCGTCTCTCTCTTACACAAAAGACACAAGAGCAAGGTGCTCACAAACAATTTTTTATTTAAAAGACATACAGCTCCTTTAAAACAAACCAGGATGCTCCATTAAAAAAAAAAAGAAAGAAAGAAAGAAAACCTTTAAACTCCCTTAAGGGCCAGAGCCCTTTTAACAGAAATACAGATCGTCACAAAGCCCTTTTCAATAGATTTTTTTTTTTAAATTTACAGCTACCAAGTTTTATATCGCATGTTTGGCCCCTCGCCATTTTCTAACTTAATCCTTTTAGATTTCTTACAAATAGCCATTTTCTTAAGCAGGGTTCTGTAACTTCTTGTGCGGACCAGCTGGTCAATATAACGCTCTAAGCAGGCATCTTCCGGTTTGGTCATTTTCTTTAAAACACAGCCAGGGTCTCCACTGAATTGCACAGCATTTATCAAGGTCACCCCTTGCGCTAAATGTTCTTGGGTTAGACACAGACAGTGCGTAGCATAACCTATGGCAATCACAGTGGTTAATAAGCTTTCCAAACCCAGCTCAGCACACAGGCCCCGGAGCTGGCAGTTTATATCCACTGAAGTCCAAGTCACACAGTCATGGTGCCGCTGGCCTGGCGCATCTATGACACAGCCCTCACAATCTTCAAAAAGCTTTTCCCTGAGACAGTGATTAAGAACAGCATAAACAGCAACGCGTACAATAGTCCGCATGACTTTGTTACACTCACGACGTGACACTGGCTCAGTCAGTTCCATGCCAAGCCTCCTGCTAAACTCCTCCTAGCCGTCATCCTCGGAGTCCTCTTCAACATTTTGTATCGGCGTTGAGCAAAAACAAGGGGGGCCCAGTTCATCCTTGCCGCTTGTTGCAACGCTGTCCAGGGTGTCCGGGTCCTCTAGAACGGCATCATCGAGCTGTCGAGAGATTTTTTCAAAAAAGAAACAGCGTAAGCACCCCACTGCTTGGTGTTTGATTTACACAATCCCTGGTTCCTAGCCCCCCATTACACACCCCACCCCGACCGTCACCTCTTAAACATTGATTTACCTGAGCCATGTCTTTTGCAGTCACCTTGTCTGCCCGTAACTCCCCCAAGCCATGATCTCCTTCCTCCTCTCGGGGGGTGGACAACAAGAGGCTATCACGCTCATCGCGGTGCCTCACAAGCAGCCGGGTTTCGGGGTCCCGTGTGTCCATCAACGGTTGGGCCAAAGGGCTCCCCTCAGTCGCCCCCACCTCCTCCTCAGAACTCTCGCTGATGTAGCGCTTTCTCTGCGGTTTGTCGAAGGCCCTGGGGGCTAAAACAAAGTCCGAAGTTCTCACAGGGGTGGTGAAGGAGTCCATGTTTCCACGATTTCTAAAACACGAGCTCTTGGTAAAAGACAGCCTCTTCTGCCCGATGCTGGGACTTATGGGGTGATGGTGCTGCGTTCTGATTGGCAGACGGGGTCATATGCCCCTCTTCTGGGCGGTTCACCCCATCCCAGAACCTGCCCTATTTTGGTCAAATCTTCTCTCGGTGCGGCCTGATTGGCAGACGTTGGTGGGAGGAGGAGTTGTTAGAGGGGTCACACGAATCATTTCCAGATTGGTCACCCCGCTACGGAACTCATCCTGATTGGTCAGATCTCCTCTTGGTCCTATAGGGACAAAACCCCTCCTGATTGGTAGAGGGTGGGGGGGAGGAGTTGGTAGAGGGGTCACAAGACGCACTTCCGGGGAGGACATACCGCCCCGGAAATCGCCCTGATTGGTCAAATCTCCTATTGGGGGAAGTCCTACAGGGGCGAAACCTCTCCTGGTTGGTAGAGGGCAGTGGGAGAACTTGTTAGAGGGGTCACATGACATACCTTGCTTCCGGTCTTGTGGCAGCCTTGACACCGGAATTAATACCCCATTGGGGTGGGACTTCCGGTGGGGGGCAGAGCTCAAGGACTAAGTGGTCAAGGGGCGGAGTTAGGGTTTGATTGACGGTAGGGCCATTATACTACTAACCTCACTGTCACCTGACCAAAATGACCAATGAGGAGATAAGATACTTTCAAAAGCTGGGAGGAGGGAGAAAAACAAAGGGTCTGTGTCTCTCTGTGTGATGCTTTTGCTGGGGACAGAACAGGAATGGACTCTTAGAACTTAGTAACAGGTTTCAGAGTAACAGCCGTGTCAGTCTGTATTCGCAAAAAGAAAAGGAGGACTTGTGGCAGCTTAGAGACGGACCAATTTATTTGAGCATGAGCTTTCGTGAGCTACAGCCCACTTCATCGGATGTATACTGTGGAAACTGCAGCAGATATTATATACACACAGAGATCATGAAACAATACCTCCTCCCACCCCACTGTCCTGCTGGTAATAGCTTATCTAAAGTGATCATCAAGTTGGGCCATTTCCAGCACAAATCCAGGTTTTCTCACCCTCCACCCCCCCACACAAATTCACTCTCCTGCTGGTAATAGCCCATCCAAAGTGACAACTCTCTTCACAGTGTGCATGATAATCAAGGTGGGCCATTTCCTGCACAAATCCAGGTTCTCTCAACCCCTCACCCTCCTCCAAAAACCACACACACAAACTCACTCTCCTGCTTTTTGTGTGAGGGATGATAATGAGGAACTTGAGCACCAGAAAAGTGCTGAGTCCAAGGTCAGGGGACATCGCGTGTGCTCACTGCCATGTTCCTCCCTTCCCACATCGAAGGCAAAGCCCACGTGGGTGGGAGCCCTGCCAGCTTGTTCTCTGGGAGAAGAAGCTGTAAGGATGGATTCAGGGAAGGATCCTGCCACGCTGGGCTGGCTGGACTCTTACAGGGACCAGAACCAGATGCAAAGCGGTGATCCCTGGAGACCGTCTGGGGGCACCTGAAAAGACTCGGGAAAATGGCAGTTTCTTCCATGACCGCCACCATTTGGAGTTACAGACTGCAATTCACCTGGGCATGAATTTTACCACCTATAACCCCTCATGACCCTCATTCCCTTTCCTTAGCTCACGAACCTTTAGCGAGTTTCCTACAGACCTGGCTGCCAGCGTTGACTTTGGTGTAGGATCTGGGGTCCCGTGGCCCTGGGGTAAGTGACCGGTCTCCTGGGGCAGGGGACAACCTGGGTGGGCTGGTTTCGGGTGTTCGTAATCTTTCCTCCCCAAATCCGTCTAGTCTGAGAGTATCTGAGGGGACTGGCTGTGACTCCGGGGTCAGACAGGGGCAGCGATCCAGGAGTTCACGCTGGGTCAAATCTGCTCACAGAGCACCACTGGCTGGGGGGATCTGCCCTGTTTCCTGACACCTTCCCTGAGCCCGGCACACCCAGTGGAGCCGCCCCAGAGAGCGGGACGAACTGAGCCCTGCAAAATCATCCTAGAAGGACATTTCTCCCCTCCAGGGCATTCCCGCCCGCCTGGACAGCTGGCTGAGCCACGGCCTCTCCTTCCCACAGCCCTCCTTCCCCTGGGGAGCTCAGCCAGCCAGTGCCTTTCCACAGGCCACGGGCCTTGCCTTCCAGGAGGGGGCTTGGGAGCCAGGACTCCTGAGCTCTATCCCTGGCTTTCAGAAGGGAGTGGGCCCTGTTGGGTTACAGGGTGGGGTACTGGGAGTCAGGACTCCTGGGTTCTCTTCCTGCCAGCATCACTTGTGCACAGATAGGGGCGGCGGGGGCCCGGTACGGGGCGGTCAGGGGACAACGAGCTAGGGGGGTGCTTTCCCCACAACTCGCTTTATTCAGCCAATCCACAAAAGGAACCCGCAATCTCCCCCAAAGAGAGCCACCACCCGGAGGCTGCTTAAGGGAGGTTCACTGCAGCCCGGCATGCAGCAGAAGGGGAGGATGCCAGGCCGGGGCTCAGGGCTCCCCCATGCCTCCGCCGGCCCTGGGAGCTGGGTAGCACTTGGCCTGGCTCAGGATCTCCAGCACGCCCTGGGTGTATTTCTTCACCCCCTATCTCTTCATGCAGGCACCAGGGGAGCCACATCCAGCCGCAATCTTCCTCACTTTGATGTCACCTGGACAGGGGAGAGACATGATCGGGGGCTCCAAATTCTCTCCCCGACCCCCATGAGGTCTCTCACACACTCCCCTCCCAGCAGGACTGCACCCGGCTCTGCAGGCAGAGTGGGGTCTAGTGCTCAGAGCAGGGGGCCTGGAACAACGTGAGAACATAACAGAGGAATGGCCCTCCTGGGTCACGCCAAAGGTCCATCTAGCCCAGTATCCTCTGGCCAATGCCAGGTGCCCCAGAGGGAATGAACAAAACAGGGAATCATCCAGTGATCCATCCCCTGTCGCCCATTCCCAGCTCCTGGCAAACAGAGGCTAGGGCCACCATCCCTGCCCTATAGCCACAGATGGACCTGTCCTCCCGGAACTTCTCTCGTTCCTTTTTGAACCCTGTTATAGTCTTCGCCTTCACAACATCCCCCGGCAATGAGTTCCACAGGTTGACTGTGCGTTATGTGAAGCAGTACTTCCTTTGGTTTGTTTTAAACCTGCTGCCTGTGGTGACCCCTCGTTCTTATTTTAGGAGGAGTAAATAACACTTCCTTATTTCCTTCCTCCACACCCTTCAACCTTCTCTAGACCTCGATCATATCCCCCATCGCCGTCTCTTTTCCAGGCTCAATAGTACCATTCTTATTAATCTCTCCTCATATGGCAGCCGTTCCACCCCCTCATCATTTTGGTTGGGCTTTTCTGAAGCTTTTCCAATTCCAATAGATCTTTTTTGAGACAGGGCGACCACATCCGCATTCAGTGTTCTACTTGTGGGCATCCCATGGATTTATATTGAGGCAACACGATCTTTTCTGTCCTATTCTCTGTCCCTTTATGAATGATTCCCAGCATTCTGTTCACTTTTTTCACGGCTGCTACAAATGGAGTGGATGATTTCAGAGAACTCTCCACAATGACTGCAAGATCTTTCTTGAGTGGTAAAATTTGACCCTTCATTGTATATGTCTACTTAGGATAACGTTTGCCCATGTGCATTACTTTGCATTTATCAACATTGAATTTCATCTGTTGTTTTGTTGCCCAGTAATCCAGTGATGAGAGACCCTTTCGTACCTCTTCATAGTCTGCTTTGGACTTCACTATCTTGAGTAGCTTTGTATCTTCTGCAAATTTTGCCACCTCACTATTTACCCTTTTTTCCAGAACATTTCGGAATATGGTGAATAGGACTGGGCCCAGTGCAGATCCCTGGGGGACTCCCACTATTTACCTCTCTCCCTTCTGAAAACTGACCATTTCTTCCTACCCTTTTTTCCCTATCTTTTAACCAGTTACTGAGCCATGAGAGGATTTTATCCCATGACAGCTCACTTTGCTTAAGAGCCTTTGGTGAGGGACGCTTTCTGAAAATCTAAGTACACTATATCCACGGGATCCCCCTTGTCCACACGCTTCTTGACCCCCTCAGAGAATTCTAGTAGATTGGTGAGGCGTGATTTCCCTTTACCGAAACCATGTTGACCCTTCCCCAGCAGATTATGTTCATCTATGTGTCTGACAGTTCTCTTCTTTCCTATAGTTTCAATGAGTTTGCCCAGTAATGAAGTCAGACTTATTGGCCTGCAGCTGCCAGGATCACCTCTGGAGCCCTTTTTAGAAATTGGCGAGTCATTAGCCATCCTTCAGCCATTTGGGACAGAAGCTGATTTAAATGGTAGTCTACAAACCACAGTTAGTAGTTCTGTAATTTCATGTTTGAGTTCCTTCCAAATGCTTGGGCAAATCCCATCTGGTCCTGATGACTTATTACTGTTTAATTTATCAATTTGTTGCAAAAACTCCTGTAATGACTCCTCAATCTGGGACAGTTCCTCAGATTTGTCACCAAAACAGAATGGCTCCGGTTTGGGAATCTCCCTCCCAGCCTCAGCCGTGAAGACCGATGCACAGAATTCATTTACTTTCTCCGCAGTGGCCTTATCCTCCTTGGGTGCTCCTTTGGCATCTCAGCAAGTAGGACTCCAGGGTTCTCTCTGCAACTCTGCCAGGGGAGTGGAGTCTAGTGGGTCAGAGAAGGGGGGCTGTGACTGAGCCGGGACACCTGGGCTCCACCTCGTGCTCTGTGTTCAGACCCCGCCCCCATCTGGAGGACTTACCCAGTGTTAACACACTATAATCCTCAACACAATGGTCCTCGGCGCCGGTGCAGGCCAAGAGCTCCTTCTCCTTCTTCTGCCAGTGATCTGCCCCCGATTTGAAGAATGACAGGCACTGCCAACCCTTGGGGACGGAGCTCACAGTTGGCACTGAGAACAGTCAGACACACACAGTCAGCCAGGGGTGGGGAGTCACCACACGCTGGGCTCGATCCCAGCTCGGGGAAGGGAGTGCGGTCTAGTGATTAGAGAAGGGGGGCTGGGAGCCAGGACTCCTGGGTTTTGTCCCCAGCTGTGTGAGGGGAGTGGGGTCTACGGGTTAGAGGTGGGGGGTGAGGCTGGGAGCCAGGACTCCTGGGTTCTCTCCAGGCAGGTGTGGCCGGAGCAGGGCTCTAGGTTTGCAGCACACACACACCTGGGATGGCCCCGGTGTTGCAGCCGTCGGTGTCACAGCAGGCGATGTTCCCCCGCATGGTGACATTGTGCGGGCAGGTCAGTGAGAAGGGGCCGGGCTCACAGTTCTTGGGCTCCAAGCACGATTTACCCGTGTAGGAGAAGGGGGATCCTTCTGTGGAAGGGAAACAGAGCATCACCTCTGAGCTCCCCAATGGACCCCCAGCTGCTCCATCCTCCCCTTTTGTTCCATCCACCCCACCCCCAACTAATCTCATCTTCCCTCTGACCCCTGATAAAATCCTCTCTTCTGTCTGATCCAGGCCCTACAGCCACCCACTTCAATTCCCCATCTCATCCCATCCCCCGTCTATGACATTATCTTTCCAGACTGAGCAGTCCCTGCTCCTGGAGAGGAGCGGAGTCTATTGGTTAGAGTAGGGGGAGGGGCTGGGAGCCAGGACTCCTGGGTTAGACCCCTGGCTTCAGGAGGACAATGGTGTCTACACTTAGTAGGAATCTTCTTTCACTCACCCAGCCTCATCTCTGCCATGACAGTGACGCAGGTCCCTTACAAGGGGGCGCAGGGATGCAGGGAGCCGGAGCACGACTGATCTCTGGACGCACACACCTCGCATTGCAGAACGCTCCCTGGAGGTTGGAAAAATCCCTTCTCAGTACAAATCCCGACTCCCCACCCCTCCCCAGGCAGTGCCCGTAGGCAAAATACCACCAGGAACCAAGAGGTGGCGCTGTGGGAGTTGTTACCACCACTGCATCCTCACTGAACGTGTGGGCAGGCAGATCTTGGAGAAATTCCACCTGCTTTTGCAGCAGTTCTGCCCAGTTCCATTTAACTCTCCGGATGGGGAAAGGCATCTTCCTAGCTGGTCATTTGTATCTGACTCAACACTGCAGACAAGTCTGTTTGCTTCCTGAGTGTCTGTGGCTAGAATACATTTTCATCTTCTGACGTGGCTATCTGGGGTGTAACTTTTGCCTGCGAACAAACCCCACACGTCTGTGTAGACAGAAAAACAAGAATTCAGCTGCTCTGAGGAGGGGTTTCTGCCTGGCTTTGCGGTGAACTTTTCACACACACACACCCCGCTGTTAATCTCTGGTCCAGGCCTCTGCCTCTCAGAGTTACGTCAGCTCAGCCACACTCGACTTCAGCCCACTTTTCATCGCTGATCCTGCCAATTCTCTTCTTCAGAATACGATTGACGCTTGTTAAGACTCTGGATAGATGGCTGTACGCCTCCAGCTAGCGATCCCAGGAGCATCAACTCTTTCCTCTCCAGAGAGTGGGGGCCTTTAAATTCACAATGTGAGCATAAGGCTTTTCAAGAAAGAAAGAAAGAGAAAAATTTTCCCACTTTGGTTTTTTCAGAGTTTTCATGTGGAAGCATCAATTAAACTTCAGAACGCCTTCCCCTGCCCCTTCTATGTCCCTAGATGGTAGCAAAGTGATCTTATCCCCATCTAAGAAATAGGGAAACTGAGGTAGAAAAAAGATGTGTTCAATTCAGGGTTAGAAGAAAGAAAACAGCCGAGAAGTCCTCACTCCTGACTCCCAGCCCACTCTAACCCACGAGACCCCACTCCTCTTTCAGAGCCACGGACAGAACCTGGGAGTCCTGATTCGCAGCCATCTCTGCTCAAACTCACTACACCCCAGCCCTCTTCCACAGCTGGGGAATGAACCCAGGAGTCCTGGCAGGAATCTCAGCGCTGGTGGGCAGGGGAACATTTCCAAGCAGAATTACAAGTGGACGGGGGTGGTGCTCCTCATCAGGATGACCCCAAGCCTGGGCGAGAGCTGGAGGAGGAAGGAGAAGAAGGAAGGACAGGCGGACTCTGACCCGCTGTCCAGGCCCCTAGCGTTGGCTGTGGGAGTCCCAAGCTCCAATCCCTGCTCTCCCCGAGTCAGCCGGGGGACATGGCCCCGGGTTTTCCTTTCACTGCTTTTACCCACAAATTCCATCCTGACCCCAGAATCCGCCATCGACAGGAGCACGTTCCCCAGGTGAATTCCGGCTCCCTGTGCCCGGGGACGGACGGGACTCACCTGTGGCCAGGAGAGCGGCCAGCAGGCAGAGGGGCAGAGCCACCCACATGGTGCCCGGGTGTTTTCTGCAGTGAGCAGAACAGCGAGGAAGCATCTGGCTGTGGTTTTATCCGGCAGGTTGGCAAATACCTGCCCCCTGGGGGATCAGCTGGGGCTGCCCCATGACATCCTGGTGGACCCGGAGATGGGAGATTTCACAGCCTTGCATGTAACACTGGCTGATCAGGTGATGCCAATGTGTACTGATGCCAATTCCCTTGTGCATTAGTGGAGATCAGTGGTTCTGAGCCAGGGGTCCGTGTACTCCAGGGGTACACACAGGTCTTCCGGGGGGTACATCAGCTTATCTTGATGTTTGCCTCATTTTACAACATGCCAGATATAAAGCACAAGTGAAGTCAACGCGAGCTAAAATTTCCTGACACAATGACTTGTTTGTGCAGCTCTATGTACTCTCCACTGAAATGTAAGTGCAATATTTATATCACAGTGGAGTTATTTTATAATTACACAGTGGAGATAAGAAAGGAAGCTATTTGTCAGTCACGATGTGGCCGTGACACTTTAATATATATTTTTATAATAACATAAGAAAGGACCTGTCATAAATATAAAGGGAAGGGGAACCACCTTTCTGTCCCCGCTGCTGTAAAATCCCTCGTGGCTCGGGGCAAAACACTTTCACCTGTAAAGGGTTAAGAAGCTAAGGCAACCTTGCTGGCACCTGACCCAAAATGACCAATGAGGAGACAAGATACTTTCAAATCGGGAGTGAGGGAAACAAAGGGACTGCTTGTCTGTGTGATCTTTTGCTGGAACAGCTCAGGAATGGAGTCTCAGAACTTCTGTTAGTTAGTAACTAATCTAGCTAGAAATGCGTTAGATTTCCTTTTGTTTAATGGCTGGTAAAATAAGCTGTGCTGGAGGGAATGAATATTCCTGGTTTGGTGTCTTTTTGTAAACTTAAGGTTTTGCCTCGAGGATTCTCTATGTTTTGAATTTGATTACCCTGGAAGGTATTTACCATCCTGATTTTACAGGGGTGATTCTTTCACCTTTTCTTTCATTCAAATTCTTCTTTTAAGAACCTGTTTGCTTTTTCATTGTTCTGAAGATCCAAGGGTTTGGGTCTGTGTTCACTTGTACAAATTGGGGAGGATTCTTATCAAGCCTTCCCCAGGAAAGGGGATGTAGGACTTGGGGTGATATTTTGGGGGAAGACATCTCCAAGTCGGCTCTTTCCCTGGTCTTTGTGTAAGACGCTTGGTGGTGGCAGCGTACGGTTCAAGGACAAGGCAAAGTTTGTACCTTGGGGAAGTTTTGAACCTAAGCTGGTAAGAATAAGCTGAGGGGGTCTTTCCTGCGGTTCCCCACATCTGTACCCTCGAGTTCAGAGTGGGGAAGGAACCCTGACAGGGCCATACTGGGTCAGACCAAAGGTCCATCTAACCTAGTATCCTGTCTTCCGACAGTGGCCAATGCCAGGTGCCCAGAGGGAATGAACAGAACAGGTAATCAAACATCAAGTGTTCCATCCCCTGTCATCCATTCACAGCTTCTGGCAAACAGAGGCTGAGGACACCATCCCTGCCCATCCTGGCTAATAGCCATTGATGGCCCTATCCTCCATGAATTTATCTAGTTCTTTTTTGAACCCAGTTTACTTTTGGACTTTGCACATTCCTCTGGCAAGGAGTTCCACAGGTTGATGGTGCATTATGTGAAAAAACACTTCCCTTTGTTTTTTTAAACCTACTGCCTCTTAATTTCATTTGGTGGCCCCTAGTTCTTGTGTTATGAGAAGGAGTAAATAACACTTCCTTATCTACTTTCTCCACACCACTCATGATTTTCTAGACCTCTCTCCTATCCCCCCTCGTCCGTCTCTTTTCCAAGCTGAAAAGTCCCACTCTTATGAATCTCTCCTCACGGAAGCTGTTCCATCCCCCTAATAATTTTATGACCCTTTCCTGAATCTTTTCCAATTCCGGTATCTCTTTTATAAACTGGGGTGACCACATCTCCACACAGTTTTCAAGAATGGGAGTAGCATGGATTTATATAGGGGCAATATGACATTTACTGTCTCATTATCTCTCCCTTTCTTAATGATTCCCAACATTCTGTTCTCTTTTTTGACATGCACTGCGTACTGTGAACTATCCACTGTGACTCCAAGATCTCTTTCTTGACTGGGAACAGCTAATTTAGACCCCATGTCTGGTTTTGGAAGCAAGAAGCTTTAAGTGAGGGGAAACTTGGGGTATCCAAGACACATCAGACTGCCACAAGGGGTACAGCTGTCTGGAAAGGTCGAGAGCCCCTGGCCTAGATCAAAGGCATGGCGAAGGTAGAACAGTGTGTTTGGAGTTTCCATTTCATGAAAACCAATGGGCCATGGTATGGTTTTCCCTTCCCCGTCTGCTGTTTTAGCGGAGTAACAACCATTCACCCTGAGCACAGCCCTGGGACTCACTGACTCAGCAGAGATGCCTGAGGGATGCTAAGGAGGAACTTTAGCACCAGAAAAGTGCTGAGCCCAAAGGTAGGGGCCATCGTGTGTGCTGACTGCCGCGTTCCTCCTTCCCTCATCGAAGGCAAAGCCTACGTGGGTGGGGGCCCTGCCAGCTTGTTCTCTGAGAGAAGAAGCTGTAAGGATGGATTCAGGGAAGGATCCTGCCTCGCTGGGCTGGCTGGACTCTTACAGGGACCGGAACCGGATGCAAAGCGGGGATCCCCGGAGACGGTCTGGGGGCACCTGAAAAGACTTGGGAGAATGGCAGATTCTTCCATCACCGCCACCGTTTGGAATTACAGACTGCGACTCATCTGGGCATGAATTTTACCGCCTATAACCCCTCGTGACCCTCATTCCCTTTCCTTAGCTCATGAACCTTTAGCGAGTTTCCTACACACCTGGCTGCCAGCGTTGCCTTTGGTGTAGGATCTGGGGTCCCGTGGCTCTGGGGTAAGTGACCGGTCTCCTGGGGCTGGGAACAACCTGGGTGGGCTGGTTTGGGGTGTACGTGAGGTTTCCTCACAAAGTCCGGCTTGTCTGAGAGTATCTGAGGGGACTGGCTGTGACTCCGGGGTCAGACGGGGGCAGCGATCCAGGAGTTCATGCTGGGTGAAATCTACTCACAGAGCACCACCGGCTGGGGGGATCTGCCCTGTTTCCTGACACCTTCCCTGAGCCCAGCACTCCCAGTGGAGCCGCCCCAGAGAGCGGGACGAACTGAGCCCTGCAAAATCAACCTAGAAGGACATTTCTCCCCTCCAGGGCATTCCCGCCCGCCTGGACAGCTGGGTGAGCCACGACCTCTCCTTCCCACAGCCCTCCTTCCCCAGGGGAGCTCAGCCAGCCGGTGCCTTTCCCGCAGCCATGGGCCTTGCCTTGGGTGAGGGGGTCCAGGCAGGACTCCTGGGTTCCATTCCCTGGCTTTCAGAAGGGAGTATGGTCTGGTGGGTTACAGGGTGGGGTACTGGGAGTCAGGACTCCCGGGTTCTCTTCCTGCCGGCATCACTTGTGCACAGATAGGTGCGGGGGGGGGGGGCGGTACGGGATGGTCAGGGGACAAGGAGCTAGGGGGGTACTTTCCCCAGAACTCGCTTTATTCAGCCAATGCACAAAAGGAACCCACAACTCCCCCACAGAGAAGCAGCAGCCAGTGGCTACTGAAGGGAGGCGCACTGCAGCCCGGCACGCAGCAGAAGGGGAGGATGCCAGGCCGGGGCTCAGGGCTCCCCGATGCCTCCACCGGCCCTGGGAGCTGGGTAGCACTTGGCCTGGCTCAGGATCTCCACCACGCCCTGGGCATATATCTTCACCAACGCTGTCTTCACGCAGGCACCAGGGGAGCCACATCCAGCCGCAGTCTTCCTCAGTATGATGTTACCTGGACAGGGGGAGAGACGTGATCGGGGGCTCCCAATTCCCCCCCCGACCCTCATGAGGTCTCTCACACACTCCCCTCCCAGCAGGACTGCACCCGGCTCTGCAGGCAGAGTGGGGTCTAGTGCTCAGAGCAGGGGGCCTGGAACAACGTGAGAACATAAGAGGAATGGCCCTCCTGGGTCACCCCAAAGGTCCATCTAGCCCAGTATCCTCTGGCCAATGCCAGGTGCCCCAGAGGGAATGAACAGAACAGGGAATCATCCAGTGATCCATCCCCTGTCGCCCATTCCCAGCTCCTGGCAAACAGAGGCTAGGGCCACTTTCCCTGCCCATCCTGGCTAATAGCCACAGATGGACCTGTCCTCCAGGAACTTCTCTAGTTCCTGTTTGAACCCTGTTATAGTCTGCGCCTTCAAAACTTCCCCCGGCAATGAGTTCCACAGGTTTCTTGTGCGTTGTGTGAAGCAGTACTTCCTTTGGTTTGTTTTATACCTGCTGCCTGTGGTGACCCCTCGTTCTTATGTTAGGAGGAGTAAATAACACTTCCTTCTTTACTTCCTCCACACGCTTCAACCTTCTTTAGACATCGATCATATCCCCCCTTAGCCGTTTCATTTCCAAGGTGAAGAGTCCCACTCTTATTAATCTCTCCTCATATGGCAGCCATTCCATCCCCCTCATCATTTTGGTTGGCATTTTCTGAAGCCTTTCCAATTCCAATAGATCTTTTTTGAGACAGGGCGACCACATCCGTCCGCAGTGTTCAAGCTGTGGGCGTGCCATGGATTTATATTGAGGCAACATGATCTTTGGGGTTAGATCTCTGTCCTATTCTCTGTCCCTTTATGAATGATTCCCATCATGTGTTTGCTTTTTTGACGGCCGCTGCACATGGAGTGGATGATTTCAGAGAAATCTCCACAGTGACTCCAAGATCTTTCTTGAGTGGTAAATTCGACCCATTATTGTGTATGTCTACTTGGGATTACGTTTGCCCATGTGCATTACTTTGCATTTATCAACACTGAATTTCCTCTGCCATTTTGTTGCCCAGTCACCCAGTTCTGAGAGACCCTTTAGTACCTCTTCACAGTCTATTTTGGACTTTAATATCTTGAGTAGGTTTGTATCTTCTGCAAATTTTGCCACCTCACTATTTACCCTTTTTTCCAGTACATTTCGGAATTTGGTGAATAGCACTGGGCCCAGTGCAGATCCCTGGGGGACTCCCACTATTTACCTCTCTGCCTTCTGAAAACTGACCATTTCTTCCTACCCTTTTTTCCCTATCTTTTAACCAGTTACTGAGCCATGAGAGGATTTTATCGCATGACAGCTCACTTTGCTTAAGAGCCTTTGGTGAGGGACGCTTTCTGAAAATCTAAGTACACGAAATCCATGGGATCCCCCTTGTCCACACGCTTGTTGACCCCCTCAGAGAATTCTCGTACACTGGTGAGGCGTGATTTCCCTTTACCGAAACCATGTTGACCCTTCCACAACAAATTATGTTCATCTATGTGGCTGACAGTTCTCTTCTTTTCTATAGTTTCAATGAGTTTGCCCTGTACTGAAGTCAGACTTATTGGCCTGTCGTTGCCGGGATCACCTCTGGAGCCCTGTAGCCAGACAGCCAGCCCCCCCCCCCGCCCCCTCAGACCAGCATTGCTGGAAACACAGGAGGAAGCTGGAACAGGGCACTGAACATATATTCCAGCACAGCCTTGAAGCTGTGAAAAGCACAGGTGTGCTGCTACAATGTGCCTCTGGGAACAGATACAACGATTAAGCTCACAGCAGGCAGAGGCCCTGTGACAGACATGGCTCTTAGCCCCTACTAAATAGCGTGATGCACACACCCCAACATCCTAGGTGGGAAAATATTTACCCCGATAAAAGAAATGTCCAGTAGTCGACACTTATTGTTTCTCTCCCTTGCAAGTGTGAACTACTCTTGCGAAAGCTGGCGTCACCCAGACAGACCAGCCCCAATTTGGCATAAGAAAGGAGAAAGAGAATAAAGGAGTACAGAGGTATAAGTAGGGGACCTACAGCACCATGATTTTGGAGTGCTTTTCACTATCTATCTGCTGGTCAGATAAGTGACAGCCTCCCAAGGCTTCTGCAGCTAAGAGGGTCCCTAAGCCTTGTCCCTTATTCGTCTTTCCGTGGAATTGAGTGACCGATCCTGGCTGGGCACCGCTGGAATCGAGAGATGCAAGGAGGGTAAGAAGCACCCACACCTGATCTCCTATCTTTAGTGTACACATATTTTGAAATAGAGCTCTGTACTTTGTTTTCTTTCTTTGGGATTGTGGCTTCAGTTTGTAACCTGTTTGTGTGTGTAACATCTCTACATTTAAATAAGTAGGCACTAGCAATTTTGTAACCACATGATTAGAATCTAGCTTCATAAATTTTGGGAACCATTTGTGCATAAGCCTGACTTGTTTTCTCAGGTTTACTGTAAAGCAGCCAACACAATGAAAGAACCTCAGCCGTTTTGGCTCTAAAGTCTGGCCATTAGGTGAGAGTACTAAGAGCCTAGCGTTGAGTTGTGCCGCCTCCACGGGGCAAACTCTTGGGGCACCTGTCAGTCAATCCTGGCTGCCCGCTGCGAAGGAGCTCTGAGCTCTAGCAGTTAAAGTCACGGGTGGTTAGGACCTTGGGGCATCCGTCAGCCTAGCCTGGGCTGCCCGCCGCGAAGGAACAGTGCGTCCTAGCGGTTAAAGTCACGGATGGTATAAACGGGCATAGCTGGCACCTCACCAAACATCCTTGGCCATCAGCTAACAAGCCCTTTTTCGAAACAGGAGTGTCATTAGCTGACCTCCAGCCAGTTGAGACAGAAGCTGATTTAAATGGTAGGTTACAAACCACAGTTAGTAGTTCTGTAATTTGACATTTGAGTTCCTTCCAAACTCTTGTGTGAATCCCATCTGGTCCTGGTGACTTATTACTGTTTAATTTATCAATTTCTTGCAAAAACTCCTGTAATGTCTCCTCAATCTGGGACAGTTCCTCAGATTTGTCACCAAAACAGAATGGCTCCGATTTGGGAATCTCCCTCCCATCCTCAGCCGTGAAGACTGATGTAGAGAATTCATTTAGTTTCTCCACAGTGGCCTTATCCTCCTTGGGTGCTCCTTTGGCATCTCGGCAAGTAGGACTCCTGGGTTCTCTCTGCAACTCTGCCAGGGGAGTGGAGTCTAGTGGGTCAGAGCAAGGGGGTCTGGGACTAAGCCGGGACACCTGGGCTCCACCTCGTACTCTGTGTTCAGACCCCGCCCGCATCTGGAGGACTTACCCCGTGTAAATAACCCAGATTCCACAACACAATGGTCCTCGGTGCCGGTGCAGGCCAAGACCTCCTTCCCGTTCCAGTGATAGGGCCCCACTCTGAGGAACGACGGGCACTGCCGGCCGTTGGGGATGGAGCTCACAGTTGGCACTGAGAACAGTCAGACACACAGTCAGCCAAGGGTGGGGAGTCACCACACATTGGGCTCAATCCCAGCTCGGGGAAGGGAGTGGGGTCTAGTGGTGAGGGATGGGGGCTTTGGGCTGGGAGCCAGGACTCCTGGGTTCTCTCCAGGCAGGTGTGGCCAGAGCAGGTCTCTAGGTTTCCAGCAGACACACACCTGGGATGGCCCCGGCGTTGCAGCCGTCGGTGTCACAGCAGGCGATGTTCGCCCGCACGGTGACATTGTGCGGGTAGGTCAGCGAGAAGGGGCCAGGCTCACAGTTCTTGGGCTCCAGGCACGATTTACCCGTGTAGTAGAAGGAGTTTCCGTCTGTGGAAGGGAAACAGAGCATCACCTCTGAGCTCCCCAATGGACCCCCAGCTGCTCCATCCTCCCCTTTTGTTCCATCCACCCCACCCCCAACTAATCTCATCTCCCCACCCCCCGTGATAAAATCCTCTCTTCTGTCTGATCCAGGCCCCACAGCCACCCACTGCAATACCCCATCTCATCCCATCCCCCGTCAATGACATTATCATTCCAGACTGAGCAGTCCCTGCTCCTGGAGAGGAGCGGAGACTATTGGTTAGAGTAGGGGGAGGGGCTGGGAGCCAGGATTCCTGGGTTCGACCCCTGGCTTCAGGAGGACAATGGTGTCTACACTGAGTAGAAATCTTCTTTAACTCACCCAGCCTCATCTCTGCCACGACGGTGATGCAGGTCCCTTCTGAGGGGGCGCAGGGCTGCAGGGGGCCGGAGCACGATTGCTCTCTGGACGCACACACCTCGCATTGCAGAGCGCTCCCTGGAGGTTGGAAAAATCCATTCTCAGTACAAACCCCAGCTCCACACCCCTCCTCAGGCAGTGCAGGTGGGCGAAATACCACCAGGAACCAAGAGGTGGCGCTGTGGGAGTTGTAACCACCAATGCCTCCTCACTGAACGTGTGGGCAGGCAGATCTTGGAGAAATGCCACCTGCTTTTGCAGCAGTTCTGCCCAGTTCCATTTAACTCTCCGGATGGGGAAAGGCATCTTGCTATCTGGTCATTTCTATCTTACTCAAAACCACAGACAAGTCTGTTTGCTGCCTGAGTGTCTGTGGCTAGAATACATTTTCAGCTGCTGACGTAGCTATCTGGGGTGCAGCTTGTGCCTGCGAACAAACCGAACACATCTGTGTAGACAGAAAAACAAGAATTCGGCTGTTCTGAAGAGGGGTTTCTGCCTGGCTTTGTGGTGAACCTTTCTCACACACACACACACCCCCCGCCGTAACTCTCTGCTCCAGGCCTCTGCCTCTCAGAGTTACATCAGCTCAGCCATACTCAACTTCAGCCCATTTTCATCGCTGATCCTGCCAATTCTCTTCTTCAGAATACAATTCACGCTTGTTAAGCCTTTGGATTAATGGCTGTTCGTCTCCAGCCAGCGATCCCAGGAGCATCAACTCTTTCCTCTCCAGAGCGTGGGGGCCTTTAAATTCATTACGTGAGCATAAGGTAGTTTTAAGAAAGAAAGAAAGAAAGAAAGAAAGAAAGAAAGATTTTCCCACTTTGGTTTTTTTAGAGCATTCATGTGGAAACATCAATTAAACCTCAGAACACCTTCCCCGCCCCTTCTCTGTCCCTAGATGGTTGCAAAGTTATATTATCCCTATCAAAGAAATATGGAAACTGAGGTAGAAAAAAGATGTGTTCAATTCAGTGTTAGAACCAAGAAGACAGCTGAGAACTCCTCACTCCTGACTCCCAGCCCACTCTAACCCACGAGATCCCACGCCTGTTTCAGAGCCACGGACAGAGCCCGGGAGTCCTGATTTGCAGCCATCTCTGCTCAAACTCACTACACCCCAGCCCGCTTCTACAGCTGGGGAATGAGCCCAGACGTCCTGGCTCCCAGCCCCGACCCATTGCACCCCCATTCCCCTTTCAAACCCGGGGAATAAACCCAGGAGTCCTGGCAGGAATCTCAGCGCTGACAGGCAGGGGAACATTTTTAGGCAGGATGACATGTGGACGGGGGTGCTGCTCCTCATCGGGATGACCCCAAGCTCGGGCGAGAGGTGGAGGAGGAACGAGAAGAAGGAAGGACAGATGGACTCAGACCCGCTGGCCAGGCCCCTAGCGTGGGCTATGGGAGTCCCAGGCTCCAATCCCTGCTCTCCCCGAGTCAGCCGGGGGACGTGGCGATGGGTTTTCCTCTTGCTGGTTTTACCCACAAATTCCATCCTGACCCCAGAATCCGCCATCCACAGTGGCACGTTCCCCAAGTGAATTCCCGACCCCACCACCCGGCTCCCTGTGACCGGGGATGGACGGGACTCACCTGTGGCCAGGAGAGCGGACAGCAGGCAGAGGGGCAGAGCCACCCACATGGTGCCTGGATGTTAGCTGCAGTGACAGAACAGTGAGGAAGCATCTGGCTGTGGTTTCATCCGGCAGGTTGGCAAATACCTGCCCCCTGGGGGATCGGCTGGGGCTGCCCCATGACATCCTGGTGGACCCGGAGATGGGAGATTTCACAGCCCTGCATGTGACATTGTCTGATCAGGTGATGCAATGTGTCTTGAGGCCAATTCCCTTGTGCGTTAGTGGAGATCAGTGGTTCTCAGCCAGGGGTCCATGTACTCCAGGGGTACACACAGGTCTTCCATGGGGTACATTAGCTTATCTTGATGTTTGCCTCATTTTACAACAGGCCAGATATAAAGCACGAGTGAAGTCAGTACGAGCTAAAATTTCCTGACACAATGACTTGTTTTTGCAGCTCTATGTACTATCCACTGAACTGTAAGAACAATATTTATATCCCAGTGGAGTTATCTTACAATTACACGGTGGAACTGAGAAAGGAAGCTATTTGTCAGTCACAATGTGGCCGTAACACTTATGTATTTTTATAATAACATAAGAAAGGACCTGTCATAAATATAAAGGGAAGGGGAACCACCTTTCTGTCCCCGGTGCTATAAAATCCCCCATGGCCAGTGGCAAAATACTTTCACCTGTTGTCATAAATAGAAAGGGAAGGGTAAACTCCTTTATAATCCCTCCTCTCCAGAGGAAAAATCCTCTGACCCGTAAAGGGTTAAGAAGCTAAAGGTAACCTCACTGGCACCTGACCAAAATGACCAATGAGGAGATAAGATACTTTCAAAAGCTGGGAGGAGAGAGAAAAACAAAGGGTCTGTGTCTGTCTGTGTGATGCTTTTGCCGGAGACAGAACAGGAATGGATTCTCAGAACTTAGTAAGTAATCTAGCTAGGTATGTGTTAGATTATGATTTCTTTAAATGGCTGAGAAAATAGCTGTGCTGCATAGAATGGATATTCCTGTCTGTGTGTGTCTTTTTGTAACTTAAGGTTTTGCCAAGAGGCATTATCTCTGTTTTGAATCTAATTCCCCTGTAAGGTATTTGCCATCCTGATTTTACAGAGGTGATTCTTTTCTACTTCTATTAAAAGTCTTCTTGTAAGGAAACTCAATGCTTTTTCATCGTTCTAAGATCCAAGGGTTTGGGTCTGTGGTCACCTGTACAAATTGGTGAGGATTTGTACCAAACCTTCCCCAGGAAGTGGGGTGCAAGGGTTGGGAGGATTTGGGGGGAAAGGTGTGTCCAAACTACGTTTCCCAGTAAACCCAGTTAAAGTTTGGTGGTGGCAGTAGAAATCTAGGGGCAAAGGACAAAATTAATTTGTACCTTGAGGAAGTTTTCACCTAAGCTGATGAAAGTAAGCTTAGGAGGTTTTCATGCAGGTCCCCACATCTGTACCCTAGAGTTCAGAGTGGGAAGGAACCTTGACATGGTGGCAGAGTGGTGGGATTAACCTGAAATCATTTTGAGATCAATTTGAGATTATTTTGAACCAGAAAAACGGACTTTAAAAAGGAAATATTTTTTTTTCCTTTGGGGCTGCTGGAAAGGAGGTCCAACTGAGAGCAACTAGTTTTTTCTCTGCTTTGGGGCCAGAGCAGAGACAAAAGGGGATTATCTTTGTGAATTGCAGGTTTTCTTTGCCTGGAGGCAGAGTAGTTAATCTCCTGCAGGGAAATTCACAGTCTTCAAAAACCTGAGGTTTTTTTTCCCCCCTAAAATTAAATGGGGGGGGGGTGTTCTACCTATTTGCCTGGAGACAAAAGTGGCAGGGGTTTTTTTTTTAGGATTTTGATTTTTTTTTTAGAAGGAGCACAGATTGGAACACGAAATTTTTTTTTCTGTGGGGCTGCTGATAAGCAGGTTTCTAAGTAGTTGGAGGTTTATTGCTTTGATTTGGGGCCAGAGCAGAGACAAAGGGAATTGTCTTTTTCTGTAGGCTGACAATCACTAACAGAGAATAGGTATCGTATTCCAGCACAGCAAAATTTTACAGCCAAGTTTTGTTTGTTTATTTCCAAACCTCCGGTGTAAAGATAGTTAAAAACAGAGAGGTTAGGATGACAGAATCCACGGCTCAACAAAAGCTGGAATTAGCCAGATTTCAGGCTGAGGAAAAACAAAAGGAACATGAAAGACAGATAGAACTCATGCGGCTGGAGAAGGAGGTACAGGAGGCTGCCCACAGGAGGGAAATGGAGGCAAGGAAGCATGTGGAGGAGGAGAAGGAAAAAGAGAGGAAGCATGAACTGGAGATGGAGCAAGTAAAGACTCAGCAGAATATACCAACAAACCCTAGCAATCCTTCTCCAGGTAGCACTTCCCATCCCAGAAAGTTCCCCACCTACAAGGCAGGCGATCATACCGAGGCCTTCTTAGAAAAGTTCAAAAGGGCCTGCCTTGGGTACAGCATCCCTACAGACCAATACATGGTAGAGCTGAGGCTGCAGCTCAGTGGACAATTAGCTGAGGTGGCGGCTGAAATGCCTAAAGAACACATGAACGAGCATGAACTGTTTAAATCCAAAGCGAGAGTCAGAATGGGGATAACACCCAAGCATTCTCGTCGGAGCTTCAGAGCCCTAAGGTGGAAACCAGACGTGTCATTTACCCGACATGCCTACCACATTGTGAATCACTGGTATGCCTGGATATCAGGAGCAAGTGTTGAATCTCGAGGAAATTTGCCCTTCCTAATGCAAATGGAACAATTCTTAGAGGGTGTTCCTGAGGAAATAGAAAGATATGTCCTAGAAGGGAAGCCCAAAACTGTAATCGAGGCAGGAGAGATCGGAGCCAGATGGGTGCAGGTGGCAGAGAAGAAGAAAACTTGTCGCAGTTGGAGCGGAGACCAGAAGGGACAACCCCAGACCACACCCTCTTACCGGGGGTCACCCAAGGCCACACCTGCCTCCCAAAGAACCCTCCAGACAACTTATCGTCCCACCACCCCGTTCTCCAGCAACCCACCTCGCCCCAGTGACCCCTCATCTGGACGATGTTTTAAATGTAACGGGCTGGGGCAAGTAAAGGCCAACTGCCCCAAGAACCCCAACAGATTACAGCTCATTGCACCGGAATCACACCAAAGATCCGCAGGCCCAGATACCTCCCAGATACCCTTGGAGTGGAGAGAAACTGTGAGTGTGGGCAGGAAGAAGGTCACCGCGTGGAGGGACACCGGAGCACAAGTGTCAGCTATCCATGCTTCCTTAGTGGACCCCAATTTAATCAACCCAGAGACCCAAGTGACGATTCAACCCTTCAAGTCCCACTCTTTCCATTTGCCTACAGCCAAATTGCCTGTCCAGTACCAGGGCTGGTCAGGAACGTGGACTTTTGCAGTCGATGATGATTATCCCATCCCCATGCTCTTGGGGGAAGACTTGGCCAATCATGTGAAGCGGGCCAAGAGGGTGGGAATGGTCACCCGCAGCCAGGCTAAACGAGCCGTGAGGCCTAGCTCTGTTCCGGAAACTTCTATCAGGACCCGGTCAGAGGTGATGGACCCGGACCCAGGCCTATGTCTGCAACAGCACTCGTGGATCCAGTCCCAGAGACCCAGACGGAACCAGTCCCAGAACCAGAACCAGAGGAACAACCAGCACCAGACCCATTGCCAGCACTGAATCCAGTACTTGCAACCTCAACACCAGAGGGCCCCACCGAACCTGAACCAGCAGCAGCCCATAACCCTACACAAGAGGCTCAGCCAGAGCCTGAACCCCAATATAGTGTCCCAGCGGAGAGCGGTTCACAGTCAACGGAAACAGCCCCATCCCCTACATTGCTCCAGAGGGACCAAGCATAGGTCCACAATCCAATGAGCAACTGATGTCTCCAGCATCAAGGGAACAGTTCCAGACCGAACAGGAAGCGGATGAAAGCCTCCAGAGAGCTTGGACGGCAGCCCGGAGCAACACACCGCCTCTCAGCTCTTCTAATCGATCCGGGTTTGTTGTAGAAAGAGGACTTTTATACAAGGAAACTCTTTCTGGTGGACACCAGGAAGACTGGCGTCCTCAGAGACAATTGGTAGGTCCAACTAAATACCGGGACAAGCTCTTGAGCTTAGCCCACGATCACCATAGTGGCCATGCTGGGGTGAACAGGACCAAAGACCGTTTGGGGGGGCCATTCCACTGGGAGGGAATGGGCAAGGATGTTTCCACCTATGTCCGGTCTTGTGAAGTATGCCAAAGAGTGGGAAAACCCCAAGACCAGGTCAAAGCCCTTCTCCAACCACTCCCCATCATTGAAGTTCCATTTCAGTGAGTAGCTGTGGATATTCTGGGTCCTTTTCCGAAAAAGACACCCAGAGGGAAGCAGTAGAGACTGACTTTCATGGATTTTGCCACCCGATGGCCGGAAGCAGTAACTCTAAGCAACCCCAGGGCTAAAAGTGTGTGCCAGGCACTAGCAGACATTTTTGCCAGGGTAGGTTGGCCCTCCGACATCCTCACAGGTGCAGGGACTAATTTCCTGGCAGGAACTATGGAAAACCTCTGGGAAGCTCATGGGGTAAATCACTTGGTTGCCACTCCCTACCACCATCAAACAAATGGCACGGTGGAGAAGTTTAATGGGACTTTGGGGGCCATGATACGTAAATTCGTAAATGAGCACTCCAAGGATTGGGACCTAGTGTTGCAGCAGTTGCTCTTTGCCTACAGAGCTGTACCACATCCCAGTTTAGGGTTTTCCCCATTTGAACTTGTATATGGCTGTGAGGTTAAGGGGCCATTACAGTTGGTGAAGCAGCAATGGGAGGTATTTACACCTTCTCCAGGAACTAACATTCTGGACTTTGTAACCAACCTACAAAACACCCTCCGAACCTCTTTAGCCCTTGCGAAAGAAAACTTACAGGATGCTCAAAAAGAGCAAAAAGCCTGGTATGATAAACATGCCAGAGAGCGTTCCTTCAAAGTAGGGGACCAGGTCATGGTCTTAAGGCGCTCCAGGCCAATAAAATGGAAGCATCGTGGGAAGGGCCATTCACGGTCCAGGAGCGCCTGGGAGCTGTTAATTATCTCATAGCATTCCCCACCTCCAACCAAAAGCCTAAGGTGTACCATATTAATTCTCTAAAGCCCTTTTATTCCAGAGAATTAAAGGTTTGTCAGTTTACAGCCCAGGGAGGAGACGACGCTGAGTGGCCTGAAGGTGTCTACTACGAAGGGAAAAGTGCTGGTGTGGAAGAGGTGAACCTCTCCATGACCCTTGGGCTTATGCAGCGACAGAAGATCCAGGAGCTGTGTACTAGCTATACGCCGACCTTCTCAGCCACTCCAGGACTGACTGAATGGGCATTCCACTCCATCGACACAGGTAATGCTCGCCCAAGTAAAGTCCAACCTTACCGGGTGTCTCCTCAAGCTAAAACTGCTATAGAACGAGAGATCCAGGATATGTTACAGATGGGTGTAATCTACCCCTCTGGAAGTGCATGGGCATCTCCAGTGGTTCTAGTTCCCAAACCAGATGGGGAGATACGTTTTTGCGTGGACTACAGTAAGCTAAATGCTGTAACTCGCCCAGAAAACTATCCAATGCCACGCACAGATGAACTATTCGAGAAACTGGGGTGGGCCCACTTCTTCTCTAGTTTGGACTTAACCAAGGGGTACTGCCAAGTACAACTGGATGAATCCGCCAAGGAAAGGTCAGCCTTCACCACACATCTCGGGCTGTATGAATTTAATGTCCTCCCTTTCGGGCTGCGGAATGCACCTGCCACCTTCCAAAGACTTGTAGATGGTCTCCTAGTGGGATTAGGAGAATATGAAGTCGCCTACCTTGACGATGTGGCCATATTTTCGGACTCCTGGGCAGAACACCTGGAACATCTACAAAAAGTCCTTGAACGCATAAGGGAAGCAGGACTAACTGTTAAGGCTAAGAAGTGTCAAATAGGCCTGAACAGTGTGACTTACCTTGGACACCAGGTGGGTCAAGGAACTATCAGCCCCCTACAGGCCAAAGTGGATGCTATCCAAAAGTGGCCTGTCCCAAAGTCAAAGAAACAGGTTCAATCCTTCTTCGGCTTGACTGGTTATTACAGACGATTTGTACCGCAATACAGCCAAATCGCCGCCCAACTGAAAGACCTAACCAAAAAGAAACAGCCAAATGCCGTTCAGTGGACCGAAAAGTGTCAGAAGGCCTTAACCAGCTTAAAGTGACATTCATATCTGACCCTGTACTAAGGGCCCCAGACTTTGACAAACCGTTCCTAGCAACCACAGATGCGTCCGAGCGTGGTGTGGGAGCAGTTTTAATGCAGAAAGGCCCTGATCAAGAATTCCACCCTGTAGTGTTTCTCAGCAAAAAACTGTCCGAGAGGGAAAGCAACTGGTCAGTCATTGAAAAAGAATGTTCCATCATTGTCTACGCTCTGGAAAAGCTACACCCATACGTTTGGGGACGGCGTTTCCACCTGCAAACCCACCATGCTGCACTACAGTGGCTTCATACCGCTACGGGAAATAACAAAACACTTCTTCGGTGGAGTTTAGCTCTCCAAGATTTTGATTTCGACATCCAACACATCTCAGGAGCTTCTAACAAAGTGGCGGATGCACTCTCCCAGGAAAGTTTCCCACAATCAACTGGTTAAAATCATCCTTGAGATGTGGAAAAGATTGTTAGTCTTTATGTACTTGGTAGTATATTTAGAGGTGCATGTGTCTTATTAACTCTGTTTTTCCTAGAGCTCCAGGAAGAAATCCCAGCCAGCGTTTCACCCTAGCTGAGATTTGGGGGGCGTGTCAACAATTTCCATCCCACCATCAACCTCAGCCTGGTCCAGTCCACACAAGAGATCCACTTCCTGGACACTACAGTGCTCATAAACAATGGTCACATAAACACCACCCTATACCGGAAACCTACTGACCGCTATTCCTACCTGCATGCCTCCAGCTTTCACCCTGACCACACCACACGATCCATCGTCTACAGCCAAGCTCTGCGATACAACCGCATTTGCTCCAACCCCTCAGACAGAGACAAACACCTTCAAGATCTCTGTCAAGCTTTCTTACAACTACAATACCCACCTGCGGAAGTAAAGAAACAGATTGATAGAGCCAGAAGAGTTCCCAGAAGTTACCTACTACAGGACAGGCCTAACAAAGAAAATAACAGAACGCCACTAGCCGTCACCTTCAGCCCCCAACTAAAACCCCTCCAACGCATTATTAAGGATCTACAACCTATCCTAAAGGATGACCCAACACTCTCACAAATCTTGGGAGACAGGCCAGTCCTTGCCTACAGACAGCCCCGCAACCTGAAGCAAATACTCACCAACAACCACATACCACACAACAGAACCACTAACCCAGGAACTTATCCTTGCAACAAAGCCCGTTGCCAACTCTGCCCACATATCTATTCAGAGGACACCATCACAGGGCCTAATAACATCAGTCACACTATCAGAGGCTCGTTCACCTGCACATCCAGCAATGTGATCTATGCCATCATGTGCCAGCAATGCCCCTCTGCCATGTACATTGGTCAAACTGGACAGTCTCTACGTAAAAGAATAAATGGACACAAATCAGATGTCAAGTATTATAACATTCATAAACCAGTCGGAGAACACTTCAATCTCTCTGGTCACGCAATCACAGACATGAAGGTCGCTATCTTAAAACAAAAAAACTTCAAATCCAGACTCCAGCGAGAAACTGCTGAATTGGAATTCATTTGCAAATTGGATACTATTAATTTAGGCTTAAATAGAGACTGGGAGTGGCTAAGTCATTATGCAAGGTAGCCTATTTCCCCTTGTTTTTTCCTCCCCCCCCTCCCAGATGTTCTGGTTTAACTTGGATTTAAACTTGGAGAGTGGTCAGTTTGGATGAGCTATTACCAGCAGGAGAGTGAGTTTGTGTGTGTATGGGGGTGGGGGGGTGAGAAAACCTGGATTTGTGCTGGAAATGGCCCAACTTGATGATCACTTTAGATAAGCTATTACCAGCAGGACAGTGGGGTGGGAGGAGGTATTGTTTCATATTCTCTGTGTGTATATAAAGTCTGCTGCAGTTTTCACGGTATGCATCCGATGAAGTGAGCTGTAGCTCACGAAAGCTCATGCTCAAATAAATTGGTTAGTCTCTAAGGTGCCACAAGTCCTCCTTTTCTCTATGTTTTGAATCTAATGGTTTGAAAGACAGGCAGGGCAGAAAAGGTGGGGGAGTCGCACTGTATGTAAGGGAGCAGTATGAATGCTCAGAGCTCCAGTATGAAACTGCAGGAAAAACCTGAGTGTCTCTGGATTAAGTTTAGAAGTGTGAGCAACAGGAGTGATGTAGTGGTGGGAGTCTGCTATAGACCACCGGACCAGGGGGAGGACGTGGATGAGGCTTTCTTCCGGCAACTCACAGAAGCTACTAGATCGCATGCCCGGGTTCTCATGGGTGACTTTAATTTTCCTGATATCTGCTGGGAGAGCAATACAGCAGTGCACAGACAATCCAGGAAGTTTTTGGAAAGCGTAGGGGACAATTTCCTGGTGCAAGTGCTAGAGGAGCCAACTAGGGAGGGAGCTTTTCTTGACCTGCTGTTCACAAACCGGGAAGAATTTGTGGAGGAAGCAAAAGTGGATGGGAATCTGGGGGGCAGTGACCATGAGTTGGTTGAGTTCAGGATCCTGATGCAGGGAAGAAAGGTAAGCAGCAGGATACGGACCCTGGACTTCAGGAAAGCAGACTTCGACTCCCTCAGGGAACGGATGGCCAGGATCCCCTGGGGGACTAACATGAAGGGAAAGGAGTCCAGGAGAACTGGCTGTATTTCAAGGAATCCCTGTTGAGGTTACAGGGGCAAACCATCCCGATGTATCGAAAGAATAGTAAATATGGCAGGCAACCAGCTTGGCTTAACGGTGAAATCCTAGTGGATCTTAAACATAACAAGAAGCTTACAAGAAGTGGAAGGTTGGACATATGACCAGGGAAGAGTATAAAAATATTGCTCGGGCATGTAGGAATGAAATCAGGAGGGCCAAATCGCACCTGGAGCTGCAGCTAGCAAGAGATGTCAAGAGTAACAAGAAGGGTTTCTTCAGGTATGTTGGCAACAAGAAGAAAGCCAAGGAAAGTGTGGGCCCCTTACTGAATGAGGGAGGCAACCTAGTGACAGATGATGTGGAAAAAGCTAATGTACTCAATGCTTTTTTTTGCCTCTGTCTTCACGAACAAGGTCAGCTCCCAGACTGCTGCGCTGGGCATCACAACATGGGGAGTAGATGGCCAGCCCTCTGTGGACAAAGAGGTGGTTAGGGACTATTTAGAAAAACAGGACGTGCACAAATCCATGGGGCTGGACGAGTTGCATCCGAGAGTGCTGAAGGAATTGGCGGCTGTGATTGCAGAGCCATTGGCCATTATCTTTGAAAACTCGTGGCGAACGGGGGAAGTCCCGGATGATTGGAAAAAGGCTAATGTAGTGCCAATCTTTAAAAAAGGGAAGAAGGAGGATCCTGGGAACTACAGGCCAGTCAGCCTCACCTCAGTCCCCAGAAAAATCATGGAGCAGGTCCTCAAAGAATCAATCCTGAAGCACTTACATGAGAGGAAAGTGATCAGGAACAGTCAGCACGGATTCACCAAGGGAAGGTCATGCCTGACTCATCTAATCGCCTTCAATGATGAGACTACTGGTTCTGTGGATGAAGGGAAAGCAGGGGATGTATTGTTTCTTGACTTTAGCAAAGCTTTTGACACGGTCTCCCACAGTATTCTTGTCAGAAAGTTAAAGAAGTAAGGGCTGGATGAATGCACTATAAGGTGTGTAGAAAGTTGGCTAGATTGTCGGGCTCAACGGGTAGTGATCAATGGCTCCATGTCTAGTTGGCAGCCGGTGTCAAGTAGAGTGCCCCAGGGGTCGTTCCTGGGGCCGGTTTTGTTCAATATCCTCATAAATGATCTGGAGGATGGTGTGGATTGCACCCTCAGCAAATTTGCTGATGATACTAAACTAGGGGGAGTGGTAGATACGCTGGAGGGCAGGGATAGGATACAGAGGGACCTAGACAAATTGGAGGATTGGGCCAAAATAAATCTGATGAGGTTCAATAAGGATAAGTGCAGGGTCCTGCACTTAGGACGGAAGAACCCAATGCACTGCTACAGACTAGGGACTGAATGGTTAGGCAGCAGTTCTGCGGGAAAGGACCTAGGGGTGACAGTGGACGAGAAGCTGGATATGAGTCAGCAGTGTGCCCTTGTTGCCAAGAAGGCCAATGGCATTTTGGGATGTATAAGTAGGGGCATAGCGAGCAGATCGAGGGACGTGATCGTCCCCCTCTATTCGACATTGGTGAGGCCTCAACTGGAGTACTGTGTCCAGTTTTGGGCCCCACACTACAAGAAGGATGTGGATAAATTGGGGAGAGTCCAGCGAAGGGCAACAAAAATGATTAGGGGTCTGGAACACATGACTTATGAGGAGAGACTAAGGGAACTGGGATTGTTTAGTCTGCAGAAGATAAGAATGAGGGGGGATTTGATAGCTGCTTTCAACTTCCTGAGAGGTGGTTCCAGAGTGGATGGTTCTAGACTATTCTCAGTGGTGGAAGAGGACAGGACAAGGAGTAATGGTCTCAAGTTGCAGTGGGGGAGGTTTAGGTTGGATATTAGGAAA
Organism: Caretta caretta; assembly: GCF_965140235.1. Classification (NCBI taxonomy): domain Eukaryota; kingdom Metazoa; phylum Chordata; order Testudines; family Cheloniidae; genus Caretta; species Caretta caretta. Next base: position 18,608,978 of record NC_134229.1, read on the forward strand.
AACTTTTTCACCAAGAGGGTGGTGAAACACTGGAATGTGTTACCTAGGGAGGTGGTAGAATCTACTTCCTTAGAAGTTTTGGAGGTCAGGCTTGAGGAAAACCCTGGCTGGGATGATTTAATTGGGGATTGGTCCTGCTTTGAGCAGGGGGTTGGACTAGATGACCTCCTGAGGTCCCTTCCAACCCTGATATTCTATGATTCTATGATTCTAATTACCCTGTAAGGTATCTACCATCCTGATTTTCCAGAGGTGATTCCTTTACTTCTATTAAAGGTCTTCTTGTAAGGAAACTGAATGCTTTTTCATCATTCTAAGATCCAAGGGTGTGGGTCTGTGGTCACCTATGCAATTGGTGAGGATTTTTACCAAACCTTCCCCAGGAAGTGGGGTGCAAGGGTTGGGAGGATTTTGGGGGGAAAGACATGTCCAAACTACGTTTCCCAGTAAACCCAGGTAAAGTTTGGTGGTGGCAGTGGAAATCCAGGGGCAAAGGATAAAATTAATTTGTACCTTGGGGAAGTTTTAACCTAAGCTGGTGAAAGTAAGCTTAGGATGTTTTCATGCAGGTCCCCACATCTGTACCCTAGAGTTCAGAGTGGGGAAGGAACCTTGACAGGTGTGTAGGGGAATGGATGGACAGGCGTGAAGGCAGATGGATAGATGGACAGACAGTCTCGTAGGGGAATGGATGGATGGGTATGTGGGGGGAAGGGTGGACGTGTAGGAGGATGCACGGACGGAAGGATGGGTGTTGTCAGGGAGTCCCCGGGCTATGCTCTGGACCTGCTCCCTACAAAGCCAGGCAGGACTCTGGGGAAGTCTCCTCTCTGGGAGCAGCCTGTCTGCAGGACACACAGCTCGCCCGGCTTCCACCTTCCTGGGTCTGACCTCGGAGCATTCAGCCTCCTCTGCCATTCCATGCGCTTCCCACAGTGAGTCCGCCCAGGCGGGGTCCTGGGGAAGCCAGAGGATCCTGTCCCCCAACTCCGCAGTCAGACGGGACTCTCAGCCAGCCAGTAAAACAGAAGGTTTATTAGACAACAGGAACATGGTCTAAAACAGAGCTTGTGGGTGCAGAGAACAGGACCGCTCAGCCAGGTCCATTTTGGGGGGCAGTGAGCCAGACAACCCCGTCTGCACTTCACTCCACTCCCCAGCCAGCCCCAAACTGAAACACCCTCCAGCCCCTCCTCCTCTGGGCTTTGTCCCTTTCCCGCGCCAGGAGATCACCTGATTCCTTTGTTCTCCAACCCTTTAGCTCTCACCTTGCAGGGGGGAAGGGCCCAGGCCATCAGGGGCCAGGAAACAGGGTGTCGGCCATTCTCTGTCTCCAGACCCCTGCACACACCTGCCCTCTCGGGCTCTGCAAGGATCATACACCCTTATCCCACCACCTAGATACTTAAGAACTGCCTAAGGGAAACTGAGGCACCCCCACACTATTCAGAGGAAACATTAAGAACGCTTCCACTTCCTCACAGGTGTGTCGGGGATGGATGGAGGGGCGGCCCTGCACAGCCTTGCAAAGCTCAGAGGGAAACTGAGGCACTCCATGGCATCGTAGAAATAGGAGCTCAATTCCCACTTTGTCGCATCCCTCTGTGCCCCAAACTGCTGCAGACACCGGCCTGTGCACCCTGCCACTGCCAGCACCGATCCCAGGCACTGGCTTTAACGGTGGGAGTGAGATCAACCCAGCCAAGGCCACCTCCACAAGCCCTAAGCATGCGGGGACCGTACGAGAAAGGAGGGACGCTGGCACCAGAAATTAAAATGGAAATCCTGCTTTATTTCCCTCCTCACCAGATCCTGTTACCAGTGTAGGAAAAATTCTGTGAGCAACTGTCCTGCTCAGCCACAGCCCTGCCCCGCTGGTCACAGCACCTGCCTCGGTGTCTGGGAGGCAAACGCACTGGTCAAAGGTGGGTGGCGCTGACTTTCCACCATCGTTCTCCGCACCGACCGTTTGCTGGCTGTGGGCGGGACACGCGCGCCAAGGGCTTAGCACACCTGGGCTCCAGGCCCCCCTGTGCCAGCCGCCCTGTGTGACCTGGGACACACCACTTAGGCCCAGAGCTTCAAAGAGTTAGGTCCTGCTGAGGATCTGTGCCTCAGTTTCCCCCATCTGTTCAATGCGGGTGACAGCCCTGCCCCATCCCACAAGGTGGCTGTGAGGATAATACATTAAAGATGACGCAGGGTTCAGATACCATGATGATGCGTGCCAGACAAGTATTTAGCGAGACATGCTGGGGAGGGTGGTTAACAAGCTCCTTAGGGATGTGGTGGATGCAGCATCTATCGGCATCCCCCAGGCCAGGCTGGCTGCCCTCCTGGAAGATGCTTTCATCAAATACACGTGATCGGGCACAATGTAGGGAGGACTTCTCCAGCCTGGGCTATGCGGCAGGTCAGAGTAGATGCTGGGAATGGGCCCTTCTGGCCTGGGACGCCAGGAAAAGGGGTGAGGTGGCTCCCAGGAATCACCAGCCCTCAGGGCACTGGTTTCATCTGTAAATAATATTTGTGACTGTTTTGCTTCTAACCAGAAGAGAAGGAAAATGCAGGCTATTCCTTGTCCTGTGTATCCTCCGCCACACCAAGGAACATCTCCGTCTTCTTCGGGAACAGGGTCTTTGTGAAGATTCAATCCCGGACCTGCTCTACGAACAGCTGCAATACCCGGTTCTCTCCTGTCTGTATGTCTCTGCATCCCTCCCTGCTCGTTCCCAGTGGCCCAGGCTCCGACTGAGTGTCAAACTGGTTTGGAAAACGTTCTTTTCTGGAGAAGGGTTGCGTCCCGTGTAGCACCTGGTGCTATAGGGGGGACCCTGATCTCAGGGGAGGGAGGCGTACAGTGCCTGGCACAATGGGGGGCCCCCAGTAGCAGGCTGGGGGGATCTATGCAGTGCCCAGTGCAATCAGGGCCCCTGCTCTGGGGAGTCTGTGCAGCTCTTGGCACAAGGGGGTCCCTGATCTCAGTTATTGCGGTGCTAGAAATAAGTGGTAACAAAGTAGAGAAGGCACCTGTCCTCAGCCCAGCCCGTCAACCCCCACCGACCCTCTCTTTGGGGGTCTTGCAGGGCCGATCATGAACACCGTCTAGACGGGAGGCCGGTGCCCGATCTGCATTGCCCCGGGTCGGAGCAGCTGTTCCAGAACGGAGACCCTGCAGTGCGAGGGCCGTGCCAGCCAGTGCATTTCCATCAGCGGGCAGATCTCGGAAGGTGATCGCCTGTCCCGGATTCCTTCCAGCCCCGGCTCTCCGGGCCCATCGGCACTAGGACAAAGGGAGGCCCGGGGCCGGGATTTCCAGTGGGCCAGGCCCCCGCAGCCTCCCGGCAGTTCCCGCTTTACCTGGCTATGCCCTTGGCCCAGCTCTAGGCAAGGCTCAGCCCCAGGCTCCCTATGGGGCCAGAGCCTCTTGTCACACCCTGTGGCTTTGCAAGCGAGTTCGGAGCCACGCTCCCATGTTCCAAAGCCAGCCGGCTTCCCCCTCTCCCTGTGGACATGGCTCTGACCCGTGTTTAAACCCAAACGCCGCTCCGTCCACACACAGAGCCCTCTTCCCTCACCTGCCCTGCCCTGCCAGGGCAGCTCAGCCAGGGGAGCCTGCACCCCTACCCGCAGTGCAGCGGTGGCGGATTAGCCAATGGGCCGCCAGGGCCTGTGCCCAGCAGCCTCAGCCCATTGGGGGCCCCCTGGAAAATGGGCACCCCTGCACCCCAAGCCCGGTGCCTGGCAGAAGTGCCAGGTGGCGGGGGAAGCCCCTGCGCCTGGATCCCAGCTGCGGCTGTGGCCCGGGGACTGGAAGAGCTCTCACCCCCAGTTGGCGGCGGGACAGATCTTTCCTGGTCTTGGGGACGTGGGCCGGAGGGCTGCAAGGGGGTGGGTGGACTGGGACAGGACTGTGGGTGGAACCGGGGCAGGGCCACGGGGGAAGGAGCAGAACAGGGGTGGGACTGCAGACAGAAGGGGCGGGCGGGCCCCAGGGCCTGCACAGCCCAGCCTTCCCGGCTTCTCGCTGGCCACCATGAGCCTGAAGTAGCAACCGCCGCCGATGGAAGAACAAGAGACGTCCACCATGCAGCGTGCGGCCAGCTGCTCCCCAGGGCCGGGCAGCTGAGCTCTCACTGCTGTGACCTGCCCTGGGGTCCCGGTTGCTGTCCTGTGGATGCCGTCCCTCCCCTCGACCTCCAACCTAGACCTCCCCCACTGCAACTGGAGACCATTGCTCCTCGTTCTGTCATCTGCCACCACTGAGAACAGCCGAGCTCCATCCTCTTTGGAACCCCCCTCAGGTAGTTGAAGGTGCTATCAAATTCCCCCTCACTCTTCTCTTCAGCAGATGAAAGAAGCCCAATTCCCTCAGCCTCCCCTCCTAAGTCACATGCTCCAGCCCCCTAATCATTTTCGTTGCCCTCCGCTGGACTCTCTCCAATTTGTCCACATCCCTTCTGTCGTGGGGGGCCCAAAACTGGACCCAGTACTCCAGATGTGGCCTCACCAGTGCCGAATAGAGGGGAATAATCACTTCCCTCCATCTGCTGGCAACGCTCCTACTGATGCAGCTCAAAATGCCTTTGGCCTTCTTGGCAACAAGGCCACCCTGCTGACTCATAGTCAGCTTCTCATCCACTGGAATCCCCAGGTCCTTCTCTGCGGAAAGGTTGGCAAATACCTGCCCCCTGCGGGATCGGCTGGGGCTGCCCCGTGACATCCTGGTGGGCCCGGAGATGGGAGATTTCACAACACTGCATGTGACACTGGCTGATCAGGTGATGCAATGTGTCTTGAGGCCAATTTCCTTGTGCATTCGTGGAGACCAGTGGTTCTCAGCCAGGGGTCCGTGTACCCCAGGGGTACACACAGGTCTTCCAGGGTGGTACATCAGCTCATCTTGATGTTTGCCTCATTTTACAACAGGCCAGATAAAAAGCACTAGTGAAGTCAGTACGAGCTAAAATTTCCTGACACAATGGTTTGTTTGTGCAGCTCTATGTACTATCCACTGAACTGTAAGACCAATATTTATATCCCAGTGGAGTTATCTTATAATTACACAGTGGAAATGAGAAAGGAAGCTATTTGTCAGTCACAGTGTGGCCGTGACACTTTTATATATTTTTAGAATAACATAAGAAAGGACCTGTCATAAATATAAAGGGAATGGGAACCACCTTTCTGTCCCTGGTTCTCTAAAATCCCTCATGGCCAGTGGCAAAACACTTTCACCTGTTGTCATAAATATAAAGGGAAGTGTAAACCCCTTTATAATCCCTCCTGTCCAGAGGAAAAATCCTCTCACCTGTAAAGGGTTAAGAAGCTAAAGGTAACCTCGCTGGCACCCACCCAAAATGCCCAATGAGGAGATAAGATGCTTTCAAAAGCTGGGAGGAGGGAGAAAAACAAAGGGTCTGTGTTTGTCTGATGCTTTTGCCGGGGACAGAACAGGAATGGACTCTTAGAAGTTAGTAAAAGTAATCTAGCTAGGTATGTGTTAGATTATGACTTCTTTACATGGCTGAGAAAATAGCTGTGCTGCATAGAATGGATATTGCTGTCTGTGTGTCTTTTTGTAACTTAAGGTTTTGCCTAGAGGGATTCTCTCTCTTTTGAATCTAATTCCCCTGTAAGGTATTTGCCATCCTGATTTTACAGAGGTGATTCTTTTCTACTTCTATTAAAAGTCTTCTTGTAAGGAAACGCAATGCTTTTTCATTGTTCTAAGATCCAAGGGTTTGGGTCTGTGGTCACCTATGCAAATTGGTGAGGATTTTTACCAAACCTTCCCCAGGAAGTGGGGTGCAAGGGTTGGGAGGATTTTGGGGGGAAAGACATGTCCAAACTACGTTTCCCAGTAAACCCAGGTAAAGTTTGGTGGTGGCAGTGGAAATCCAAGGGAAAGGGTACAATAGCTTGTACCTTGGGGAAGTTTTAAACTAAGCTGGTAAAAGTAAGCTTAGGAGGTTTTCATGCAGGTCCCCACATCTGTACCCTAGAGTTCAGAGTGGGGAAGGAACATTGACAATGCCGTAGGGATGCTAACGAAGAACTTTAGCACCAGAAAAGTGCTGACCCCAAAGGCAGGGGCATCTCGTGTGCAGACCACCGTGTTCCTCCCTCCCCCCATCGAAGGCAAAGCCCACGTGGGTGGGGGCCCTGCCACCTTGTTCTCTGGGAGAAGAAGCTGTAAGGATGGATTGAGGGAACCCTGCTTCACTGGGCCGGCTGGACGCTTACAGGGACCGGAACCGGATGCAAAGTGGGGATCCCTGGAGACCGTCTGGGGGCACCTGAAAAGATTTTGGAAAATGGCAGTTTCTTCTTTCACTGCCACCGTTTGGAATTACAGACTGCGACTCACCCGGGCATGAATTTTACCTGCTTTAACCCCTTGTGACCCTCATTCCCTTTCCTTAGCTCACGAACCTTTAGCGAGATTCCTACAGACCTGGCTGCCAGCGTTCCCTTTGGTGTAGGACCTGGGGTCTCGTGGCCCTGGGGTAAGAGAGCAGTCTCCTGGGGCAGGGGACAACCTGGGTGGCCTAGTTTGGGGTGTACGTGACCTTTCATAGAATATAAGGGTTGGAAGGGACCCCAGAAGGTCATCTAGTCCAACCCCCTGCTCGAAGCAGGACCAATTCCCAGTTAAATCATCCCAGCCAGGGCTTTGTGAAGCCTGACCTTAAAAACCTCTAAGGAAGGAGATTCTACCACCTCCCACTTTCCTCACAAAGTCCGGCTTGTCTGAGAGTATCTGAGGGGACTGGCTGTGACTCCGGGGTCAGACGGGGGCAGCGATCCAGGAGTTCACGCTGGGTGAAATCTGTTCACAGAGCACCACCGGCTGGGGGGATCTGCCCTGTTTCCTGACACCTTCCCTGAGCCCGGCACTCCCAGTGGAGCCGCCCCAGAGAGCGGGACGAACTGAGCCCTGCAAAATCAACCTAGAAGGACATTTCTCCCCTCCAGGGCTTTCCCGCCCGCCTGGACAGCTGGGTGAGCCACGGCCTCTCCTTCCCACAGCCCTCCTTCCCCAGGGGAGCTTAGCCAGCCGGTGCCTTTCCCCAGCGATGGGCCTTGCCTTCCGGGAGGGGGTCCAGGCAGGACTCCTGGGTTCCATTCCCTGGCCCTGCAAGGGGAGAGGGGTCCAGTGGTTAGAGCAGGGGGCTTGGGAGCCAGGACTCCTGGGCTCTATCCCTGGCTTTCAGAAGGGAGTGGGGTCTGGTGGGTTACAGGGTGGGGTACTGGGAGTCAGGACTCCCGGGTTCTCTTCCTGCCAGCATCACTTGTGCACAGATAGGGGCGGGGGGGGGGGCGGTATGGGGCAGTCAGGGGACAAGGAGCTAGGGGGGTGCTTTCCCCACAACTCGCTTTATTCAGCCAATGCACAAAAGGAACCCACAATCTCCCCCAAAGAGAAGCAGCAGCAAGTGGCTACTGAAGGGAGGTGCACTGCAGCCCAGCAAGCAGCAGAAGGGGAGGATGCCAGGCCGGGGCTCAGGGCTCCCCGATGCCTCCACCGGCCCTGGGAGCTGGGTAGCACTTGGCCTGGCTCAGGATCTCCACCACGCCCTTGGCGTATTTCTTCAACAACAATCTCTTCACGCAGGCGCCAGGGGAGCCGCATCTAGCCGCAGTATTCCTCAGTATGATGTTACCTGGACAGGGGGAGAGACGTGATCGGGGGTTCCCAATTCCCCCCCCCCGACCCTCATGAGGTCTCTCACACACTCCTCTCCCAGCAGGACTGCACCCGGCTCTGCAGGCAGAGTGGGGTCTAGTGCTCAGAGCAGGGGGCCTGGAACAATGTGAGAACATAAGAGGAATGGCCCTCCTGGGTCACACCAAAGGTCCATCTAGCCCAGTATCCTCTGGCCAATGCCAGGTGCCCCAGAGGGAATGAACAGAACAGGGAATCATCCAGTGATCCATCCCGTCGCCCATTCCCAGCTCCTGGCAAACAGAGGCTAGGGCCACCTTCCCTGCCCATCCTGGCTAATAGCCACAGATGGACCTGTCCTCCAGGAACTTCTCTAGTTCTTGTTTGAACCCTGTTATAGTCTGCGCCTTCACAACATCCTCTGGCACGGAGTTCCACAGGTTGACTGTGCATTGTGTGAAGCAGTACTTCCTTTGGTTTATTTTATACCTGCTGCCTGTGGTGACCCCTCGTTCTTACGTTAGGAGGAGTAAATAACACTTCCTTCTTTACTTCCTCCACACGCTTCAACCTTCTTTAGACCTCGATCATATCCCCCCTTAGCCGTTTCATTTCCAAGGTGAAGAGTCCCACTCTTATTAATCTCTCCTCATATGGCAGCCATTCCATCCCCCTCATCATTTTGGTTCGCATTTTCTGAAGCCTTTCCGGTTCCAAAAGATCTTTTTTGAGACAGGGCGACCACATCCGTCCGCAGTGTTCAAGCTGTGGGCGTCCCATGGATTTATATTTAGGCAACACGATCTTTGGGGTTAGATCTCTGTCCTATTCTCTGTCCCTTTATGAATGATTCGCAGCATTCTGTTTGCTTTTTTGACGGCCGCTGCACATGGAGTGGATGATTTCAGAGAACTCTCCACAGTGACTCCAAGATCTTTCTTGAGTGGTAAATTTGACACATCATTGTGTATGTCTACTTGGGATTACGTTTGCCCATGTGCATTACTTTGCATTTATCAACACTGAATTTCCTCTGCCATTTTGATGCCCAGTCACCCAGTTCTGAGAGACCCTTTAGTACCTCTTCACAGTCTGCTTTGGACTTTACTATCTTGAGTAGGTTTTTATTTTCTGCAAATTTTCCCACCTCACTATTTACCCTTTTTTCCAGAACATTTCGGAATATGGTGAATAGCACTGGGCCCAGTGCAGATCCCTGGGGGACTCCCACTATTTACCTCTCTCCCTTCTGAAATCTGACCATTTCTTCCTACCCTTTTTTCCCTATCTTTTAACCAGTTACTGAGCCATGAGAGGATTTTATCCCATGACAGCTCACTTTGCTTAAGAGCCTTTGGTGAGGGACGCTTTCTGAAAATCTAAGTACACGAAATCCATGGGATCCCCCTTGTCCACACGCTTGTTGACCCCCTCAGAGAATTCTCGTACACTGGTGAGGCGTGATTTCCCTTTACCGAAACCATGTTGACCCTTCCACAACTAATTATGTTCATCTATGTGGCTGACAGTTCTCTTCTTTTCTATAGTTTCAATGAGTTTGCCCTGTAGTGAAGTCAGACTTATTGGCCTGTAGTTGCCGGGATCACCTCTGGAGCCCTGGAGCCAGACAGCCAGCCCCCCCCCCCGCCCCCTCAGACCAGCATTGCTGGAAACACAGGAGGAAGCCGGAACAGGGCACTTAACATATATTCCAGCTCAGCCTTTGAAGCTGTGAAAGCACAGGTGTGCTGCTACAATGTGCCTCTGGGAACAGATACAACGATTAAGCTCACAGCAGGCAGAGGCCCTGTGACAGACATGGCTCTTAGCCCCTACTAAATAGCGTGATGCACACACCCCAACATCCTAGGTGTGAAAATATTTACCCTGATAAAAGAAATGTCCAGTTGTCGACACTTATTGTTTCTCTCCCTTGCAAGTGTAAACTACTCTTGCGAAAGCTGGCGTCACCCAGACAGACCAGCCCCAATTTGGCATAAGAAAGGAGAAAGAGAATAAAGGAGTACAGAGGTATAAGTAGGGGACCTACAGCACCATGATTTTGGAGTGCTTTTCACTATCTATCTGCTGGTCAGATAAGTGACAGCCTCCCAAGGCTTCTGCAGCTAAGAGGGTCCCTAAGCCTTGTCCCTTATTCGTCTTTCCGTGGAATTGAGTGACCGATCCTGGCTTGGCACCGCTGGAATCGAGAGATGCAAGGAGGGTAAGAAGCACCCACACCTGATCGCCTATCTTTAGTGAACACAAATTTTGAAATAGAGCTCTGTACTTTGTTTTCTTTCTTTGGGATTGTGGCTTCAGTTTTGTAACTTGTTTGTGTGTGTAACATCTCTACATTTAAATAAGTAGGCTAAAATACTAGCAATTTTGTAACCACATGATTAGAATCTAGCTTAATAAATTTTGGTAACCATTTGTGCATAAGCCTGACTTGTTTTCTCTGGTTTACTGTAAAGCAGCCAACACAATGAAAGAACCTCAGCCGTTTTGGCTCTAAAGTCTGGCCATTAGGTGAGAGTACGAAGAGCCTAGCGTTGAGTTGTGCCGCCTCCACGGGGCAAACTCTTGGGCCACCTGTCAGTCAATCCTGGCTGCCCGCTGCGAAGGAGCTCTGAGCTCTAGCAGTTAAAGTGACGGGTGTGGAGAGGCTCTTAGTGCTGCCATTGGGGCACCTGTCAGTCAGTATTGACTGCCGCTGCGAAGGAGCTCTGAGCTCTAGCAGTTAAAGTCACGGGTGGTTAGGACCTTGGGGCATCCGTCAGCCTAGCCTGGGCTGCCCGCCGCGAAGGGACAGTGCGTCCTAGCGGTTAAAGTCACGGATGGTATAAACGGGCATAGCTGGCACCTCACCGAACATCCTTGGCCATCGGCTAACAAGCCCTTTTTCGAAACAGGCGTGTCATTAGCCATCCTCCAGCCAGTTGAGACAGAAGCTGATTTAAATGGTAGGTTACAAACCACAGTTTGTAGTTCTGTAATTTGACATTTGAGTTCCTTCCAAACTCTTGGGTGAATCCCATCTGGTCCTGGTGACTTATCACTGTTTAATTTATCAATTTCTTGCAAAAACTCCTGTAATGACTCCTCAATCTGGGACAGTTCCTCAAATTTGACACCAAAACAGAATGGCTCCGGTTTGGGAATCTCCCTCCCATCCTCAGCCGTGAAGACTGATGCAGAGAATTCATTTAGTTTCTCCGCAGTGGCCTTATCCTCCTTGGGTGCTCCTTTGGCATCTCGGCAAGTAGGACTCCTGGGTTCTCTCTGCAACTCTGCCAGGGGAGTGGAGTCTAGTGCATGAGAGCAAGGGGGGCTGGGACTGAGCCGGGACACCTGGGCTCCACCTCATGCTCTGTGTTCAGACCCCTCCCACATCTGGAGGACTTACCCCGTGCTAATATCCCAGATTCCACAACACAATGGTCCTCGGTGCCGGTGCAGGCCAAGACCCCCTTCCCGTTCCAGAGATATGGCCCCACTCTGAGGAACGACAGGCACTGCCGGCCGTTGGGGACGGAGCTCACAGTTGGCACTGAGAACAGTCAGACACACACAGTCAGCCAAGGGTGGGGAGTCACCACACATTGGGCTCAATCCCAGCTCGGGGAAGGGAGTGGGGTCTAGTGGTTAGGAATGGGGGCTTTGGGCTGGGAGCCAGGACTCCTGGGTTCTCTCCAGGCAGGTGTGGCCGGAGCAGGGCTCTCGGTTTGCAGCAGACACACACCTGGGATGGCCCCGGCATTGCAGCCGTCGGTGTCACAGCAGGCGATGTTCGCCAGCACGGTGACATTGTGCGGGTACGTCAGCGAGAAGGGGCCGGGCTCACAGTTCTTGGGCTGCAGGCACGATTTACCCGTGTAGTAGAAGGAGTTTCCGTCTGTGGAAGGGAAACAGAGCATCACCTCTGAGCTCCCCAATGGACCCCCAGCCGCTCCATCCTCCCCTTTTGTTCCATCCACCCCACCCCCAACTAATCTCATCTCCCCACCCCCCGTGATAAAATCCTCTCTTCTGTCTGATCCAGGCCCCACAGCCACCCACTGCAATACCCCATCTCCTCCCATCCCCCGTCAATGACATTATCATTCCAGACTGAGCAGTCCCTGCTCCTGGAGAGGAGCGGAGACTATTGGTTAGAGTAGGGGGAGGGGCTGGGAGCCAGGATTCCTGGGTTCGACCCCTGGCTTCAGGAGGACAATGGTGTCTACACTGAGTAGAAATCTTCTTTAACTCACCCAGCCTCATCTCTGCCACGACGGTGATGCAGGTCCCTTCTGAGGGGGCGCAGGGCTGCAGGGGGCCGGAGCACGATTGCTCTCTGGACGCACACACCTCGCATTGCAGAGCGCTCCCTGGAGGTTGGAAAAATCCATTCTCAGTACAAACCCCAGCTCCACACCCCTCCTCAGGCAGTGCCTGTGGGCGAAATATCACCAGGAACCAAGAGGTGGCGCTGTGGGAGTTGTAACCACCAATGCCTCCTCACTGAACGTGTGGTCAGGCAGATCTTGGAGAAATGCCACCTGCTTTTGCAGCAGTTCTGCCCAGTTCCATTTAACTCTCCGGATGGGGAAAGGCATCTTGCTATCTGGTCATTTCTATCTTACTCAAAACCACAGACAAGTCTGTTTGCTGCCTGAGTGTCTGTGGCTAGAATACATTTTCAGCTGCTGACGTGGCTATCTGGGGTGCAGCTTGTGCCTGCGAACAAACCCCACACGTCTGTGTAGACAGAAAAACAAGAATTCGGCTGTTCTGAAGAGGGGTTTCTGCCTGGCTTTGCAGTGAACCTTTCTCACACACACACAGACCCCGCCGTAACTCTCTGCTCCAGGCCTCTGCCTCTCAGAGTTACATCAGCTCAGCCACACTCGACTTCAGCCCACTTTTCATGGCTGATCCTGCCAATTCTCTTCTTCAGAATACAATTCACGCTTGTTAACTCTTTGGATTAATGGCTCTTCGTCTCCAGCCAGCGATCCCACGAGCATCAACTCTTTCCTCTCCAGAGCGTGGGGGCCTTTAAATTCATTACGTGAGCATAAGGTAGTTTTAAGAAAGAAAGAAAGAAAGAAAGAAAGGAAGATTTTCCCACTTTGGTTTTTTTAGAGCATTCATGTGGAAAAATCAATTAAACATTAGAACACCTTCCCCGCCCCTTCTATGTCCCTAGATGGTTGCAAAGTTATATTATCCCTATCAAAGAAATATGGAAACTGAGGTAGAAAAAAGATGTGTTCAATTCAGTGTTAGAACCAAGAAGACAGCTGAGAAATCCTCACTCCTGACTCCCAGCCCACTCTAACCCACGAGATCCCACGCCTGTTTCAGAGCCACGGACAGAACCCGGGAGTCCTGATTTGCAGCCATCTCTGCTCAAACTCACTACACCCCAGCCCGCTTCTACAGCTGGGGAATGAGCCCAGAAGTCCTGGCTCCCAGCCCCCACCCGTTGCACCCCCATTCCCCTTTCAAACCCGGGGAATAAACCCAGGAGTCCTGGCAGGAATCTCAGCGCTGACAGGCAGGGGAACATTTCTAGGCAGGATGACATGTGGACGGGGGTGCTGCTCCTCATCCGGATGACCCCAAGCTCGGGCGAGAGCTGGAGGAGAAACGAGAAGAAGGAAGGACAGACAGACTCAGACCCGCTGGCCAGGCCCCTAGCGTGGGCTGTGGGAGTCCCAGACTCCAATCCCTGCTCTCCCCGAGTCAGCCGGGGGACGTGGCTATGGGTTTTCCTCTTGCTGGTTTTACCCACAAATTCCATCCTGACCCCAGAATCTGCCATCCACAGCGGCACGTTCCCCTAGTGAATTCCCGACCCCACCACCCGGCTCCCTGTGACCGCGTATGGATGGGACTCACCTGTGGCCAGGAGAGTTGACAGCAGGCAGAGGGGCAGAGCCACCCACATGGTGCCTGGATGTTAGCTGCAATGACAGAACAGTGAGGAAGCATCTGGCTGTGGTTTTATCCAGCAGGTTGGCAAATACCTGCCCCATGGGGGATCGGCTGGGGCTGCCCCATGACATCCTGGTGGACCCGGAGATGGGAGATTTCACAGCCCTGCATGTGACATTGTCTGATCAGGTGATGCAATGTGTCTTGAGGCCAATTCCCTTGTGCGTTAGTGGAGATCAGTGGTTCTCAGCCAGGGGTCCATGTACTCCAGGGGTACACACAGGTCTTCCATGGGGTACATTAGCTTATCTTGATGTTTGCCTCATTTTACAACAGGCCAGATATAAAGCACGAGTGAAGTCAGTACGAGCTAAAATTTCCTGACACAATGACTTGTTTGTGCAGCTCTATGTACGATCCACTGAACTGTCAGAACAATATTTATATCCCATTTTTATATCCCAAATATTTATATTTATATAACCCTGCACCCCAAGCCCGGTGCCTGGCAGAAGCACCAGGTGGCGGGGGAAGCCCCAGCGCCCGGATCCCAGCTGCGGCTGTGGCCCGGGCACTGGAAGAGCTCTCACCCCCAGCTGGCGGCGGGACAGATCTTTCCTGGTCTTGGGGACGTGGGCGGGGGGGCTGCAAGGGGGTGGGTGGACTGGGACAGGACTAAGGGGTGGAACCGGGGCAGGGCCACGGGGGAAGGAGCAGAACAGGGGTGGGACTGCAGACAGAAGGGGCGGGCGGACCCCTGGGCCTGCACAGCCCAGCCTTCCCGGCTTCTCGCTGGCCACCATGAGCCTGAAGTAGCAACCGCCACCGATGGAAGAACAAGAGACACATGCAGCGTGCGGCCAGCTGCTCCCCAGGGCCGGCCAGCTGAGCTCTCACCACTGTGACCTGCCCTGGGGTCCCGGTTGCTGTCCTGTGGATGCCGTCCCTCCCCTCGACCTCCAACCTAGACCTCCCCCACTGCAACTGGAGACCATTGCTCCTCGTTCTGTCATCTGCCACCACTGAGAACAGCCGAGCTCCATCCTCTTTGGAACCCCCCTCAGGTAGTTGAAGGTGCTATCAAATTCCCCCTCACTCTTCTCTTCTGCAGACGAAAGAAGCCCAGTTCCCTCAGCCTCCCCTCCTAAGTCACGTGCTCCAGCCCCCTAATCATTTTCGTTGCCCTCCGCTGGACTCTCTCCAATTTGTCCACATCCCTTCTGTAGTGGGGGGCCCAAAACTGGACCCAGTACTCCAGATGTGGCCTCACCAGTGCCGAATAGAGGGGAATAATCACTTCCCTCCATCTGCTGGCAACGCTCCTACTGATGCAGCTCAAAATGCCTTTGGCCTTCTTGGCAACAAGGCCACCCTGCTGACTCATAGCCAGCTTCTCATCCACTGTAATCCCCAGGTCCTTCTCTGCGGAAAGGTTGCAGAACACCTGCCCCCTGCGGGATCGGCTGGGGCTGCCCCGTGACATCCTGGTGGGCCCAGAGATGGGAGATTTCACAACCCTGCATGTGACATTGGCTGATCAGGTGATGCCAATGTGTCTTGAGGCCAATTTCCTTGTGCATTCGTGGAGATCAGTGGTTCTCAGCCAGGGGTCCGTGTACCCCAGGGGTACACAGGTCTTCCAGGGTGGTACATCAGCTCACCTTTATATTTGCCTCATTTTACAACAGGCCAGATAAAAAGCACTAGTGAAGTCAGTACGAGCTAAAATTTCCTGACACAGTGGCTTCTTTGTGCAGCTCTATGTACTATCCACTGAACTGTAAGACCAATATTTATATCCCAGTGGAGTTATCTTATAATTACACAGTGGAAATGAGAAAGGAAGCTATTTGTCAGTCACAGTGTGGCCGTGACACTTTTATATATTTTTAGAATAACATAAGAAAGGACCTGTCATAAATATAAAGGGAAGGGGAACCACCTTTCTGTCCCTGGTTCTCTAAAATCCCTCATGGCCAGTGGCAAAACACTTTCACCTGTTGTCATAAATAGAAAGGGAAGTGTAAACCCCTTTATAATCCCTCCCGTCCAGAGGAAAAATCCTCTCACCTGTAAAGGGTTAAGAAGCTAAAGGTAACCTCGCTGGCACCTACCCAAAATGCCCAATGAGGAGATAAGATGCTTTCAAAAGCTGGGAGGAGGGAGAAAAACAAAGGGTCTGTGTTTGTCTGTGTGATGCTTTTGCCGGGGACAGAACAGGAATGGACTCTTAGAATTTAGTAAGTAATCTAGCTAGGTATGTGTTAGATTATGATTTCTTTAAATGGCTGAGAAAATAGCTGTGCTGAATAGAATGGATATTCCTGTCTGTGTGTCTTTTTGTAACTTAAGGTTTTGCCTTGAGGATTCTCTATGTTTTGAATTTGATTACCCTGGAAGGTATTTACCATCCTGATTTTACAGGGGTGATTCTTTCACCTTTTCTTTCATTCAAATTCTTCTTTTAAGAACCTGTTTGCTTTTTCATTGTTCTGAAGATCCAAGGGTTTGGGTCTGTGTTCACTTGTACAAATTGGGGAGGATTCTTATCAAGCCTTCCCCAGGAAAGGGGGTGTAGGACTTGGGGTGATATTTTGGGGGAAGACGTCTCCAAGTGGGCTCTTTCCCTGGTCTTTGTGTAAGACGCTTGGTGGTGGCAGCGTACGGTTCAAGGACAAGGCAAAGTTTGTACCTTGGGGAAGTTTTTAACCTAAGCTGGTAAGAATAAGCTGAGGGGGTCTTTCCTGCGGGTCCCCACATCTGTACCCTCGAGTTCAGAGTGGGGAAGGAACCCTGACAGGGCCACACTGGGTCAGACCAAAGGTCCATCTAACCCAGTATCCTGTCTTCCGACAGTGGCCAATGCCAGGTGCCCAGAGGGAATGAACAGAACAGGTAATCAAACATCAAGTGTTCCATCCCCTGTCATCCATTCACAGCTTCTGGCAAACAGAGGCTAAGGACACCATCCCTACCCAGCCTGGCTAATAGCCATTGATGGCCCTATCCTCCATGAATTTATCTAGCTCTTTTTTGAACCTAGTTTACTTTTGGACTTTGCACATTCCTCTGGCAAGGAGTTCCACAGGTTGATGGTGCATTATGTGAAAAAAACACTTCCCTTTGTTTTTTTAAACCTACTGCCTCTTAATTTCATTTGGTGGCCCCTCGTTCTTGTGTTATGAGAAGGAGTAAATAAAACTTCCTTAATTTTATGACCTTTTCTGAATCTTTTCCAATTCCGATATATCTTTTATACGCTGGGGTGACCACATCTCCACACAGTTTTCAAGAATGGGAGTAGCATGGATTTATATAGGGGCAATATGACATTTACTGTCTCATTATCTCTCCCTTTCTTAATGATTCCCAACATTCTGTTCTCTTTTTTGACATGCACTGCGTACTGTGAACTATCCACTGTGACTCCAAGATCTCTTTCTTGACTGGGAACAGCTAATTTAGACCCCATGTCTGGTTTTGGAAGCAAGAAGCTTTAAGTGAGGGGAAACTTGGGGTATCCAAGACACATCAGACTGCCACAAGGGGTACAGCTGTCTGGAAAGGTCGAGAGCCCCTGGCCTAGATCAAAGGCATGGCGAAGGTAGAACAGTGTGTTTGGAGTTTCCATTTCATGAAAACCAATGGGCCATGGTATGGTTTTCCCTTCCCCATCTGCTGTTTTAGCGGAGTAACAACCATTCACCCTGAGCACAGCCCTGGGACTCACTGACCCAGCAGAGATGCCTGAGGGATGCTAATGAGGAACTTTAGCACCAGAAAAGTGCTGACCCCAAAGGCAGGGGCCATCGCGTGTGCTGACTGCCGCGTTCCTCCCTCCCTCATCGAAGGCAAAGCCTACGTGGGTGGGGGCCCTGCCAGCTTGTTCTCTGGGAGAAGAAGCTGTAAGGATGGATTCAGGGAAGGATCCTGCCTCGCTGGGCTGGCTGGACTCTTACAGGGACCGGAACCGGATGGAAAGCGGGGATCCCCGGAGACGGTCTGGGGGCACCTGAAAAGACTTGGGAGAATGGCAGATTCTTCCATCACCGCCACCGTTTGGAATTACAGACTGCAACTCACCTGGGCATGAATTTTACCGCCTATAACCCCTCGTGACCCTCATTCCCTTTCCTTAGCTCACGAACCTTTAGCGCGTTTCCTACAGACCTGGCTGCCAGCGTTGCCTTTGCTGTAGGATCTGGGGTCCCGTGGCTCTGGGGTAAGTGACCGGTCTCCTGGGGCAGGGGACAACCTGGGTGCGCTGGTTTGGGGTGTACGTGACCTTTCCTCACAAAGTCCGGCTTGTCTGAGAGTATCTGAGGGGACTGGCTGTGACTCCGGGGTCAGACGGGGGCAGCGATCCAGGAGTTCACTCTGGGTGAAATCTGCTCAAAGAGCACCACCGGTTGGGGGGATCTGCCCTGTTTCCTGACACCTTCCCTGAGCCCGGCACTCCCAGTGGAGCCGCCCCAGAGAGCGGGACGAACTGAGCCCTGCAAAATCAACCTAGAAGGACATTTCTCCCCTCCAGGGCGTTCCCGCCCGCCTGGACAGCTGGGTGAGCCACGGCCTCTCCTTCCCACAGCCCTCCTTCCCCAGGGGAGCTCAGCCAGCCGGTGCCTTTCCCCCAGCCATGGGCCTTGCCTTGGGGGAGGGGGTCCAGGCAGGACTCCTGGGTTCCATTCCGTGGCCCTGCAAGAGGAGAGGGGTCCAGTGGTTAGAGCAGAGGGCTTGGGAGCCAGGACTCCTGGGCTCTATCCCTGGCTTTCAGAAGGGAGTGGGGTCTGGTGGGTTACAGGGTGGGGTACTGGGAGTCAGGACTCCCAGGTTCTCTTCCTGCCGGCATCACTTGTGCACAGATAGGGGCGGGGCCCGGTACGGGACGGTCAGGGGACAAGGAGCTGGGGGGTACTTTCCCCACAACTCGCTTTATTCAGCCAATGCACAAAAGCAACCCGCAATCTCCCCCAAAGAGAAGCAGCAGCCCGTGGCTACTGAAGGGAGGTGCACTGCAGCCCGGCACGCAGCAGAAGGGGAGGATTCCAGGCCGGGGCTCCGGGCTCCCCGATGCCTCCACCGGCCCTGGGAGCTGGGTAGCACTTGGCCTGGCTCAGGATCTCCGGCACGCCCTGGGCATATTTCTTCACCAACGCTGTCTTCACGCAGGCGCCAGGGGAGCCACATCCAGCCGCAGTCTTCCTCAGTATGATGTTACCTGGACAGGGGGAGAGACGTGATCGGAGGCTCCCAATTCCCCCCCCCCCCCGACCCTCATGAGGTCTCTCACACACTCCCCTCCCAGCAGGACTGCACCCGGCTCTGCAGGCAGAGTGGGGTCTAGTGCTCAGAGCAGGGGCCTGGAACAACGTGAGAACATAAGAGGAATGGCCCTCCTGGGTCACCCCAAAGGTCCATCTAGCCCAGTATCCTCTGGCCAATGCCAGGTGCCCCAGAGGGAATGAACAGAACAGGGAATCATCCAGTGATCCCTCCCCTGTCGCCCATTCCCAGCTCCTGGCAAACAGAGGCTAGGGCCACCTTCCCTGCCCATCCTGGCTAATAGCCACAGATGGACCTGTCCTCCAGGAACTTCTCTAGTTCCTGTTTGAACCCTGTTATAGTCTGCGCCTTCAAAACATCCTCTGGCAAGGAGTTCCACAGGTTGACTGTGCTTTGTGTGAAGCAGTACTTCCTTTGGTTTATTTTATACCTGCTGCCTGTGGTGACCCCTCGTTCTTATGTTAGGAGGAGTAAATAACACTTCCTTCTGAACTTCCTCCACACGCTTCGACCTTCTTTAGACCGCGATCATATCCCCCCTTAGCCGTTTCATTTCCAAGGTGAAGAGTCCCACTCTTATTAATCTCTCCTCATATGGCAGCCATTCCATCCCCCTTTGTGCATATATCTTCTTATTAGTACAACTGCATTCTTTGGAACTCAGTAGCCTAGCATTTTGGCTGTCATTTCCTGAAGCCTTTCCAATTCTAATTGATCTTTTTTGAGACAGGGCGACCACATCCGTACGCAGTGTTCAAGCTGTGGGCGTCCCATGGATTTATATTGAGGCAACACGATCTTATCTGTCCTATTCTCTGTCCCTTTATGAATGATTCCCAGCATTGTGTTTGCTTTTTTGACGGCCGCTGCACATGGAGTGGATGATTTCAGAGAACTCTCCACAGTGACTCCAAGATCTTTCTTGAGTGGTAAATTCGACCCATTATTGTGTATGTCTACTTGGGATTACGTTTGCCCATGTGTATTACTTTGCATTTATCAACACTGAATTTCCTCTGCCATTTTGTTGCCCAGTCACCCAGTTCTGAGAGACCCTTTAGTACCTCTTCACAGTCTGCTTTGGACTTAACTATCTTGAGTAGCTTTGTATCTTCTGCAAATTTTGCCACCTCACTATTTACTCCTTTTTCCAGAACATTTCGGAATTTGGTGAATAGGACTGGGCCCAGTGCAGATCCCTGGGGGACTCCCACTATTTACCGCTCTCCGTTCTGAAAACTGATCATTTCTTCCTACCCTTTTTTCCCTATCTTTTAACCAGTTACTGAGCCATGAGAGGATTTTATCCCATGACAGCTCACTTTGTTTAAGAGCCTTTGGTGAGGGACGCTTTCTGAAAATCTAAGTACACTATATCCACGGGATCCCCCTTGTCCACACGCTTGTTGAACCCTCAGAGAATTCTAGTAGATTGGTGAGGTCTGATTTCCCTTTACCGAAACCATGTTGACCCTTCCACAACAAAATATGTTCATCTATGTGGCTGAGAGTTCTCTTCTTTTCTATAGTTTCAGTGAGTTTGCCCTGTACTGAAGTCAGACTTATTGGCCTGTAGTTGCCGGGATCACCTCTGGAGCCCTTTTTCGAAACTGGCATGTCATTAGCCGTCCTCCAGCCAGTTGAGGCAGAAGCTGATTTAAATGGTAGGTTACAAACCACAGTTTGTAGTTCTGTAATTTGACGTTTGAGTTCCTTCCGAACTCTTGGGCGAATCCCATCTGGTCCTGGTGACTTATTACTGTTTAATTTATCAATTTCTTGCAAAAACTCCTGTAATGACTCCTCAATCCAGGACAGTTCCTCAGATTTGTCACCAAAACAGAATGGCTCAGGTATGAGAATCTCCCTCCCATCCTCAGCCATTAAGACTGATGCAGAGAATTCATTTAGTTTCTCTGCAGTGGCCTTATCCTCCTTGGGTGCTCCTTTGGCATCTCGGCAAGTAGGACTCCTGGGTTCTCTCTGCAACTCTGCCAGGAGAATGGAGTCTAGTGGGTCAGAGCAAGGGGGTCTGGGACTAAGCCGGGACACCTGGGCTCCACCGCATGCTCTGTGTTCAGACCCCTCCCACATCTGGAGGACTTACCCCGTGTTACTATCCCAGATTCCTCAACACAATGGTCCTCGGCGCCGGTGCAGGCCAAGACATCCTTCCCGTTCCAGTGATATGGCCCCACTCTGAGGAACGACAGGCACTGCCGGCCGTTGGGGACGGAGCTCACAGTTGGCACTGAGAACAGTCAGACACACACAGTCAGCCAAGGGTGGGGAGTCACCACACGCTGCGCTCGATCCCAGCTCGGGGAAGGGAGTGGGGTCGAGTGGTTAGAGCAGGGGGGCTGGGAGCCAGGACTCCTGGGTTCTCTCCAGGCAGGTGTGGCCGGAGCAGGGCTCTAGGTTTGCAGCAGACACACACCTGGGATGGCCCCGGCGTTGCAGCCGTCGGTGTCACAGCAGGCGATGTTCACCCGCACGGTGACATTGTGCGGGTAGGTCAGTGAGAAGGGGCCGAGCTCACAGTTCTTGGGCTCCAGGCACGATTTAGCCGTGTAGGAGAAGGGGGATCCCTCTGTGGAAGGGAAACAGAGCATCACCTCTGAGCTCCCCAATGGACCCCCAGCTGCTCCATCCTCCCCTTTTGTTCCATCCACCCCACCCCCAACTCATCTCATCTCCCCACCCCCCGCGATAAAATCCTCTCTTCTGTCTGATCCAGGCCCCACAGCCACCCACTTCAATTCCCCATCTCATCCCATCCCCCGTCTATGACATTATCTTTCCAGACTGAGCAGTCCCTGCTCCTGGAGAGGAGCAGAGTCTATTCCTTAGAGTAGGGAGAGGGACTGGGAGCCAGGACTCCTGGGTTCGACCCCTGGCTTCAGGAGGACAATGGTGTCTACACTTAGTAGGAATCTTCCTTCACTCACCCAGCCTGATCTCTGCCACGACAGTGATGCAGGTCCCTTCCGAGGGGGCGCAGGGCTGCAGGCGGCCGGAGCACGATTGCTCTCTGGACGCACACACCTCGCATTGCAGAGCGCTCCCTGGAGGTTGGAAAAATCCCTTCTCAGTACAAACCCCGGCTCCCCACCCCTCCCAGGCAGTGCCCGTGGGCTAAATACCACCAGGAACCAAGAGGTGGCACTGTGGGAGTTGTTACCACCAATGCCTCCTCACTGAACGTGTGGGCCGGCAGAACTTGGAGAAATGCCACCTGCTTTTGCAGCAGTTCTGCCCAGTTCCATTTAACTCTCCGGATGGGGAAAGGCATCTTGCTAGCTGGTCATTTGTATCTTACTCAAAACCACAGACAAGTCTGTTTGCTGCCTGAGTGTCTGTGGCTAGAATACATTTTCACCTGCTGACGTGGCTATCTGGGGTGCAGCTTGTGCCTGCGAACAAACCCCACACGTCTGTGTAGACAGAAAAACAAGAATTCGGCTGCTCTGAAGAGGGGTTTCTGCCTGGCTTTGTGGTGAACCTTTCTCACACACACACACACAGACCCCGCCGTAACTCTCTGCTCCAGGCCTCTGCCTCTCAGAGTTACATCAGCTCAGCCACACTCGACTTCAGCCCACTTTTCATCGCTGATCCTGCCAATTCTCTTTTTCAGCATACAGTTGACGCTTGTTAAGCCTTTGGATTGATGGCTGTTTGTCTCCAGCCAGCGATCCCAGGAACATGAACTCTTTCCTCTACAGAGCGTGGGGGCCTTTAAATTCATTACGTGAGCATAAGGTAGTTTTAAGAAAGAAAGAAAGAAAGAAAGAAAGAAAGATTTTCCCACTTTGGTATTTTTAGAGCTTTCATGTGGAAACATCAATTAAACCTTAGAACACCTTCCCCGCCCCTTCTATGTCCCTAGATGGTTGCAAAGTTATATTATCCCTATCAAAGAAATATGGAAACTGAGATAGAAAAAAGATGTGTTCAATTCAGGGTTAGAACCAAGAAGACAGCTGAGAAGTCCTCACTCCTGACTCCCAGCCCACTCTAACCCACGAGATCCCACTCCTCTTTCAGAGCCACGGACAGAACCCGGGAGTCCTGATTTGCAGCCATCTCTGCTCAAACTCACAACACCCCAGCCCGCTTCTACAGCTGGGGAATGAGCCCAGAAGTCCTTGCTCCCAGCCCCCACCCGTTGCACCTCCATTCCCCTTTCAAACCCGGGGAATAAACCCAGGAGTCCTGGCAGGAATCTCAGCGCTGACAGGCAGGGGAACATTTTTAGGCAGGATGACATGTGGACGGGGGTGCTGCTCCTCATCGGGATGACCCCAAGCTCGGGCGAGAGGTGGAGGAGGAACGAGAAGAAGGAAGGACAGACAGACTCAGACCCGCTGGCCAGGCCCCTAGCGTGGGCTGTTGGAGTCCCAGGCTCCAATCCCTGCTCTCCCCGAGTCAGCCGGGGGACGTGGCGATGGGTTTTCCTCTTGCTGGTTTTACCCACAAATTCCATCCTGACCCCAGAATCCGCCATCCACAGTGGCACGTTCCCCAAGTGAATTCCCGACCCCACCACCCGGCTCCCTGTGACCGGGGATGGACGGGACTCACCTGTGGCCAGGAGAGCGGACAGCAGGCAGAGGGGCAGAGCCACCCACATGGTGCCTGGATGTTAGCTGCAGTGACAGAACAGTGAGGAAGCATCTGGCTGTGGTTTCATCCGGCAGGTTGGCAAATACCTGCCCCCTGGGGGATCGGCTGGGGCTGCCCCATGACATCCTGGTGGACCCGGAGATGGGAGATTTCACAGCCCTGCATGTGACATTGTCTGATCAGGTGATGCAATGTGTCTTGAGGCCAATTCCCTTGTGCGTTAGTGGAGATCAGTGGTTCTCAGCCAGGGGTCCATGTACTCCAGGGGTACACACAGGTCTTCCATGGGGTACATTAGCTTATCTTGATGTTTGCCTCATTTTACAACAGGCCAGATATAAAGCACGAGTGAAGTCAGTACGAGCTAAAATTTCCTGACACAATGACTTGTTTTTGCAGCTCTATGTACTATCCACTGAACTGTAAGAACAATATTTATATCCCAGTGGAGTTATCTTACAATTACACGGTGGAACTGAGAAAGGAAGCTATTTGTCAGTCACAATGTGGCCGTAACACTTATGTATTTTTATAATAACATAAGAAAGGACCTGTCATAAATATAAAGGGAAGGGGAACCACCTTTCTGTCCCCGGTGCTATAAAATCCCCCATGGCCAGTGGCAAAATACTTTCACCTGTTGTCATAAATAGAAAGGGAAGGGTAAACTCCTTTATAATCCCTCCTCTCCAGAGGAAAAATCCTCTGACCCGTAAAGGGTTAAGAAGCTAAAGGTAACCTCACTGGCACCTGACCAAAATGACCAATGAGGAGATAAGATACTTTCAAAAGCTGGGAGGAGAGAGAAAAACAAAGGGTCTGTGTCTGTCTGTGTGATGCTTTTGCCGGAGACAGAACAGGAATGGATTCTCAGAACTTAGTAAGTAATCTAGCTAGGTATGTGTTAGATTATGATTTCTTTAAATGGCTGAGAAAATAGCTGTGCTGCATAGAATGGATATTCCTGTCTGTGTGTGTCTTTTTGTAACTTAAGGTTTTGCCAAGAGGCATTATCTCTGTTTTGAATCTAATTCCCCTGTAAGGTATTTGCCATCCTGATTTTACAGAGGTGATTCTTTTCTACTTCTATTAAAAGCCTTCTTGTAAGGAAACTCAATGCTTTTTCATCGTTCTAAGATCCAAGGGTTTGGGTCTGTGGTCACCTGTACAAATTGGTGAGGATTTGTACCAAACCTTCCCCAGGAAGTGGGGTGCAAGGGTTGGGAGGATTTGGGGGGAAAGGTGTGTCCAAACTACGTTTCCCAGTAAACCCAGTTAAAGTTTGGTGGTGGCAGTAGAAATCTAGGGGCAAAGGACAAAATTAATTTGTACCTTGAGGAAGTTTTCACCTAAGCTGATGAAAGTAAGCTTAGGAGGTTTTCATGCAGGTCCCCACATCTGTACCCTAGAGTTCAGAGTGGGAAGGAACCTTGACATGGTGGCAGAGTGGTGGGATTAACCTGAAATCATTTTGAGATCAATTTGAGATTATTTTGAACCAGAAAAACGGACTTTAAAAAGGAAATATTTTTTTTTCCTTTGGGGCTGCTGGAAAGGAGGTCCAACTGAGAGCAACTAGTTTTTTCTCTGCTTTGGGGCCAGAGCAGAGACAAAAGGGGATTATCTTTGTGAATTGCAGGTTTTCTTTGCCTGGAGGCAGAGTAGTTAATCTCCTGCAGGGAAATTCACAGTCTTCAAAAACCCGAGGTTTTTTTCCCCCCTAAAATTAAATGGGGGGGGGGTGTTCTACCTATTTGCCTGGAGACAAAAGTGGCAGGGGTTTTTTTTTTAGGATTTTGATTTTTTTTTTAGAAGGAGCACAGATTGGAACACGAAATTTTTTTTTCTGTGGGGCTGCTGATAAGCAGGTTTCTAAGTAGTTGGAGGTTTATTGCTTTGATTTGGGGCCAGAGCAGAGACAAAGGGAATTGTCTTTTTCTGTAGGCTGACAATCACTATCAGAGAATAGGTATCGTATTCCAGCACAGCAAAATTTTACAGCCAAGTTTTGTTTGTTTATTTCCAAACCTCCGGTGTAAAGATAGTTAAAAACAGAGAGGTTAGGATGACAGAATCCACGGCTCAACAAAAGCTGGAATTAGCCAGATTTCAGGCTGAGGAAAAACAAAAGGAACATGAAAGACAGATAGAACTCATGCGGCTGGAGAAGGAAGTACAGGAGGCTGCCCACAGGAGGGAAATGGAGGCAAGGAAGCATGTGGAGGAGGAGAAGGAAAAAGAGAGGAAGCATGAACTGGAGATGGAGCAAGTAAAGACTCAGCAGAATATACCAACAAACCCTAGCAATCCTTCTCCAGGTAGCACTTCCCATCCCAGAAAGTTCCCCACCTACAAGGCAGGCGATCATACCGAGGCCTTCTTAGAAAAGTTCAAAAGGGCCTGCCTTGGGTACAGCATCCCTACAGACCAATATATGGTAGAGCTGAGGCCGCAGCTCAGTGGACAATTAGCTGAGGTGGCGGCTGAAATGCCTAAAGAACACATGAACGAGTATGAACTGTTTAAATCCAAGGCGAGAGTCAGAATGGGGATAACACCCAAGCATTCTCGTCGGAGGTTCAGAGCCCTAAGGTGGAAACCAGACGTGTCATTTACCCGACATGCCTACCACATTGTGAATCACTGGTATGCCTGGATATCAGGAGCAAGTGTTGAATCTCGAGGAAATTTGCCCTTCCTAATGCAAATGGAACAATTCTTAGAGGGTGTTCCTGAGGAAATAGAAAGATATGTCCTAGAAGGGAAGCCCAAAACTGTAATCGAGGCAGGAGAGATCGGAGCCAGATGGGTGCAGGTGGCAGAGAAGAAGAAAACTTGTCGCAGTTGGAGCGGAGACCAGAAGGGACAACCCCAGACCACACCCTCTTACCGGGGGTCACCCAAGGCCACACCTGCCTCCCAAAGAACCCTCCAGACAACTTATCGTCCCACCACCCCGTTCTCCAGCAACCCACCTCGCCCCAGTGACCCCTCATCTGGACGATGTTTTAAATGTAACGGGCTGGGGCAAGTAAAGGCCAACTGCCCCAAGAACCCCAACAGATTACAGCTCATTGCACCGGAATCACACCAAAGATCCGCAGGCCCAGATACCTCCCAGATACCCTTGGAGTGGAGAGAAACTGTGAGTGTGGGCAGGAAGAAGGTCACCGCGTGGAGGGACACCGGAGCACAAGTGTCAGCTATCCATGCTTCCTTAGTGGACCCCAATTTAATCAACCCAGAGACCCAAGTGACGATTCAACCCTTCAAGTCCCACTCTTTCCATTTGCCTACAGCCAAATTGCCTGTCCAGTACCAGGGCTGGTCAGGAACGTGGACTTTTGCAGTTGATGATGATTATCCCATCCCCATGCTCTTGGGGGAAGACTTGGCCAATCATGTGAAGCGGGCCAAGAGGGTGGGAATGGTCACCCGCAGCCAGGCTAAACGAGCCATGAGGCCTAGCTCTGTTCCGGAAACTTCTATCAGGACCCGGTCAGAGGTGATGGACCCGGACCCAGGCCTATGTCTGCAACAGCACTCGTGGATCCAGTCCCAGAGACCCAGACGGAACCAGTCCCAGAACCAGAACCAGAGGAACAACCAGCACCAGACCCATTGCCAGCACTGAATCCAGTACTTGCAACCTCAACACCAGAGGGCCCCACCGAACCTGAACCAGCAGCAGCCCATAACCCTACACAAGAGGCTCAGCCAGAGCCTGAACCCCAATATAGTGTCCCAGCAGAGAGCGGTTCACAGTCAACGGAAACAGCCCCATCCCCTACATTGCTCCAGAAGGACCAAGCATAGGTCCACAATCCAATGAGCAACTGATGTCTCCAGCATCAAGGGAACAGTTCCAGACCGAACAGGAAGCGGATGAAAGCCTCCAGAGAGCTTGGACGGCAGCCCGGAGCAACACACCGCCTCTCAGCTCTTCTAATCGATCCAGGTTTGTTGTAGAAAGAGGACTTTTATACAAGGAAACTCTTTCTGGTGGACACCAGGAAGACTGGCGTCCTCAGAGACAGTTGGTAGGTCCAACTAAATACCGGGACAAGCTCTTGAGCTTAGCCCACGATCACCATAGTGGCTATGCTGGGGTGAACAGAACCAAAGACCGTTTGGGGGGGCCATTCCACTGGGAGGGAATGGGCAAGGATGTTTCCACCTATGTCCGGTCTTGTAAAGTATGCCAAAGAGTGGGAAAACCCCAAGACCAGGTCAAAGCCCTTCTCCAACCACTCCCCATCATTGAAGTTCCATTTCAGTGAGTAGCTGTGGATATTCTGGGTCCTTTTCCGAAAAAGACACCCAGAGGGAAGCAGTACAGACTGACTTTCATGGATTTTGCCACCCGATGGCCGGAAGCAGTAACTCTAAGAAACCCCAGGGATAAAAGTGTGTGCCAGGCACTAGCAGACATTTTTGCCAGGGTAGGTTGGCCCTCCGACATCCTCACAGGTGCAGGGACTAATTTCCTGGCAGGAACTATGGAAAACCTCTGGGAAGCTCATGGGGTAAATCACTTGGTTGCCACTCCCTACCACCATCAAACAAATGGCACGGTGGAGAAGTTTAATGGGACTTTGGGGGCCATGATACGTAAATTCGTAAATGAGCACTCCAAGGATTGGGACCTAGTGTTGCAGCAGTTGCTCTTTGCCTACAGAGCTGTACCACATCCCAGTTTAGGGTTTTCCCCATTTGAACTTGTATATGGCTGTGAGGTTAAGGGGCCATTACAGTTGGTGAAGCAGCAATGGGAGGTATTTACACCTTCTCCAGGAACTAACATTCTGGACTTTGTAACTAACCTACAAAACACCCTCCGAACCTCTTTAGCCCTTGCGAAAGAAAACTTACAGGATGCTCAAAAAGAGCAAAAAGCCTGGTATGATAAACATGCCAGAGAGCGTTCCTTCAAAGTAGGGGACCAGGTCATGGTCTTAAGGCGCTCCAAGCCAATAAAATGGAAGCATCGTGGGAAGGGCCATTCACGGTCCAGGAGCGCCTGGGAGCTGTTAATTATCTCATAGCATTCCCCACCTCCAACCAAAAGCCTAAGGTGTACCATATTAATTCTCTAAAGCCCTTTTATTCCAGAGAATTAAAGGTTTGTCAGT
The DNA here is from genome assembly GCF_965140235.1 of Caretta caretta. Classification (NCBI taxonomy): domain Eukaryota; kingdom Metazoa; phylum Chordata; order Testudines; family Cheloniidae; genus Caretta; species Caretta caretta. The sequence goes on from NC_134229.1 coordinate 18,637,613, forward strand.
TTACAGCCCAGGGAGGAGACGACGCTGAGTGGCCTGAAGGTGTCTACTACGAAGGGAAAAGTGCTGGTGTGGAAGAGGTGAACCTCTCCATGACCCTTGGGCTTATGCAGCGACAGAAGATCCAGGAGCTGTGTACTAGCTATACGCCGACCTTCTCAGCCACTCCAGGACTGACTGAATGGGCATTCCACTCCATCGACACAGGTAATGCTCGCCCAAGTAAAGTCCAACCTTACCGGGTGTCTCCTCAAGCTAAAACTGCTATAGAACGAGAGATCCAGGATATGTTACAGATGGGTGTAATCTACCCCTCTGGAAGTGCATGGGCATCTCCAGTGGTTCTAGTTCCCAAACCAGATGGGGAGATACGTTTTTGCGTGGACTACAGTAAGCTAAATGCTGTAACTCGCCCAGAAAACTATCCAATGCCACGCACAGATGAACTATTCGAGAAACTGGGGTGGGCCCACTTCTTCTCTAGTTTGGACTTAACCAAGGGGTACTGCCAAGTACAACTGGATGAATCCGCCAAGGAAAGGTCAGCCTTCACCACACATCTCGGGCTGTATGAATTTAATGTCCTCCCTTTCGGGCTGCGGAATGCACCTGCCACCTTCCAAAGACTTGTAGATGGTCTCCTAGTGGGATTAGGAGAATATGAAGTCGCCTACCTTGACGATGTGGCCATATTTTCGGACTCCTGGGCAGAACACCTGGAACATCTACAAAAAGTCCTTGAACGCATAAGGGAGGCAGGACTAACTGTTAAGGCTAAGAAGTGTCAAATAGGCCTGAACAGTGTGACTTACCTTGGACACCAGGTGGGTCAAGGAACTATCAGCCCCCTACAGGCCAAAGTGGATGCTATCCAAAAGTGGCCTGTCCCAAAGTCAAAGAAACAGGTTCAATCCTTCTTCGGCTTGACTGGTTATTACAGACGATTTGTACCGCAATACAGCCAAATCGCCGCCCAACTGAAAGACCTAACCAAAAAGAAACAGCCAAATGCCGTTCAGTGGACCGAAAAGTGTCAGAAGGCCTTAACCAGCTTAAAGTGACATTCATATCTGACCCTGTACTAAGGGCCCCAGACTTTGACAAACCGTTCCTAGCAACCACAGATGCGTCCGAGCGTGGTGTGGGAGCAGTTTTAATGCAGAAAGGCCCTGATCAAGAATTCCACCCTGTAGTGTTTCTCAGCAAAAAACTGTCCGAGAGGGAAAGCAACTGGTCAGTCATTGAAAAAGAATGTTCCATCATTGTCTACGCTCTGGAAAAGCTACACCCATACGTTTGGGGACGGCGTTTCCACCTGCAAACCCACCATGCTGCACTACAGTGGCTTCATACCGCTACGGGAAATAACAAAACACTTCTTCGGTGGAGTTTAGCTCTCCAAGATTTTGATTTCGACATCCAACACATCTCAGGAGCTTCTAACAAAGTGGCGGATGCACTCTCCCAGGAAAGTTTCCCACAATCAACTGGTTAAAATCATCCTTGAGATGTGGAAAAGATTGTTAGTCTTTATGTACTTGGTAGTATATTTAGAGGTGCATGTGTCTTATTAACTCTGTTTTTCCTAGAGCTCCAGGAAGACATCCCAGCCAGCGTTTCACCCTAGCTGAGATTTGGGGGGCGTGTCAACAATTTCCATCCCACCATCAACCTCAGCCTGGTCCAGTCCACACAAGAGATCCACTTCCTGGACACTACAGTGCTCATAAACAATGGTCACATAAACACCACCCTATACCGGAAACCTACTGACCGCTATTCCTACCTGCATGCCTCCAGCTTTCACCCTGACCACACCACACGATCCATCGTCTACAGCCAAGCTCTGCGATACAACCGCATTTGCTCCAACCCCTCAGACAGAGACAAACACCTTCAAGATCTCTGTCAAGCTTTCTTACAACTACAATACCCACCTGCGGAAGTAAAGAAACAGATTGATAGAGCCAGAAGAGTTCCCAGAAGTTACCTACTACAGGACAGGCCTAACAAAGAAAATAACAGAACGCCACTAGCCGTCACCTTCAGCCCCCAACTAAAACCCCTCCAACGCATTATTAAGGATCTACAACCTATCCTAAAGGATGACCCAACACTCTCACAAATCTTGGGAGACAGGCCAGTCCTTGCCTACAGACAGCCCCGCAACCTGAAGCAAATACTCACCAACAACCACATACCACACAACAGAACCACTAACCCAGGAACTTATCCTTGCAACAAAGCCCGTTGCCAACTGTACCCACATATCTATTCAGAGGACACCATCACAGGGCCTAATAACATCAGTCACACTATCAGAGGCTCGTTCACCTGCACATCCAGCAATGTGATCTATGCCATCATGTGCCAGCAATGCCCCTCTGCCATGTACATTGGTCAAACTGGACAGTCTCTACGTAAAAGAATAAATGGACACAAATCAGATGTCAAGTATTATAACATTCATAAACCAGTCGGAGAACACTTCAATCTCTCTGGTCACGCAATCACAGACATGAAGGTCGCTATCTTAAAACAAAAAAACTTGAAATCCAGACTCCAGCGAGAAACTGCTGAATTGGAATTCATTTGCAAATTGGATACTATTAATTTAGGCTTAAATAGAGACTGGGAGTGGCTAAGTCATTATGCAAGGTAGCCTATTTCCCCTTGTTTTTTCCTCCCCCCCCTCCCAGATGTTCTGGTTTAACTTGGATTTAAACTTGGAGAGTGGTCAGTTTGGATGAGCTATTACCAGCAGGAGAGTGAGTTTGTGTGTGTATGGGGGTGGGGGGGTGAGAAAACCTGGATTTGTGCTGGAAATGGCCCAACTTGATGATCACTTTAGATAAGCTATTACCAGCAGGACAGTGGGGTGGGAGGAGGTATTGTTTCATATTCTCTGTGTGTATATAAAGTCTGCTGCAGTTTTCACGGTATGCATCCGATGAAGTGAGCTGTAGCTCACGAAAGCTCATGCTCAAATAAATTGGTTAGTCTCTAAGGTGCCACAAGTCCTCCTTTTCTCTATGTTTTGAATCTAATGGTTTGAAAGACAGGCAGGGCAGAAAAGGTGGGGGAGTCGCACTGTATGTAAGGGAGCAGTATGACTGCTCAGAGCTCCAGTATAAAACTGCAGGAAAAACCTGAGTGTCTCTGGATTAAGTTTAGAAGTGTGAGCAACAGGAGTGATGTAGTGGTGGGAGTCTGCTTTCGACCACCGGACCAGGGGGAGGACGTGGATGAGGCTTTCTTCCGGCAACTCACAGAAGCTACTAGATCGCATGCCCTGGTTCTCATGGGTGACTTTAATTTTCCTGATATCTGCTGGGAGAGCAATACAGCAGTGCACAGACAATCCAGGAAGTTTTTGGAAAGCGTAGGGGACAATTTCCTGGTGCAAGTGCTAGAGGAGCCAACTAGGGAGGGAGCTTTTCTTGACCTGCTGTTCACAAACCGGGAAGAATTTGTGGAGGAAGCAAAAGTGGATGGGAATCTGGGGGGCAGTGACCATGAGTTGGTTGAGTTCAGGATCCTGATGCAGGGAAGAAAGGTAAGCAGCAGGATACGGACCCTGGACTTCAGGAAAGCAGACTTCGACTCCCTCAGGGAACGGATGGCCAGGATCCCCTGGGGGACTAACATGAAGGGAAAGGAGTCCAGGAGAACTGGCTGTATTTCAAGGAATCCCTGTTGAGGTTACAGGGGCAAACCATCCCGATGTATCGAAAGAATAGTAAATATGGCAGGCAACCAGCTTGGCTTAACGGTGAAATCCTAGTGGATCTTAAACATAACAAGAAGCTTACAAGAAGTGGAAGGTTGGACATATGACCAGGGAAGAGTATAAAAATATTGCTCGGGCATGTAGGAATGAAATCAGGAGGGCCAAATCGCACCTGGAGCTGCAGCTAGCAAGAGATGTCAAGAGTAACAAGAAGGGTTTCTTCAGGTATGTTGGCAACAAGAAGAAAGCCAAGGAAAGTGTGGGCCCCTTACTGAATGAGGGAGGCAACCTAGTGACAGATGATGTGGAAAAAGCTAATGTACTCAATGCTTTTTTTTGCCTCTGTCTTCACGAACAAGGTCAGCTCCCAGACTGCTGCGCTGGGCATCACAACATGGGGAGTAGATGGCCAGCCCTCTGTGGACAAAGAGGTGGTTAGGGACTATTTAGAAAAACAGGACGTGCACAAATCCATGGGGCTGGACGAGTTGCATCCGAGAGTGCTGAAGGAATTGGCGGCTGTGATTGCAGAGCCATTGGCCATTATCTTTGAAAACTCGTGGCGAACGGGGGAAGTCCCGGATGATTGGAAAAAGGCTAATGTAGTGCCAATCTTTAAAAAAGGGAAGAAGGAGGATCCTGGGAACTACAGGCCAGTCAGCCTCACCTCAGTCCCTGGAAAAATCATGGAGCAGGTCCTCAAAGAATCAATCCTGAAGCACTTACATGAGAGGAAAGTGATCAGGAACAGTCAGCACGGATTCACCAAGGGAAGGTCATGCCTGACTCATCTAATCGCCTTCAATGATGAGACTACTGGTTCTGTGGATGAAGGGAAAGCAGGGGATGTATTGTTTCTTGACTTTAGCAAAGCTTTTGACACGGTCTCCCACAGTATTCTTGTCAGAAAGTTAAAGAAGTAAGGGCTGGATGAATGCACTATAAGGTGTGTAGAAAGTTGGCTAGATTGTCGGGCTCAACGGGTAGTGATCAATGGCTCCATGTCTAGTTGGCAGCCGGTGTCAAGTAGAGTGCCCCAGGGGTCGTTCCTGGGGCCGGTTTTGTTCAATATCCTCATAAATGATCTGGAGGATGGTGTGGATTGCACCCTCAGCAAATTTGCTGATGATACTAAACTAGGGGGAGTGGTAGATACGCTGGAGGGCAGGGATAGGATACAGAGGGACCTAGACAAATTGGAGGATTGGGCCAAAATAAATCTGATGAGGTTCAATAAGGATAAGTGCAGGGTCCTGCACTTAGGACGGAAGAACCCAATGCACTGCTACAGACTAGGGACTGAATGGTTAGGCAGCAGTTCTGCGGGAAAGGACCTAGGGGTGACAGTGGACGAGAAGCTGGATATGAGTCAGCAGTGTGCCCTTGTTGCCAAGAAGGCCAATGGCATTTTGGGATGTATAAGTAGGGGCATAGCGAGCAGATCGAGGGACGTGATCGTCCCCCTCTATTCGACATTGGTGAGGCCTCAACTGGAGTACTGTGTCCAGTTTTGGGCCCCACACTACAAGAAGGATGTGGATAAATTGGGGAGAGTCCAGCGAAGGGCAACAAAAATGATTAGGGGTCTGGAACACATGACTTATGAGGAGAGACTAAGGGAACTGGGATTGTTTAGTCTGCAGAAGATAAGAATGAGGGGGGATTTGATAGCTGCTTTCAACTTCCTGAGAGGTGGTTCCAGAGTGGATGGTTCTAGACTATTCTCAGTGGTGGAAGAGGACAGGACAAGGAGTAATGGTCTCAAGTTGCAGTGGGGGAGGTTTAGGTTGGATATTAGGAAAAACTTTTTCACCAAGAGGGTGGTGAAACACTGGAATGTGTTACCTAGGGAGGTGGTAGAATCTACTTCCTTAGAAGTTTTGGAGGTCAGGCTTGAGGAAAACCCTGGCTGGGATGATTTAATTGGGGATTGGTCCTGCTTTGAGCAGGGGGTTGGACTAGATGACCTCCTGAGGTCCCTTCCAACCCTGATATTCTATGATTCTATGATTCTAATTACCCTGTAAGGTATCTACCATCCTGATTTTCCAGAGGTGATTCCTTTACTTCTATTAAAGGTCTTCTTGTAAGGAAACTGAATGCTTTTTCATCATTCTAAGATCCAAGGGTGTGGGTCTGTGGTCACCTATGCAATTGGTGAGGATTTTTACCAAACCTTCCCCAGGAAGTGGGGTGCAAGGGTTGGGAGGATTTTGGGGGGAAAGACATGTCCAAACTACGTTTCCCAGTAAACCCAGGTAAAGTTTGGTGGTGGCAGTGGAAATCCAGGGGCAAAGGATAAAATTAATTTGTACCTTGGGGAAGTTTTAACCTAAGCTGGTGAAAGTAAGTTTAGGAGGTTTTCATGCAGGTCCCCACATCTGTACCCTAGAGTTCAGAGTGGGGAAGGAACCTTGACAGGTGTGTAGGGGAATGGATGGACAGGCGTGAAGGCAGATGGATAGATGGACAGACAGTCTCGTAGGGGAATGGATGGATGGGTATGTGGGGGGAAGGGTGGACGTGTAGGAGGATGCACGGACGGAAGGATGGGTGTTGTCAGGGAGTCCCCGGGCTATGCTCTGGACCTGCTCCCTACAAAGCCAGGCAGGACTCTGGGGAAGTCTCCTCTCTGGGAGCAGCCTGTCTGCAGGACACACAGCTCGCCCGGCTTCCACCTTCCTGGGTCTGACCTCGGAGCATTCAGCCTCCTCTGCCATTCCATGCGCTTCCCACAGTGAGTCCGCCCAGGCGGGGTCCTGGGGAAGCCAGAGGATCCTGTCCCCCAACTCCGCAGTCAGACGGGACTCTCAGCCAGCCAGTAAAACAGAAGGTTTATTAGACAACAGGAACATGGTCTAAAACAGAGCTTGTGGGTGCAGAGAACAGGACCGCTCAGCCAGGTCCATTTTGGGGGGCAGTGAGCCAGACAACCCCGTCTGCACTTCACTCCACTCCCCAGCCAGCCCCAAACTGAAACACCCTCCAGCCCCTCCTCCTCTGGGCTTTGTCCCTTTCCCGCGCCAGGAGATCACCTGATTCCTTTGTTCTCCAACCCTTTAGCTCTCACCTTGCAGCGGGGAAGGGCCCAGGCCATCAGGGGCCAGGAAACAGGGTGTCGGCCATTCTCTGTCTCCAGACCCCTGCACACACCTGCCCTCTCGGGCTCTGCAAGGATCATACACCCTTATCCCACCACCTAGATACTTAAGAACTGCCTAAGGGAAACTGAGGCACCCCCACACTATTCAGAGGAAACATTAAGAACGCTTCCACTTCCTCACAGGTGTGTCGGGGATGGATGGAGGGGCGGCCCTGCACAGCCTTGCAAAGCTCAGAGGGAAACTGAGGCACTCCATGGCATCGTAGAAATAGGAGCTCAATTCCCACTTTGTCGCATCCCTCTGTGCCCCAAACTGCTGCAGACACCGGCCTGTGCACCCTGCCACTGCCAGCACCGATCCCAGGCACTGGCTTTAACGGTGGGAGTGAGATCAACCCAGCCAAGGCCACCTCCACAAGCCCTAAGCATGCGGGGACCGTACGAGAAAGGAGGGACGCTGGCACCAGAAATTAAAATGGAAATCCTGCTTTATTTCCCTCCTCACCAGATCCTGTTACCAGTGTAGGAAAAATTCTGTGAGCAACTGTCCTGCTCAGCCACAGCCCTGCCCCGCTGGTCACAGCACCTGCCTCGGTGTCTGGGAGGCAAACGCACTGGTCAAAGGTGGGTGGCGCTGACTTTCCACCATCGTTCTCCGCACCGACCGTTTGCTGGCTGTGGGCGGGACACGCGCGCCAAGGGCTTAGCACACCTGGGCTCCAGGCCCCCCTGTGCCAGCCGCCCTGTGTGACCTGGGACACACCACTTAGGCCCAGAGCTTCAAAGAGTTAGGTCCTGCTGAGGATCTGTGCCTCAGTTTCCCCCATCTGTTCAATGCGGGTGACAGCCCTGCCCCATCCCACAAGGTGGCTGTGAGGATAATACATTAAAGATGACGCAGGGTTCAGATACCATGATGATGCGTGCCAGACAAGTATTTAGCGAGACATGCTGGGGAGGGTGGTTAACAAGCTCCTTAGGGATGTGGTGGATGCAGCATCCATCGGCATCCCCCAGGCCAGGCTGGCTGCCCTCCTGGAAGATGCTTTCATCAAATACACGTGATCGGGCACAATGTAGGGAGGACTTCTCCAGCCTGGGCTATGCGGCAGGTCAGAGTAGATGCTGGGAATGGGCCCTTCTGGCCTGGGACGCCAGGAAAAGGGGTGAGGTGGCTCCCAGGAATCACCAGCCCTCAGGGCACTGGTTTCATCTGTAAATAATATTTGTGACTGTTTTGCTTCTAACCAGAAGAGAAGGAAAATGCAGGCTATTCCTTGTCCTGTGTATCCTCCGCCACACCAAGGAACATCTCCGTCTTCTTCGGGAACAGGGTCTTTGTGAAGATTCAATCCCGGACCTGCTCTACGAACAGCTGCAATACCCGGTTCTCTCCTGTCTGTATGTCTCTGCATCCCTCCCTGCTCGTTCCCAGTGGCCCAGGCTCCGACTGAGTGTCAAACTGGTTTGGAAAACGTTCTTTTCTGGAGAAGGGTTGCGTCCCGTGTAGCACCTGGTGCTATAGGGGGGACCCTGATCTCAGGGGAGGGAGGCGTACAGTGCCTGGCACAATGGGGGGCCCCCAGTAGCAGGCTGGGGGGATCTATGCAGTGCCCAGTGCAATCAGGGCCCCTGCTCTGGGGAGTCTGTGCAGCTCTTGGCACAAGGGGGTCCCTGATCTCAGTTATTGCGGTGCTAGAAATAAGTGGTAACAAAGTAGAGAAGGCACCTGTCCTCAGCCCTGCCCGTCAACCCCCACCGACCCTCTCTTTGGGGGTCTTGCAGGGCCGATCATGAACACCGTCTAGACGGGAGGCCGGTGCCCGATCTGCATTGCCCCGGGTCGGAGCAGCTGTTCCAGAACGGAGACCCTGCAGTGCGAGGGCCGTGCCAGCCAGTGCATTTCCATCAGCGGGCAGATCTCGGAAGGTGATCGCCTGTCCCGGATTCCTTCCAGCCCCGGCTCTCCGGGCCCATCGGCACTAGGACAAAGGGAGGCCCGGGGCCGGGATTTCCAGTGGGCCAGGCCCCCGCAGCCTCCCGGCAGTTCCCGCTTTACCTGGCTATGCCCTTGGCCCAGCTCTAGGCAAGGCTCAGCCCCAGGCTCCCTATGGGGCCAGAGCCTCTTGTCACACCCTGTGGCTTTGCAAGCGAGTTCGGAGCCACGCTCCCATGTTCCAAAGCCAGCCGGCTTCCCCCTCTCCCTGTGGACATGGCTCTGACCCGTGTTTAAACCCAAACGCCGCTCCGTCCACACACAGAGCCCTCTTCCCTCACCTGCCCTGCCCTGCCAGGGCAGCTCAGCCAGGGGAGCCTGCACCCCTACCCGCAGTGCAGCGGTGGCGGATTAGCCAATGGGCCGCCAGGGCCTGTGCCCAGCAGCCTCAGCCCATTGGGGGCCCCCTGGAAAATGGGCACCCCTGCACCCCAAGCCCGGTGCCTGGCAGAAGTGCCAGGTGGCGGGGGAAGCCCCAGCGCCCGGATCCCAGCTGCGGCTGTGGCCCGGGGACTGGAAGAGCTCTCACCCCCAGCTGGCGGCGGGACAGATCTTTCCTGGTCTTGGGGCCGTGGGCGGGGGGGGCTGCAAGGGGGTGGGTGGATTGGGACAGGACTGTGGGTGGAACCGGAGCAGGGCCACGGGGGAAGGGGCAGAACAGGGGTGGGACTGCAGACAGAAGGGGCGGGCGGACCCCTGGGCCTGCACAGCCCAGGCTTCCCGGCTTCTCGCTGGCCACCATGAGCCTGAAGTAGCAACCGACGACGATGGAAGAACAAGAGACACATGCAGCGTGCGGCCAGCTGCTCCCCAGGGCCGGGCAGCTGAGCTCTCACCACTGTGACCTGCCCTGGGGTCCCGGTTGCTGTCCTGTGGATGCCGTCCCTCCCCTCGACCTCCAACCTAGACCTCCCCCACTGCAACTGGAGACCATTGCTCCTCGTTCTGTCATCTGCCACCACTGAGAACAGCCGAGCTCCATCCTCTTTGGGACCCCCCTCAGGTAGTTGAAGGTGCTATCAAATTCCCCCTCACTCTTCTCTTCTGCAGACGAAAGAAGCCCAGTTCCCTCAGCCTCCCCTCCTAAGTCACGTGCTCCAGCCCCCTAATCATTTTCGTTGCCCTCCGCTGGACTCTCTCCAATTTGTCCACATCCCTTCTGTCGTGGGGGGCCCAAAACTGGACCCAGTACTCCAGATGTGGCCTCACCAGTGCCGAATAGAGGGGAATAATCACTTCCCTCCATCTGCTGGCAACGCTCCGACTGATGCAGCTCAAAATGCCTTTGGCCTTCTTGGCAACAAGGCCACCCTGCTGACTCATAGTCAGCTTCTCATCCACTGTAATCCCCAGGTCCTTCTCTGCGGAAAGGTTGCAGAACACCTGCCCCCTGCGGGATCGGCTGGGGCTGCCCCGTGACATCCTGGTGGGCCCGGAGATGGGAGATTTCACAACCCTGCATGTGACATTGGCTGATCAGGTGATGCCAATGTGTCTTGAGGCCAATTTCCTTGTGCATTCGTGGAGACCAGTGGTTCTCAGCCAGGCGTCCGTGTACTCCAGGGATACACACAGGTCTTCCAGGGTGGTACATCATCTCATCTTGATGTTTTCCTCATTTTACAACAGGCCAGATAAAAAGCACGAGTGAAGTCAGTACGAGCTAAAATTTCCTGACACAATGGCTTGTTTGTGCAGCTCTATGTACTATCCACTGAACTGTAAGAACAAGATTTATATCCCAGTGGAGTTATCTTATAATTACACAGTGGAAATGAGAAAGGAAGCTATTTGTCAGTCACAGTGTGGCCGTGACACTTTTATATATTTTTAGAATAACATAAGAAAGGACCTGTCATAAATATAAAGGGAAGGGGAACCACCTTTCTGTCCCCGGTGCTATAAAATCCCTCATGGCCAGAGGCAAAACACTTTCACCTGTTGTCATAAATATAAAGGGAATGGTAAACTCCTTTACAATCCCTCCTGTCCAGAGTAAAAATCCTCTCACCTGTAAAGGGTTAAGATGCTAAAGGTAACCTCAGTCGTATGAGGGCCCTACCGTCAATCAAACACCAACCCCGCCCCTTGACCCCTTAGTCGCACCCCTTGACCCCCACCGTAAGTGCTGCCCCATGGTGTATTACTTCCGGGGTCAAGGCTGCCGCAAGACCTGAAGCAAGGTGTGTCTTGTGACACTCACCCTACCCCTTGACCCGTTAACCCCACCCCTGGACCACTGCCCCCTTCACTGGAAGTCCCGCCCCATGGGGTATTACTTCCAGGGTCATGGCTGCCACATGACCGGAAGCAAGGTATATCATGTGACCCCTCTAACTACTCCTCCCACTTCCCTCTACCAATCAGGAGAGGTTTCGCCCCCTGTAGGGGACCAATCAGGGCGAGTTCCGGGGCGGGGTGTCCTCTCCGGAAATGGGTCTTGTGACCCCTCTAACAACTCCTCCTCCCACCCTCTACCAATCAGGAGGGGTTTTGTCCCGATAGGACCAAGAGGAGATTTGACCAATCAGGATGAGTTCCGGGGCGGGGTGACCCATCCGGAAATGATTTGTGTGACCCCTCTAACAACTCCTCCTCCCACCAACGTCTACCAATCAGGCCACCCCAAGAGCAGATTTGACCAAAATAGGGCAGGTTCTGGGATGGGGTGAACCACCCAGAAGAGGGGCGTGTGACCCCTCTCCCAGTCAGAGCGCAGCACCATCACCCCATAAGTCCCAGCGTCGGGCAGAAGAGGCTGTCTTTTACCAAGAGCGCGTGTTTTAGAAATCATGGAAACATGGACTCCTTCACCAGCCCTGTGGGAGCTTCGGACTTTGTTTTAGCCCCGAGGGCCTTTGGACTTGTGTGGAGAAAGCGCTACATCAGCGAGAGTTCTGAGGAGGACCCTTTGGCCCAGCCATCGACGGACACACCGGAAACCGACCCCGAAACCCGGCTGCTTGTGAGGCACCGCGATGAGCGTGATGGCCTCTTGTTGTCCTGCCCCCTGGAGGTGGAAGGTGTTCATGGCTTGGGGGAGTTACGGGCGGACAAGGTGAATGAAAAAGACGTGGCTCAGGTAAATGAATGTTTAAGAAGTGAGGGTCGGGGTGGGGGTGTGTAATGGGGGGCTAGGAACCAGGGATTGTTTAAATCAAAAACCAAGCAGTGGGGAGCTTACCCTGTTTCTTTTTTGAAAAAATCTTTCGACAGCTCGATGGTGCCTTTCTGGAGGCCTTTGAGAACTTACACATCGGTAGCCCCGTGGGAGTAAATGTATCATGCATCAGCTGTTTTTGCTCATGTCTGAGACACAGATCTCAAGAGGAAAAGGACAAAATGGAAGAATGAACCAGCACAGACACCCTCATGTTAGGACTCATGGCGTCCATTTTTACGGGCGGCTGTAAAAGTTTGTGTTAAACCAGGCGATTAATAAAACTTATTTAGATGTGTTCATATGAATGTTGTCCCCCACCCACACTTGTGTTAGTAAAAGAAGGTACCAGGAACAGTCATGTCTCCACAGGCGGCTCTGTTAAAGAAAATATATTACACCCCCGGGGAAGCTGGGAGCTTTGGCGGGGTGAACCCTCTTCTTCAAGTGGCCAAAAAGCAGAGTAAAACTTCAAATAGAAGACAAGTAACAGCTTGGCTTTCAGACCAGGATGCTTATACTTTACACAAAGCGGCTCGAATACGTTTTAAAAGAAACAAGACCATTGTTTCAGATGTGGATGCGCAATGGCAGGCAGATTTGGTGGATATGCACCAGTTCTCCAGACACAACAGCAATTTTATGTACATCTTAACAGTGGTAGACATTCTATCCAAATATGCCTGGGCCTTAGGCCTAAGAGACAAGACGAGTGGTGAGGTATCCAAGGCCTTTCAAGCTATTTTTAGCGAAGGGCCTGTGCCTCAAAAATTACAAACCAATCAGGGGAAAGAATTTTTAAACAAACCCTTAAGCAGATTGTTAAAACGGCATGGCATTCCCCATTTTGTTGCTAATAATGAAGTCAAAGCAGGGGTTGTGGAGCGGTTTAACAGAACTTTAAAAACTAGGATGTGGAGATATTTTATCTAAAACCAAAGGAGCTTTTGAAAAAGGTTATGAACAGACATTTACCGATGAGATAGTCATAGTGGATGAAGCCTTAACCAGGGGTCAGAGACCTGTATACTGATTAAAAGACTACGAGGGTGAGACAGTTCCTGGATCTTTTTGCCCTGAAGAATTACAAAAAGTAAACACCAAACGAGACAGGATTTACAGGATTGAAAAAATTCGAGCAGAGAAAGGAAAAGGGAGAAAAAAGCAACTACGGGTGAAATGGTTGGGTGGCCTGATAAGTTTAACAGCGGGGTGAAAGCTTCTCAACTCTGTGACATTTAGACACAAACAACAAACAAACAACAAAAACAAACAAAAGTTATTCCTCCTACAAAGACAGAGAAGATGAGCGACAGCGGGTTTTACATTACTTTGCCCAGCAACGCCAGCTCTGCAGTTTTTCCCCAAAGCACCAGCTTGAACTTTACAATACGGCTAATGAAGCCCTTGGATCTCCCGGGTTCCTGGGAGGTGGGGTTAGTGGAAATACAATACCCGCACAGCTGGAACACTATCAGCGACGACACCCCTTTTGAAGTCACCTTTGGAGATATGGCGTGGAGTTTCATCCTACGAGGAGGTGATTACCTGTCCATACCCGAATTACTGGATCATATGAACAGTACCGTGGCTCGTCACCCCGGACCGCCTGAGACAGTCATGAACTACGACCATGTGGGTAGAAAAATTAGACTTAAATCCGCCCCTTTTACTTATATGTTTTCTACCAGCGGGGAGCTAGCTAACACCCTGGGCTTGGGCCCCAAACGCAGCGTTCAAAAATTCCCTTTCTCGGCAGACATTACAGGGTGTTTTAATCCCTTGTATCTGTACACGGATATCGTAGAACATCAGTTTGTGGGGGACTTTTCTGTTCCCCTGTTACGTTGTGTCCCCGTCCAAGGAAGGAACAACGAGTTTGTCACCATCACCTACGATAAACCTCATTATGTCCCTATCAGTAAACATCGCATCGACACCGTTACCATTGAAATAAAGCCAGATCAGAACAGAAGCGTCTCATTTCGCTTTGGCAAGGTGATCATCAAGCTACACCTGCGTCGCCGGAGAGAGCGAGTTTTCTAAAAAGCAAAACACTATTATGGTGATCCTAAAAAATTATGGCAACCCCAACATCTACAGGAACTATTACAAAGCCCAGGCGGGATATGCCCTTCCTGGATATCATGGGGCCCCCGTGATGTATGGGGTTGGCGTGGGTGGAATATTCCGTAGCCTCTTTCGAAAAGCCCTACCGCTTTTGAGGAGGGGGCTAGAGATTATTAAACCCCACGTAAAAACTGCCGCTCAAAACATAGCTAAAGACGTGGTAGGTCATGTCTCCCGTGCTTTTCTGGAGAAGGTGGGGAACACAGCTTCACAGGAAGGATCGGGGCTGATGTACATTAAAAGGAGGAAGAAGAGAAAGAGAAATGCGTCATACCTGCGACACACAGGCCCCCCGAAACCCTTTAAAAGAAGGGCTTTGACCCGCAGGGTCAGCCACAAGCGAAAGTCCAAGAGGAAGCCGGGACGAAAGAGGAAACGCTCGCTGCCTGATAAAAGAGATATATTTGAATCAACATGGCTTTTGTTCACTGCGGTTCTGAAGAGCGCACCAAATCTGAACTAGACTTGTTCCAAATAGCCCCTCCGCAGACCAGCATTGAGAAAAGCATCTACATCGAGGTGCCACCTCTGTTGGCCGTTACGGAGTCTGCCCCCAATGACGTTTTTCTAGCAGGGAGTGGCGTAGATTATATGGATTTAAACAACACACTGCTGTCCCTGTGTTGCAAGATTGGAAAAGGAGACGGAACTGAGCTCTCCGCGGACGCCGAGGTGGGCCTGCTGAATTACCCCGTGGCCTCTATGTTTAGTCAGCTGGATGTCACGCCGGGAGACCGCCTTGTCAGCCAAAGCAACAACTGTTACCCTCACAGGGCCTTTGTAGAATCGATGCTCAATGACAGTGACGACACCCTGGCCACGCAATTTTCCGCTGGCCTGTTTTACAAAGACCCTGCCGGACAACAGGAAGAAACGGGGTCAGATGGCGAGAATCTAGGGTTTGTGAGGCGTGCAAAGCTGACTGCCCAACGCAGAACAGTAGAGCTTCCGGGTCATCTACACAGCGACCTGTTTTTTCAAGAAAAACGATGGTTGAATGGAGTGGATGTGAAAATTAAACTGACGCCCAGTAAAGATGCTTTCTGTTTAATGGGCAGTGGAACCGAAGGTTTTAAACTGCGCATTCTATCAGCATCCCTTTTGGTGAAGAAAGTACGGGTGGCCCCAAACGCTCGTCTGGGGCACGCTGAGAGCCTGCTTACCGCTCATGCTAAATACCCTGTGGACCGTGTGGGAATGAAAGTGTTTAGCATCCCTGCAGGCAGCGGGGTCAGTAACCAGGAGAACCTGGTTTTGGGACAGTTACCCAAAATGCTTGTCCTAGGGTTTGTGAATAATGATGCCTTTAGCGGAAGTTACACTAAAAATCCCTTTCATTTTAAGCATTACGATATTCATTTTGTGGCCCTCTATGTGGATGGTGAACAAATACCAACCAAGCCTCTGCAACCAGACTTCGAGGCAGGAAGCTGCGTGAGAGAATACATGAAGCTGGTACAGACGGCTAGTAAACGCATGAAAGATCGTTCTCTGTTAATCGACCGTCAGGAGTTTGCACAGGGTTACACCTTGTTTGCCTTTGACCTGTCCCCGGACCAGGAATGCGCCAATCACTATTCCCTGATTAAAATCGGGAACCTGAGAGCAGAAATACGTTTTGGGAAGGCTTTAACCGTTACCATCAATATGATTGTGTATGGGGTTTTTGACAACGTCATAGAGATAAATCAGAGGAGAAATGTTCTGTTTGACTACATGTGAATATGGACACCGTGCAGCTCTCACGTGCCTTATCAATGGACCCTTACATGAAAAAGAATTTCTTAGATGTGTTTCCCTGCGATTGGCTCCCTGGCGGCAAGCTGTCTCAGAGACACCTAGGTTTGGTGGTCAACACACATCCACACAACCAAAAGGGTGAACACTGGCTTGCCTTGTATCTGGTGGAGCGCAACCTTGGAGAGTTTTTTGACTCATATGGGCATCCCCCAAACAGTGTGTTCTTTCCTAAAAGCATGATGAAATTTTGAAACAAAAATGCCACAGACATTGTGTTTCACAACAGACAATTACAAGACCCCAGCTCCGTCGCCTGCGGCTATCACTGCGTGTTTTTCTTACACCATCGTAGCAAGGGTTTATCTTTTGACCAGATTTCAAAATTGTATTCTAATGACTTAGTGCAAAACGACCGGCTGGGACTCCCTGACAACACCCATCCTTCCATCCGTCCATCCTCCTACACGTCCATCCTTCCCCCCACACACCCGTCCATCCATTCCCCTACGAAACTGTCTCTCCATCCATCCATCTGCCTTCACGCCCCCCATGGGGTATTATTTCCAGGGTCAAGGCTCCCACAAGACCGGAAGCAAGGGATGTCATGTGACCCCTCTAACAACTTCTCCCACTGCCCTCTACCAATACGGAGAGGTTTCTCCCCTGTAGGACTTCCCCCAAGAGGAGATTTGACCAATCAGGGCGAGTTCCGGGGCGGGGTGTCCTCTCCGGAAATGGGTCTTGTGTCCCCTCTACCAACTCCTCTTCCCCACCCTCTACCAATCAGGAGGGGTTTTGTCCCGATAGGACCGAGAGGAGATTTGACCAATCAGGATGAGTTCCGGGGGCGGGGTGACCCATCCAGAAATAATTCGTGTGACCCCTCTAACAACTCCTCCTCCCACCAACGTCTACCAATCGGGCCGCCCCGAGAGCAGATTTGACCAAAATAGGGCAGGTTCTGGGATGGGGTGAACCACCCAGAAGAGGGGCGTGTGATCCCTCTGCCAGTCAGAGAGCAGCACCATCACCCCATAAGTCCCAGTGTCGGGCAGAAGAGGCTGTCTTTTACCAAGAGCTCGTGTTTTAGAAATCGTGGAAACATAGACTCCTTCACCACCCCCGTGGGAACTTCGGACTTTGTTTTAGCCCCCAGGGCCTTCGACAAACTGGGGAGAAAGCGCTACATCAGCGAGAGTTCTGAGGAGGAGGCGGGGGCGACTGAGGGGCAACCTTTGGCCCAACCGTTGATGGACACACCGGACCCCGAAACCCGGCTGCTTGTGAGGCACCGCGATGAGCATGATGGCCTCTTGTTGTCCACCCCCCGAGAGGTGGAAGGTGATCATGGCTTGCGGGAGTTACGGGCAGACAAGGTGAATGCAAAAGACGTGGCTCAGGTAAATGAATGTTTAAGAGGTGACGGTCGGGGTGGGGGTGTGTAATGGGGGGCTAGGAACCAGGGATTGTGTAAATCAAAAACCAAGCAGTGGGGAGCTTACGCTGTTTCTTTTTTGAAAAAATCTCTCGACAGCTCGATGATGCCGTTCTAGAGGACCTGGAGACCCTGGACAGCATTGCACCAAGCGGCAAGGATGAACTGGGCCCCCCTTGTTTTTGCTCGACGCCGATACAAAATGTTGAAGAGGACTCCGAGAATGACGGCTAGGAGGAGTTTAGGAGGAGGCTTGGCATGGAACTGACTGAGCCAGTGTCACGTTGTGAGCGTAAAAAAGTCATGCGGACTATTGTACACGTTGCTGTTTATGCTGTTCTTAATCACTGTCTCAGGGAAAAGCTTTTTGAAGATTGTGAGGGCTGTGTCATAGATGTGCCAGGCCAGCGGCACCATGACTGTGTGACTTGGACTTCAGTGGATATAAACTGCCAGCTCCGGGGCCTGTGTGCTGAGCTGGGTTTGGAAAGCTTATTAACCACTGTGATTGCCATAGGTTATGCTACGCACTGTCTGTGTCTAACCCAAGAACATTTAGCGCAAGGGGTGACCTTGATAAATGCTGTGCAATTCAGTGGAGACCCTGGCTGTGTTTTAAAGAAAATGACCAAACCGGAAGATGCCTGCTTAGAGCGTTATATTGACCGGCTGTCCGCATGAAAAGTTACAGAACCCTGCTTAAGAAAAAGGCTATTTGTAAGAAATCTAAAAGGATTAAGTTAGAAAATGGTGAGGGGCCAAACATTCGATATAAAACTTGGTAGCTGTAAATTTAAAAAAAAAATCTATTGAAAAGGGCTTTGTGACGATCTGTATTTCTGTTAAAAGGGCTTTGGCCCTTAAGGGAGCTTAAAGGTTTTTTTCTTTCTTTCTTTCTTTTTTTAACGGAGCATCTTGGTTCGTTTTAAAGGAGCTGTATGTCTTTTAAATAAAAAATTCTTTGTGAGCATCTCGCTCTTGTGTCTTTTCTGTAAGAGAGAGACCCATTGACAGCAAAAAGAAAAAGCTGAAATGTATGTTGTGGGAGGGGAAAAATATCCTAAAAACGTGTTTACAATAAAACAAATAGGGATGGTTCAGACATGTGGTTGAGGACAATAGAGCTGATTTATCCTGTTGAACTGAATGGGTTTAATCACCCCCCTCACTGAATAGGCAGAGTGACCGTGATTACTCACCCTTGTTGCCATAGGGTTAATTTTGATGGCGGGGGGGGGTGCACCCATCGTCAGGGAGGTGGGTGGGCGAGGATGGTGAGTTCTGATTAATATGAAATGAAATAAAACCTCAGGAGTTCGCAGATGCTATTGGACAGTTTAAATATAACCCCTGGAGTTGGCAGAACTCTATTGGGCAGTTTAAATATGACGCCAGGAGTTGGTGGAACGCTATAGGCCAGTTTAAATATGACCCAGGAGTTGGTTAAAGGCCCTGGGGCATTTTTTCTAGAAAGCACCCCCACCCCACCAAACTTTTTTACTTTGCAAACTTTTTTACTTCGCTATATTTTAAATAGGCCAGTTTAAATATGACCCAGGAGTTGGTTGAAGGCCTGGGGCATTTTTTCTAGAAAGCACCCGCACCCCACCTAACTTTTTTACTTTGCAAACTTTTTTACTTTTTTACTTTGCAAACTGAGATGCATTTTAATATATATATATATATTTGTGGGGGTTGTTTTTAAAGCGGTAGAAATAAACTCAAAACCTGTGTTTGTTGTACAGCCTGAAATGGATTATTTTGTTTTAAAGCTATGACTTTTTTAAATCGAAAAAACACCCTCATGAATATTTTTTGATTTTAAAGTTTACTAGACAGTTTCATGTGTCTTATTAGAATGTTGTTTGCTTTACAGTACGGTCAAAACGTGACGGGGTAAACAGCCTCAAAAGAAAAAGGAAAGTACAACTGAAAGGAAAAATTCACCAGTATCAGTGACGGATGGATGGATGAAGCCGGGTAAATATATTTTGCTTATTAGTCTGGTTAATTTATGAGGTTTTGTATTTTAAAAGTAAATACATAGGTGTGGGTGAGAAAGCTGGCAAAGTTACGTTTTAGTAAAAAATGCATTTTTCCCCCCTGTCCCAATCAGTCAGGTGCAGCCCTTCTGACAAGGCTGTAGTGGGAGCTACCAAGACACAACCCCGAGAACCACCAAAGAACCAGGAATCTGCTTTGAGACCTTTAACAAGGCAAAACAGCACAAGAGAGCAGATGAAGCATCAGGCCAGTCCAAACCTCATTTACGTCAAAGCCAAGGACAAAACAAACACTCTGGTAAAAAACATCCATGCAAACACAACTCCAGTTCCTCAGCGGCCATCGCCACACCGAGCCCTGAGAAAACTGTGAGCGAAAACGCCCACATTCACAAACCCAGAGCACGCACTCTAGGGGCTCTGAATGTGCCCAGAAACACACACATTCCAAACCCGGAGCAGGCGCTCTCGGGGTTGTGACCAAAAAACCAAGGATTGATAAGCCATTCTCCCAAAACCATAAGCTTGTCACAGATCCCCCATATTCTAGTATTTTGGAAGAGTTTGATGCTTCATTCAGAAAACTGATGGACACTGTATCCTCGGGGGGTCTAAAACAACGGCATTCTCAAAAGATTTGGAAAAAATATGACGCTTTGTTCAGAAAACTGATGGATGCTGAATCCTCAGGGGGCCTAAAAGAAAGGGGGTCTGGAAAGGGTGGCTCTGATAAGGTATGACTAGGTGTGGAAAGGGGTACCCTGAAGGGTGCACGTCAGCTCACGTGTAAACAAAAGGGCGGACAGCGCTTGGGGGATAAACAGATGGCTGCCAAAAAGTTCCAGGCCAGGGTCACTGTAAAAATTTTAAAAAGGGCTAAAGAGATAATGAGGAAAAAAACCCAAAAAGATGAGAGCCTCCGGTAGGGGGCATCAACTGGCATGTCTGAAAATGGGGAGGCGAAATCAGACTCTGGTTTAGAAAATTCCCCAGAGGGCTCTCTAGACGGGGGCCCCATCTACTCCCAATGACCCTCACGGAGGCGTCTCAGAGTCTGACTCTCAATTAGTATGGGATGTAGAAGATGCCACTGATGGTTCTGTAGAGGAACCCACAAGTAACCCTGAAAATGCAGAGATCTATATGGAGAGTGTGAGAAGTTGGCAACGTGAATTACCTAGATTTGGGGGGCGGTGTATTGTGAGGAGTTTTGTTTTGTCAATCTTGAGGAAATAAATTCAGCTGAAGAGGTTGTTGAAGCCATACACAGAGGGATACAGCTAGTTCTTGATGACATTAATGGTAGGGTAGGCCCTGATGATTATGTACAGTTATGTTTAGAGAGCCGTCATTGAACTGACCCTTTGTTTTCAGTCAGAAGAAGTAGGGATGAGCTGTCCGCTGAGGATTTCTTAAACCAGACCTCAAAGCTGCTACAGAGCGACAGAGAATTGCATGTCGATGGGACATTGTGCCTCGTTGTGACAGTTGTAAAAAATAGGGGTGGGGGCGCTCGAAGAGTTTTAAATTCTATCCTTAGTAGTCAAATTATTCCAAAAAAGAGACAATGTTTAGTAGACCTGACTTACACTGGTACCAATTTCTATGTTTTGCGGGTGGGCTCTTGTCCGTCATGGCCGGTCATAAACCTACGGATGCGGAATTGTTAGCAGAGGCTAGAAAGTTGCATGAGAAACTGGGGTGGTCAGATCCAAAAAAGGTTCTCCTCAGTGATGTAGCAAAGTTTGAACAGCATTTAGGAGGTGGTGCTGTATGCAGTGAAAGGTGGCTGGGGTTTTATTAAAACGGGGGGGCCCTGTGTACCCTAAGACTTATTTCATCCTGTTGCATGATGAACATTACTATGGGGTTCTGGTGTGGGGGTGCTGCTGAGGTGTCCTAGCTGTAGACTGTTTTGTCGGCCCAAAGAGTGTTTAGACAGACATGTCAACTGTGCATCAAAAAAAACCAGTTGAATGCCTGTCTAAAACTTTGTGTGATCAGTGTCCATCGTACGTGGACAAGCGGCACCGGTGTAAAGGGAGGCGCTGTAAGCAGGGTCAGGGTTTGGTCGTTGGAGATATAGACAGTCACCTCTGTTTTATGGACAGCCTTAGGAAGCCCGAATCCTCAGAAAAGTATATTTTTTATGATTTTGAATGTACGCAGGAGACTGGGTTGCATGTGCCCAATTACATTTTTGCTATGTCCCTAAAGCCAGAAAAATCCTGGGAATTTAAGGGTGACGAATGTCTTTCAATGTTTGTTAAGACCTTTATTGGCAAAGAGTTCCGGGACTACACGTTCCTAGCGCACAGTTCCAAAGGTGATGATGCGTATGTAACCCTTCTGCCAGGCCAAGTTGATAGCAGCAAGGGCCGGGTTCAGTACACAGTGGTTCCCTCTCATCAAAGCAAATGGAAAACTGCCTCGAGCCCCCACCCAGTGACCTGGGAAAATCTTACACACCCCCTGGACGCCTCAAAGAGGCAATACTTCCCCTCTTGCAAGCACAGAGTCTCGGTGTAGCAGAGAATCTTTAATAACATGAGGTAAACGACATCAGCATTAAATTGGGGAAACACCACAACTAGTGTTCATTAACCAAACCATGAGCAAAGACCCACCCCAGCAAATTGGGCCACATCCTTTCCCTCGGGTTCTTGAGTCCCAGAACCCAAACGTCTCGAGTCCAGCAATCCACAAATCACCCAAAGTCCAAAAAGTCCAGCCCCAGAGTTCAAAAGTTCATCTGCAGAGTGTTACTCCCCAGTCTGGCTAAAAATGTGCCTGTGTGTGGGGGAAAGAGGTAAGGGGCACCTTACGTGACCTGAAGCTGACTGCCCCACAGGGCTCCGCTCCACTGTCTCACGAACGGCTCCGCTCCGCCACGAATGGCTCCGCTCTGCACAGCTCGCCTCGGCGTCTCAGGAACGGCTCCGCCAGCCTGTGCACGAACAGCACCGCTGCACTCTAGATCTTCCGGCTCCCCACTACTTGACACAGCGCTCAGTGATTCCAGCTCATAGTAGTGGGAGCCTTAGTGCTGGTGCACCATAAGGCCAAAGTGAATTCAGCACAGTACCTGTAGCAAGACTCTTAATAGACCCAAAATTAGCTCTGACATTCCACAGTGGAGAGAGACAGACAGAGGTGCAACTAGTGTTTCAGGCCCTCACAAAGGGGCCCACACCACCAGGTACTAATACCTGTCTCAAGCCTCTCTCCAGTCACAGAGTTTTGGAACCCATGTCCCTTGCCTAGCGAGTGCTACTTAGTTGATGGTGAGTCCCTCCATCATAACAAAAGGCCAAGTACAGTTCCAAGCACAGTTCCCATAATCAGGGTAATAGCAAGTTATTCTTCCTGCCCCAATAACAGAGACACTGGGGATCCCACAACAGCCAAAGTGACCATTTGGGCAGCTATGGCCTCATTCTAGGCGGGGTGGGTGTGCCTATGCAAATGAGATCGGCCCCTGAAGTTCTTTTCCACAACTTGCCGCACCTCACCACCAGACGTCAGGGTGGAGCTCATCCTGACTCTGCTTACATCCTCCCCCCGGCCGAGAATTTGTCGTCCCGACAAATCACACTCCCTTTATACCAACTCATTGGTTTCCTCCAAAGGGCCTCAGAAAGCCCACTTGAGCTTCCACAATCCTGTGTGCTAAATGTATTGGCTCCTCACTAGTCACCCCAGGTGCATCATAAGTTAACCATTTTACTGGTCTTATCACCTTGTCTCGTCTATTGAGAATCTCTGTTGCCGAGGTAGGGGGAACATCCTCTTGAGTGACGGATGGAGAGGCTTCCCTGGAGGGTCCCTCGGCTACTGGCGTAGGCCCCTGCACTCCTAGGTCTAACCAAAAAGAAACAGCCAAATGCCGTTCAGTGGACCGAAAAGTGTCAGAAGGCCTTAACCAGCTTAAAGTGACATTCATATCTGACCCTGTACTAAGGGCCCCAGACTTTGACAAACCGTTCCTCGTAACCACAGATGCGTCCGAGCGTGGTGTGGGAGCAGTTTTAATGCAGAAAGGACCTGATCAAGAATTCCACCCTGTAGTGTTTCTCAGCAAAAAACTGTCCGAGAGGGAAAGCAACTGGTCAGTCAGTGAAAAAGAATGTTCCATCATTGTCTTCGCTCTGGAAAAGCTACGCCCATACGTTTGGGGACGGCGTTTCCACCTGCAAACCGACCATGCTGCACTAGAGTGGCTTCATTCCGCTACGGGAAATAACAAAACACTTCTTCGGTGGAGTTTAGCTCTCCAAGATTTTGATTTCGACATCCAACACATCTCAGGAGCTTCTAACAAAGTGGCGGATGCACTCTCCCAGGAAAGTTTCCCACAATCAACTGGTTAAAATCATCCTTGAGATGTGGAAAAGATTGTTAGTCTTTAAGTACTTGGTAGTATATTTAGAGGTGCATGTGTCTTATTAACTCTGTTTTTCCTAGAGCTCCAGGAAGAAATCCCAGCCAGCGTTTCACCCTAGCTGAGATTTGGGGGGCGTGTCAACAATTTCCATCCCACCATCAACCTCAGCCTGGTCCAGTCCACACAAGAGATCCACTTCCTGGACACTACAGTGCTCATAAACAATGGTCACATAAACACCACCCTATACCGGAAGCCTACTGACCGCTATTCCTACCTGCATGCCTCCAGCTTTCACCCTGACCACACCACACGATCCATCGTCTACAGCCAAGCTCTGCGATACAACCGCATTTGCTCCAACCCCTCAGACAGAGACAAACACCTACAAGATCTCTGTCAAGCTTTCTTACAACTACAATACCCACCTGCGGAAGTAAAGAAACAGATTGATAGAGCCAGAAGAGTTCCCAGAAGTTACCTACTACAGGACAGGCCTAGCAAAGAAAATAACAGAACGCCACTAGCCGTCACCTTCAGCCCCCAACTAAAACCCCTCCAACGCATTATTAAGGATCTACAACCTATCCTAAAGGATGACCCAACACTCTCACAAATCTTGGGAGACAGGCCAGTCCTTGCCTACAGACAGCCCCGCAACCTGAAGCAAATACTCACCAACAACCACATACCACACAACAGAACCACTAACCCAGGAACTTATCCTTGCAACAAAGCCCGTTGCCAACTGTGCCCACATATCTATTCAGGGGACACCATCACAGGGCCTAATAACATCAGCCACACTATCAGAGGCTCATTCAGCTGCACATCCACCAATGTGATATATGCCATCATGTGCCAGCAATGCCCCTCTGCCATGTACCTTGGTCAAACTGGACAGTCTCTATGTAAAAGAATAAATGGACACAAATCAGATGTCAAGAATTATAACATTCATAAACCAGTCGGAGAACACTTCAATCTCTCTGGTCACGCAATCACAGACATGAAGGTCGCTATCTTAAAACAAAAAAACTTCAAATCCAGACTCCAGCGAGAAACTGCTTAATTGGAATTCATTTGCAAATTGGATACAATTAATTTAGGCTTAAATAGAGACTGGGAGTGGCTAAGTCATTATGCAAGGTAGCCTATTTCCCCTTGTTTTTTCCTCCCCCCCCCCCCCGATGTTCTGGTTTAACTTGGATTTAAACTTGGAGAGTGGTCAGTTTGGATGAGCTATTACCAGCAGGAGAGTGAGTTTGTGTGTGTATGGGGGTGGGGGGGTGAGAAAACCTGGATTTGTGCTGGAAATGGCCCAACTTGATGATCACTTTAGATAAGCTATTACCAGCAGGACAGTGGGGTGGGAGGAGGATTTGTTTCATATTCTCTGTGTGTATATAAAGTCTGCTGCAGTTTCCACGGTATGCATCCGATGAAGTGAGCTGTAGCTCACGAAAGCTCATGCTCAAATAAATTGGTTAGTCTCTAAGGTGCCACAAGTCCTCCTTTTCTCTATGTTTTGAATCTAATGTTTTGAAAGACAGGCAGGGCAGAAAAGGTGGGCGAGTTGCACTGTATGTAAGGGAGCAGTATGACTGCTCAGAGCTCCAGTATAAAACTGCAGAAAAACCTGAGTGTCTCTGGATTAAGTTTAGAAGTGTGAGCAACAGGAGTGATGTAGTGGTGGGAGTCTGCTGTAGACCACCGGACCAGGGGGAGGAGGTGGATGAGGCTTTCTTCCGGCAACTCGCAGAAGCTACTAGATCGCACGCCCTGGTTCCCATGGGTGACTTTAATTTTCCTGATATCTGCTGGGAGAGCGATACAGCGGTGCACAGACAATCCAGGAAGTTTTTGGAAAGCGTAGGGGACAATTTCCTGGTGCAAGTGCTAGAGGAGCCAACTAGGGGGGGCGCTTTTCTTGACCTGCTGCTCACAAACCGGGAAGAATTAGTGGAGGAAGCAAAAGTGGATGGGAATCTGGGGGGCAGTGACCATGAGTTGGTTGAGTTCAGGATCCTGACGCAGGGAAGAAAGGTAAGCAGCAGGATACGGACCCTGGTAGATACGCTGGAGGGCAGGGATAGGATACAGAAGGACCTAGACAAATTGGAGGATTGGGCCAAAAGAAATCTGATGAGGTTCAATAAGGATAAGTGCAGGGTCCTGCACTTAGGACAGAAGAACCCAATGCACAGCTACAGACTAGGGACCGAATGGCTAGGCAGCAGTTCTGCGGGAAAGGACCTAGGGGTGACAGTGGACGAGAAGCTGGATATGAGTCAGCAGTGTGCCCTTGTTGCCAAGAAGGCCAATGGCATTTTGGGATGTATAAGTAGGGGCATAGCGAGCAGATCGAGGGACGTGATCATCCCCCTCTATTCGACATTGGTGAGGCCTCATCTGGAGTACTGTGTCCAGTTTTGGGCCCCACACTACAAGAAGGATGTGGATAAATTGGAGAGAGTCCAGCAAAGGGCAACAAAAATGATTAGGGGTCTGGAACACAAGACTTATGAGGAGAGACTGAGGGAACTGGGATTGTTTAGTCTGCAGAAGAGAAGAATGAGGGGGGATTTGATAGCTGCTTTCAACTTCCTGAGAGGTGGTTCCAGAGTGGATGGTTCTAGACTATTCTCAGTGGTGGAAGAGGACAGGACAAGGCGTAATGGTCTCAAGTTGCAGTGGGGGAGGTTTAGGTTGGATATTAGGAAAAACTTTTTCACCAAGAGGGTGGTGAAACACTGGAATGTGTTACCTAGGGAGGTGGTAGAATCTCCTTCCTTCGAAGTTTTTAAGGTCAGGCTTGAGAAAGCCCTGGCTGGGATGATTTAATTGGGGATTTGTCCTGCTTTGAGCAGGGGGTTGGACTAGATGACCTCCTGAGGTCCCTTCCAACCCTGATATTCTATGATTCTATGATTCTAATTACCCTGTAAGGTATCTACCATCCTGATTTTCCAGAGGTGATTCCTTTACTTCTATTAAAGGTCTTCTTGTAAGGAAACTGAATGCTTTTTCATCATTCTAAGATCCAAGGGTGTGGGTCTGTGGTCACCTATGCAATTGGTGAAGATTTTTACCAATCCTTCCTCAGGAAGTGGGGTGCAAGGGTTGGGAGGATTTTGGGGGGAAAGACATGTCCAAAATATGTTTCCCAGTAAACCCAGTTAAAGTTTGGTGGTGGCAGTGGAAATCCAGGGACAAAGGATAAAATTAATTTGTACCTTGGGGAAGTTTTAACCTAAGCTGCTGAAAGTAAGCTGAGGAGGTTTTCATGCAGGTCCCCCCATCTGTACCCTAGAGTTCAGAGTGGGGAAGGAACCTTGACAGGTGTGTAGGGGAATGGATGGACAGGCGTGAAGGCAGATGGATAGATGGACAGACAGTCTCGTAGGGGAATGGATGGATGGGTATGTGGGGGGAAGGGTGGACGTGTAGGAGGATGGACGGACGGAAGGATGGGTGTTGTCAGGGAGTCCCCGGGCTATGCTCTGGAGCTCCTCCCTACGAAGCCAGGCAGGACTCTGGGGAAGTCTCCTCTCTGGGAGCAGTCTGTCTGCAGGACACACAGCTTGCCCGGCTTCCACCTTCCTGGGTCTGACCTCGGAGCATTCAGCCTCCTCTGCCATTCCATGCGCTTCCCACAGTGAGTCTGCCCAGGCGGGGTCCTGGGGAAGCCAGAGGGTCCTGTCCCCCAACTCCACAGTCAGACGGGACTCTCAGCCAGCCAGTAAAACAGAAGGTTTATTAGACAACAGGAACATGGTCTAAAACAGAGCTTGTGGGTGCAGAGAACAGGACCCCTCAGCCAGGTCCATTTTGGGGGGCAGTGAGACAGACAACCCCGTCTGCACTTCACTCCACTCCCCAGCCAGCCCCAAACTGAAACTCCCTCCAGCCCCTCCTCTTCTGGGCTTTGTCCCTTTCCCGGGCCAGGAGATCACCTGATTCCTTTGTTCTCCAACCCTTTAGCTCTCACCTTGCAGGGGGGAAGGGCCCAGGCCATCAGTGGCCAGGAAACAGGGTGTCGGCCATTCTCTGTGTCCAGACCCCTGCACACACCTGCCCTCTCGGGCTCTGCAAGGATCATACACCCTTATGCCACCTAGATACTTAAGAACTGCCTACGGGAAACTGAGGCACCCCCACACTATTGAGAGGAAACATTAAGAATGCTTCCACTTCCTCACAGGTGTGTCGGGGAAGGATGGAGGGGCGGCCCTGCACAGCCTTGCAAAGCACAGAGGGAAACTGAGGCACTCCATGGCATCGTAGAAATAGGAGCTCAATTCCCACTTTGTCGCATCCCTCTGTGCCCCAAACTGCTGCAGACACCGGCCTGTGCACCCTGCCACTGCCAGCACCGATCCCAGGCACTGGCTTTAACGGCGGGAGTGAGATCAACCCAGCCAAGGCCACCTCCACAAGCCCTAGGCCTGCGGGGACCGTACGAGAAAGGGGGGACGCTGGCACCAGAAATTAAAATGGAAATCCTGCTTTATTTCCCTCCTCACCAGATCCTGTTACCAGTGTAGGAAAAATACTGTGAGCAACTGTCCTGCTCAGCCACAGCCCTGCCCCGCTGGTCACAGCACCTGCCTCGGTGTCTGGGAGGCAAACGCACTGGTCAAAGGTGGGTGGCGCTGACTTTCCACCATCGTTCTCCGCACCGACCGTTTGCTGGCTGTGGGCGGGACACGCGCGCCAAGGACTTAGCACACCTGGGCTCCAGGCCCCCCTCTGCCAGCCACCCTGTGTGACCTGGGACACACCACTTAGGCCCAGAGCTTCAAAGAGTTAGGTCCTGCTGAGGATCTGTGCCTCAGTTTCCCCCATCCGTTCAATGCGGGTAACAGCCCTGCCCCATCCCACAAGGTGGCTGTGAGGATAATACATTAAAGATGACGCAGGGTTCAGATACTATGATGATGCGTGCCAGACAAGTATTTAGCTAGACATGCTGGGGAGGGTGGTTAACAAGCTCCTTAGGGATGTGGTGGATGCACCATCCATCGGCATCCCCCAGGCCAGGCTGGCTGCCCTCCTGGAAGATGCTTTCATCAAATACACGTGATCGGGCACCATGTAGGGAGGACTTCTCCAGCCTGGGCTGTGCGGCAGGTCAGAGTAGGTGCTGGGTATGGGCCCTTCTGGCCTGGGACGCCAGAAAAAGGGGTGAGGTGGCTCCCAGGAATCACCAGCCCTCGGGGCGCTGGTTTCATCTGTAAATAATTTTTGTGACTGTTTCTCTTCTAACCAGAAGCGAAGGAAAATGCAGGCTATTCCTTCTCCTGTGTATCCTCCGCCACGCCCAGGAATATCTTCCTCTTCTTCGGGAATGGGGTCTTTGTGAAGATTCAATCCCGGACCTGCTGTACAAACAGCTGCAATACCCGGTTCTGTCCTGTCTCTACGTCTCTGCATCCCTCCCTGCTTCTTCCCAGTGGCCCAGGCTCCGACTGAGTGTCAAACTGATTCGGAAAAGGTTCTTTTCTGTAGAAGGGTGGGGTCCCGTGTAGCACCTGGTGCCATAGGAGGGACCCTGATCTCAGGGGAGGGAGGCGTGCAGTGCCTGGCACAATGGGGGGCCCCCAGTAGCAGGCGGGGGGGATCTATGCAGTGCCCAGTGCAATCAGGGCCCCTGCTCTGGGGAGTCTGTGCAGGTCTTGGCAAAAGGAGGTCCCTGATCTCAGTTATTGCGGTGCTAGAAATAAGTGGTAACAAAGTAGAGAAGGCACCTGTCCTCAGCCCTGCCTGTCAACCCCCACTGACCCTCTCTTTGGGGGTATTGCAGGGCCGATCATGAACACCGTCTAGACGGGAGGCCGGTGCCCGATCTGCATTGCCCCTGGTCGGAGCAGTTGTTCCAGCACGGAGACCCTGCAGTGCGAGGGCCGTGCCAGCCAGTGCATTTCCATCAGTGGGCAGATCTGGGAAGGTGAGCGCCTGTCCCGGATTCCTTCCAGCCCTGGCTCTCCGGGCCCATAGGCACTAGGACAAAGGGAGGCCCGGGGCCGGGATTTCCAGTGGGCCAGGCCCCCGCAGCCTCCCGGCAGTTCCCGCTTTACGTGGCTATGCCCTTGGCCCAGCTCTGGGCAAGGCTCAGCCCCAGGCTCCCTATGGGGCCAGAGCCTCTTGTCACACCCTGTGGCTTTGGAAGCGAGTTCGGAGCCACGCTCCCCTGTTTCAAAGCCAGCCGGCTTCCCCCTCTCCCTGTGGACATGGCTCTGACCCGTGTTTAAACCCAAACCCCGCTCCGTCCACACACAGAGCCCCCTGCCCCCACCTGCCCAGCTCAGCCAGGGGAGCCTGTACCCCTACCCGCAGTGCAGCGGTGGCGGATTAGCCAATGGGCCGCCAGGGCCTGTGCCCAGCAGCCTCAGCCCATTGGGGGCCCCCTGGAAAATGGGCACCCCTGCACCCCAAGCCCGGTGCATGGCAGAAGTGCCAGGTGGCGGGGGAAGCCCCAGCGCCCGGATCCCAGCTGCGGCTGTGGCCCGGGGACTGGAAGAGCTCTCACCCCCAGTTGGCGGCGGGACAGATCTTTCCTGGTCTTGGGGATGTGGGTGGGAGGGCTGCAAGGGGGTGGGTGGACTGGGACAGGACTGTGGGGGGAACCGGGGCAGGGCCACGGGGGAAGGAGCAGAACAGGGGTGGGACTGCAGGCAGAAGGGGCGGGCGGGCCCCAGGGCCTGCACAGTCCAGCCTTCCCGGCTTCTCACTGGCCACCATCAGCCTGAAGTAGCAACCGCCGCCGATGGAAGAACAAGAGACGTCCACCATGCAGCTTGCGGCCAGCTGCTCCCCAGGGCCGGGCAGCTGAGCTCTCACTGCTGTGACCTGCCCTGGGGTCCCGGTTGCTGTCCTGTGGATGCCGTCCCTCCCCTCGACCTCCAACCTAGACCTCCCCCACTGCAACTGGAGACCATTGCTCCTCGTTCTGTCATCTGCCACCACTGAGAACAGCCGAGCTCCATCCTCTTTGGGACCCCCCTCAGGTAGTTGAAGGTGCTATCAAATTCCCCCTCACTCTTCTCTTCTGCAGACGAAAGAAGCCCAGTTCCCTCAGCCTCCCCTCCTAAGTCACGTGCTCCAGCCCCCTAATCATTTTCGTTGCCCTCCGCTGGACTCTCTCCAATTTCTCCACATCCCTTCTGTAGTGGGGGGCCCAAAACTGGACCCAGTACTCCAGATGTGGCCTCACCAGTGCCGAATAGAGGGGAATAATCACTTCCCTCCATCTGCTGGCAACGCTCCGACTGATGCAGCTCAAAATGCCTTTGGCCTTCTTGGCAACAA
Organism: Caretta caretta; assembly: GCF_965140235.1. NCBI lineage: Eukaryota > Metazoa > Chordata > Testudines > Cheloniidae > Caretta > Caretta caretta. Next base: position 18,668,602 of record NC_134229.1, read on the forward strand.
GGCCACCCTGCTGACTCATTGCCAGCTTCTCATCCACTGTAATCCCCAGGTCCTTCTCTGCGGAAAGGTTGGCAAATACCTACCCCTAAGGGATCGGCTGGGGCTGCCTCATGACATCCTGGTGGGACCGGAGATGGGAGATTTCACAACCCTGCATGTGACACTGGCTGATCAGGTGATGCCAATGTGTCTTGAGGCCAATTTGCTTGTGCATTCGTGGAGACCAGTGGTTCTCAGCCAGGGGTCCGTGTAGTCCAGGGGTACACACAGGTCTTCCAGGGTGATACATCAGCTCATCTTTATGTTTGCCTCATTTTACTACAGGCCAGATATAAAGCACGAGTGAAGTCAGTACGAGCTAAAATTTCCTGACACAATGACTTGTTTGTGCAGCTCTATGTACTATCCACTGAACTGTAAGAACAATATTTATATCCCAGTGGAGTTATCTTATAATTACACAGTGGAAATGAGAAAGGAAGCTATTTGTCAGTCACAGTGTGGCCGTGACACTTTTATATATTTTTATAATAACATAAGAACGGACCTGTCATAAATATAAAGGGAAGGGGAACCACCTTTCTGTCCCTGGAGCTCTAAAATCCCTCATGGCCAGTGGCAAAACACTTTCACCTGTTGTCATAAATATAAAGGGAAGTGTAAACCCCTTTATAATCCCTCCTGTCCAGAGGAAAAATCCTCTCACCTGTAAAGGGTTAAGAAGCTAAAGGTAACCTCGCTGGCACCTACCCAAAATGCCCAATGAGGAGATAAGATGCTTTCAAAAGCTGGGAGGAGGGAGAAAAACAAAGAGTCTGTGTTTGCCTGTGTGATGCTTTTGCCGGGGACAGAACAGGAATGGACTCTTAGAATTTAGTAAGTAATCTAGCTAGGTATGTGTTAGATTATGATTTCTTTAAATGGCTGAGAAAATAGCTGTGCTGAATAGAATGGATATTCCTGTCTGTGTGTCTTTTTGTAACTTAAGGTTTTCCCTAGAGGCATTCTCTCTGTTTTGAATCTAATTCCCCTGTAAGGTATTTGCCATCCTGATTTTACAGAGGTGATTCTTTTCTACTTCTATTAAAAGTCTTCTTGTAAGGAAACTGAATGCTTTTTCTTTGTTCTAAGATCCAAGGGTTTGGGTCTGTGGTCACCGATGCAAATTGGTGAGGATTTGTACCAAACCTTCCCCAGAAAGTGGGGTGCAAGAGTTGGGAGGATTTTGGGGGGAAAGACGTTTCCAAACTACGTTTTCTCAGGAACCCAGATAAAGTTTGGTGGTGGCAGTGGAAATCGAAGGGAAAGGGTAAAATAGCTTGTACCTTGGGGAAGTTTTAACCTAAGCTGGTAAAAGTAAACTTAGGAGGTTTTCATGCAGGTCCCCACATCTGTACCCTAGAGTTCAGAGTGGGGAAGGAACCTTGACAATGCCGTAGGGATGCTAACGAAGAACTTTAGCACCAGAAAAGTGCTGACCCCAAAGGCAGGGGCATCGCGTGTGCAGACCACCGCGTTCCTCCCTCCCCCCATCGAAGGCAAAGCCCACGTGGGTGGGGGCCCTGCCAGCTTGTTCTCTGGGAGAAGAAGCTGTAAGGATGGATTGAGGGAACCCTGCCTCACTGGGCTGGCTGGACGCTTACAGGGACCGGAACGGGATGCAAAGCGGGGATCCCTGGAGACCGTCTGGGGCCACCTGAAAAGACTTTGGAAAATGGCAGTTTCTTCCTTCACCGCCACCATTTGGAATTACAGACTGCGACTCACCCGGGCATGAATTTTACCTGCTTTAACCCCTTGTGACCCTCATTCCCTTTCCTTAGCTCACGAACCTTTAGCAAGTTTCCTACAGACCTGGCTGCCAGCGTTGCCTTTGCTGTACGATCTGGGGTCCCGTGGCCCTGGGGTAAGAGACTGGTCTCCTTGGGCAGGGGACAACCTGGGTGGGCTAGTTTGGGGTGGAAGTGAACTTTCCTCACAAAATCCGGCTTCTCTGAGAGTATCTGAGGGGACTGGCTGTGACTCCGGGGGCAGCGATCCAGGAGTTCACGCTGGGTGAAATCTGCTCACAGAGCACCACCGGCTGGGGGGATCTGCCCTGTTTCCTGACACCTTCCCTGAGCCCGGCACTCCCAGTGGAGCCGCTCCAGAGAGCGGGACGAACTGAGCCCTGCAAAATCAACCTAGAAGGACATTTCTCCCCTCCAGGGCGTTCCCGCCCGCCTGGACAGCTGGGTGAGCCACGGCCTCTCCTTCCCACAGCCCTCCTTCCCCAGGGGAGCTCAGCCAGCTGGTGCCTTTCCACAGGCCACGGGCCTTGCTTTGGGGGAGGGGGCCTAGGCAGGACTCCTGGGTTCCATTCCCTGGCCCTGCAAGGGGAGAGGGGTCCAGTGGTTAGAGCAGGGGGCTTGGGAGCCAGGACTCCTAGGCTCTATCCCTGGCTTTCAGAAGGGAGTGGGGTCTGGTGGGTTACAGGGTGGGGTACTGGGAGTCAGGACTCCCGGGTTCTCTTCCTGTCAACATCACTTGTGCACAGATAGGGGTGGGGTGGGGCCCGGTAGGGGGCTGTCAGGGGACAAGGAGCAAGGGGGGTACTTTCCTCACAACTTGCTTCATTCAGCCAATGCACAAAATTAACGCGCAATCCCCCCCAAAGAGAAGGAGCAGCCGGTGGCTGCTGAAGGGAGGTTCACTGCAGCCCAGCACACAGCCCAAGGGAAGGACGCCAGGCTGGGGCTCAGGGCTCCCTGATGCCTCCACCGGCCCTGGTTGCTGGGTAGCAGTCAGCCTGGCTCAGCACCTCCACCACGCCCTCAGCGTATTTCTTCACCCCCACTGTCTTCACGCAGGCGCCAGGGGAGTCACATCCAGCCACAATCTTCGTCAGGGTGATGCCACCTGGACGGGGGGAGAGAGACGTAATCAGGGGCTCCCACAACCCCCCTCCCCCGTCCCCCATGTGGTTTCTCACACACTCCCCTCCCAGCAGGACTGCACCCGGCTCTGCAGGCAGAATGGGGTCTAGTGCTCAGAGCAGGGGGCTGGAACAACGTGAGAACATAACAGAGGAACGGCCCTCCTGGGTCACACCAAAGGTCCATCTAGCCCAGTATCCTCTGGCCAATGCCAGGTGCCCCAGAGGGAATGAACAGAACAGGGAATCATCCAGTGATCCATCCCGTCGCCCATTCCCAGCTTCTGGCAAACAGAGGCTAGGGCCACCATCCCTGCCCATCCTGGCTAATAGCCACAGATGGACCTGTCCTCCAGGAACTTCTCTAGTTCCTGTTTGAACCCTGTTATCATCTTCACCTTCACAACATCCCCCGGCAATGAGTTCCACAGATTGACTGTGCACTGTGTGAAGCAGTACTTCCTTTGGTTTGTTTTAAACGTGCAGCCTGTGGTGACCCCTCGTTCTTATATTAGGAGGAGTAAATAACACTTCCTTATTTCCTTCCTCCACACCCTTCAGCCTTCTCTAGACCTAAGTCATATCCCCCTTAGCCGTCTCTTTTCCAGGTTGAAAAGTCCCACTCTTATTAATCTCTCTTCATATGGCAGCCGTTCCATCCCCCTCATCATTTTGGTTGGGCTTTTCTGAAGATTTTTCCAATTCCAATATCTCTTTTCTGAGAGGAGCGACCACATCCACACACAGTGTTCAAGTTGTGGGCGTCCCATGGATTTATATTGAGGCAACATGCTATTCTCATGGGTGACTTTAATTTTCCTGATATCTGCTGGGAGAGCAATACAGCGGTGCATAGACAATCCAGGAAGTTTTTGGAAAGCGTAGGGGACAATTTCCTGGCGCAAGTGCTAGAGGAGCCAACTAGGGGGGGCGCTTTTCTTGACCTGCTGCTCACAAACCGGGAAGAATTAGTGGGGGAAGCAAAAGTGGACGGGAATCTGGGAGGCAGTGACCATGAGTTGGTTGAGTTCAGGATCCTGACGCAGGGAAGAAAGGTAAGCAGCAGGATACGGACCCTGGACTTCAGGAAAGCAGACTTCGACTCCCTCAGGGAACGGATGGCCAGGATCCCCTGGGGGACTAACTTGAAGGGGAAAGGAGTCCAGGAGAGCTGGCTGTATTTCAAGGAATCCCTGTTGAGGTTACAGGGACAAACCATCCCAATGAGTCGAAAGAATAATAAATATGGCAGGCGACCAGCTTGGCTTAATGGTGAAATCCTAGCAGATCTTAAACATAAAAAAGAAGCTCACAAGAAGTGTAAGGTTGGACATATGACCAGGGAAGAGTATAAAAATATTGCTCGGGCATGTAGGAATGTTATCAGGAGGGCCAAATCGCACCTGGAGCTGCAGCTAGCCAGATATGTCAAGAGTAAGAAGAAGGGTTTCTTCAGGTATGTTGGCAACAAGAAGAAAGCCAAGGAAAGTGTGGGCCCCTTACTGAATGAGGCAGGCAACCTAGTGACAGAGGATGTGGAAAAAGCTAATGTACTCAATGCTTTTTTTGCCTCTGTTTTCACTAACAAGTTCAGCTCCCAGACTGCTGCGCTGGGCATCACAAAATGGGGAGTAGATGGCCAGCCCTCTGTGGAGATAGAGGTGGTTAGGGACTATATAGAAAAGCTGGACGTGCACAAGTCCATGGGGCCGGACGAGTTGCATCCGAGAGTGCTGAAGGAATTGGCGGCTGTGATTGCAGAGCCATTGGCCATTATCTTTGAAAACTCGTGGCGAACCGGGGAAGTCCTGGATGACTGGAAAAAGGCTAATGTAGTGCCAATCTTTAAAAAAGGGAAGAAGGAGGATCCTGGGAACTACAGGCCAGTCAGCCTCACCTCAGTCCCCAGAAAAATCATGGAGCAGGTCCTCAAAGAATCAATCCTGAAGCACTTGCATGAGAGGAAAGTGATCAGGAACAGCCAGCATGGATTCACCAAGGGAAGGTCATGCCTGACTAATCTAATCGCCTTTTATGATGAGATTACTGGTTCTGTGGATGAAGGGAAAGCAGTGGATGTATTGTTTCTTGACTTTAGCAAAACTTTTGACACGGTCTCCCACAGTATTCTTGTCAGCAAGTTAAGGAAGTATGGGCTGGATGAATGCACTACAAGGTGGGTAGAAAGCTGGCTAGATTGTCGGGCTCAACGGGTAGTGATCAATGGCTCCACATCTACTTGGCAGCCGGTATCAAGTGGAGTACCCCAAGGGTCGGTCCTGGGGCCAGTTTTGTTCAATATCTTCATAAATGATCTGGAGGATGGTGTGGATTGCACTCTCAGCAAATTTGCGGATGATACTAAACTGGGAGGAGTGGTAGATACGCTGGAGGGGAGGGATAGGATACAGAAGGACCTAGACAAATTGGAGGATTGGGCCAAAAGAAATCTGATGAGGTTCAATAAGGATAAGTGCAGGGTCCTGCACTTAGAACGGAAGAACCCAATGCACAGCTACAGACTAGGGACCGAATGGCTAGGCAGAAGTTCTGCGGAAAAGGACCTAGAGGTGACAGTGGATGAGAAGCTGGATATGAGTCAGCAGTGTGCCCTTGTTGCCAAGAAGGCCAATGGCATTTTGGGATGTATAAGTAGGGGCATAGCGAGCAGATCGAGGGACATGATTGTTCCCCTCTATTCGACATTGGTGAGGCCTCATCTGGAGTACTGTGTCCAGTTTTGGGCCCCACACTTCAAGAAGGATGTGGATAAATTGGAGAGAGTCCAGCGAAGGGCAACAAAAATGATTAGGGGTCTGGAACACATGACTTATGAGGAGAGGCTGAGGGACCTGGGATTGTTTAGCCTGCAGAAGAGAAGAATGAGGGGGGATTTGATAGCTGCTTTCAACTACCTGAAAGGGGGTTCCAAAGAGGATGGCTCTAGACAGTTCTCAATGGTAGCAGATGACAGAACGAGGAGTAATGGTCTCAAGTTGCAATGGGGGAGGTTTAGATTGGATATGAGGAAAAACTTTTTCACTAAGAGGGTGGTGAAACACTGGAATGCGTTACCTAGGGAGGTGGTAGAATCTCCTTCCTTAGAGGTTTTTAAGGTCAGGCTTGACAAAGCCCTGGCTGGGATGATTTAACTGGGAATTGGTCCTGCTTCGAGCAGGGGGTTGGACTAGATGACCTTCTGGGGTCCCTTCCAACCCTGATATTCTATGATCACCTCTGAGCTCCCCAATGGACCCCCAGGTGCTCCATCCTCCCCTTTTGTTCCATCCACCCCACCCCCAACTCATCTCATCTCCCCACCCCTGATAAAATCCTCTCTTCTGTCTGATCCACGCCCCACAGCCACCCAATGCAAATCCCCATCTCATCCCATTCCTCGTCTATGACATTACCTTTCCAGACTGAGCAGTCCCTGCTCCTGGAGAGGAGCGGAGACTATTGGTTAGAGTAGGGGGAGGGGCTGGGAGCCAGGACTCCTGGGTTCGACCCCTGGCTTCAGGAGGACAATGGTGTCTACACTTAGTAGGAATCTTCTTTCACTCACCCAGCCTCATCTCTGCCACGACGGTGACGCAGGTCCCTTCTGAGGGGGCGCAGGGCTGCAGGGGGCCGGAGCACGATTGCTCTCTGGACGCACACACCTCGCATTGCAGAGCGCTCCCTGGAGGTTGGAAAAATCCCTTCTCAGTACAAACCCCGGCTCCCCAACCCTCCCCAGGCAGTGCCTGTGGGCAAAATACCACCACCAACCAACTGTGGGAGTTGTTACCACCAATGCCTCCTCACTGAACGTGTGGGCAGGCAGATCTTGGAGAAATTCCACCTGCTTTTGCAGCAGTTCTGCCCAGTTCCATTTAACCCTCCGGATGGGGAAAGGCATCTTGCTAGCTGGTCATTTGTATCTGACTCAATGCTGCAGAGAAGTCTGTTTGCTGCCTGAGTGTCTGTGGCTAGAATACATTTTCAGGTGCTGACGTGGCTATCTGGGGTGCAGCTTGTGCCTGCGAACAAACCCCACTCGTCTGTGTAGACAGAAAAACAAGACTTCGGCTGCTCCGAAGAGGATTTTCTGCCTGGCTTTGCAGTGAACCTTTCACACACACACACACACACCCCGCCGTCACTCTCTGCTCCAGGCCTCTGCCTCTCAGAGTTACGTCAGCTCAGCCACACTCGACTTCAGCCCACTTTTCATCGCTGATCCTGACAATTCTCTTCTTCAGAATACAATTCACGCTTGTTAAGCCTTTGGATAGATGGCTGTGCACCTCCAGCCAGCGATCCCAGGAGCATCAACTCTTTCCTCTCCAGAGCGTGGGGGACTTTAAATTCATGACGTGAGCGTAAGGTAGTTTAAAGAAAGAAAGAAAGAAAGATTTTCCCACTTTGGTTTTTTTAGAGCTTTCATGTGGAAACATCAATTAAACCTTAGAACACCTTCCCCTGCCCTTCTATGTCCCTAGATGGTTGCAAAGTTATATTATCCCTATCAAAGAAATATGGAAACTGAGGTAGAAAAAAGATGTGTTCAATTCAGGGTTAGAACCAAGAAGACAGCTGAGAAGTCCTCACTCCTGACTCCCAGCCCACTCTAACCCACGAGATCCCACTCCTCTTTCAGAGCCACGGACAGAACCCGGGAGTCCTGATTTGCAGCCATCTCTGCTCAAACTCACTACACCCCAGCCTACTTCTACAGCAGGGGAATGAGCCCAGAAGACCTGGCTCCCAGCCCCCACCCGTTGCACCCCCATTCCCCTTTCAAACCCGGGGAATGAAGCCAGGAGTCCTGGCAGGAATCTCAGCGCTGACAGGCAGGGGAACATTTCTAGACAGGATGACATGTGGAAGGGGGTGCTGCTCCTCATCGGGATGACCCCAAGCTCGGACGAGAGGTGGAGGAGGAACGAGAAGAAGGAAGGACAGACGGACTCAGACCCGCTGGCCAGGCCCCTAGCGTGGGCTGTGGGAGTCCCAGACTCCAATCCCTGCTCTCCCCGAGTCAGCCGGGGGAACGTGACTCCGGGTTTTCCTCTCGCTGGTTTTACCCACAAATTCCATCCTGACCCCAGAATCCACCATCGACAGCAGCACGTTCCCCAAGTGAATTCCCGACCCCACCACCCGGCTCCCTGTGCCCGGGGACGGACGGGACTCACCTATGGCCAGGAGAGCGGACAGCAGACAGAGGGGCAGAGCCACCCACATGGTGCCTGGATGATAGCTGCAGTGAGCAGAACAGCGAGGAAGCATCTGGCTGTGGTTTTCTCAGGCAGGTTGGCAAATACCTGCCTGTGGCGGTTCAATACAAGACAGGACACGGCTTTAGGCAAGCAAGCAGGCTGGTCTGCTGATGGGATCACCCCTGTCAGCTTTTCCACCTCTTTTATTTCTCTCCCCCCTGCACATCACATACCCCAACCGACCGCAAAAGGCATCAACAAAGGAAATAATATGACTTTGATTAATATTCCTATTTACTAGCCTCTATCTACTACAATCTTTAATCTCAGGCCTTGAGCTTCGGCCGAGGAAGCTTCCCACGGCTGATGTCCTTATTTTGACTTCCCAGATGGTCCATGTTTTCATGGTCCATGTCCTTGGATAGAACAGAGCAATGTGTGCATTGCTCCAACACAACAGTCAGGGTGTGCCCTGACTGTTTCCAGGTGCATGAACGCTACATGAACCCTTCATCCCCCCTTTTGTTATTATTATGCTCGGCCATCTCTTGGTAGCCATCAATTTGCTTTTGTAGGTGATTCAACTCCCGGACAGACAAGGACATAACTCGGGGAGCCTACCAGGGCGGATCTTTGCAAAGCCTTAGCAAGGAGGGAATACATTGTATACAGCAGCAGCAAAATATAAGCCCAACAATTACAAACACAGCATCACCGAAAAGTTGTCGCAGCCATCCTAGAGAGGGCAGCCATCCTGTAAGCCAATTCCAAAAGCCCTCAAACCCCAGATCTTGGCGTATGTGTGCTGTAAGATTGGCCAATTCGGCCAGTCTAGTTTCTATGGAGCGACTATTATCAGTTAAATTAAAGCAACACATGTGCTGAAACGTGGAGCAGCTTAGATGGTGTTTCAGGAGCAAAAAATCAATGGCTGCTCTGTTATCCAAAATTGCATCCCTTAATTCGTGTTGCTCTGTGTTAAGTAGGGCAATTGCCTGGGATGTTGTATTAATTGCCTTTGCCGCAAAGCATGCCAGGTTATTTAAAGTTCTGGCTGTATAAATGGCAAGCGCGGGGACCCCAACAATAGAGGCCGCTAAAGCAGTATACTCAGCACGACTAAAAAGCTCAACATCTGCAATACAATCATCTGAAAGGGGTACACTTCTTCTACTACGTTTTTGACCAGCAAAAGGCAATATAAATGTCATTCTACTAAGACAGCAAAGGGTGCCATCACTTAAATTTGCAGGAATATAATTAAAGGTGCGTGAACCGCAGGTAAAAAACCATCCTGATGGTAGGATGATACGGCCATAATTGTATGAAACATTTACGGCGTGGGAACAATTTAAAAAGGGTTGAGAAACTTGCCGACAGCCCAAGGGCACCCTTGTACTAGTGCAGTTAACCACACGTGCACAGGTGACATTGTTGGCCCCGGCCGGGTACGGTGTGTGGAGGGATATGGCCATGTGAGACAAAGTATAATTGGCCGGGCCCCAATTAGCCATACCAGAGTATTGGGAAGAGAGATTCGCGTAAGCAGCGAGCATCGTCTCATTCCCTATTTCTTCAGGGTGATGACATACTGGGATAAGGCATGTACCCAACAATTCTCCAGCTGCTACAGAATTAGATAAACAAAAGTGGGTAACATTTGCTATTGAAGCCAATCTTTCCCATAGGTTATATGTCATTCGGGCTCGTAACGGAGAAAGCGCTCCCGAGCCAACCCCTACAGGAAATAGCAGGCACAAAAGGCATACAATCAATACAGAATTAGCAGTAATTTGGGCAAGAATTGCCACAAACAAAGTCTCAGGAGTCTCTGGCTGTTGGTTTGCTGCCAGCCGTCGTTGAGCCGCGGCGACCAATGCTTTTACTGCTCCCCATGTCACGGGCTGGCTTGGGACACTACGCCTCTTCCGTTTCCGTCCCTTCGTTGTCGACCCAGGAGGCACCGCGCCCTCCTCCAGGGTCAGCTGAAACTCTGGAATGGGGTTCGATAGTCCCTGGTGCCATGCCATGCTGCTTCAGTGCCGGTCGCACACACCGGGCCGGAACCCACGACGGTCCTGTAGGGAGAGACACAGCAGCATATCCCCGACGCCAAGTGATTAGACGTACTGGGCCCAGCCATTGCGGATCAGGCAGCTGACGGTAATAGACACGTGGTCTTTCCAGCACCTCGGATTTATGGAAATGCCGATCTGCGGGGGTCTGCTGATGTGCGTTTAGCGTTAAGTTATTTAAAGTGAACAAAAGGATATGCAATTGTTGCTGAATGTCTCCCAAGGTTCGGAGACGCAGCTCCCCTTGTTTTAATTGTTTGTCAAGCAAGGTTTTTAGTGTGCGATTTGCACGTTCAACAATGGCTTGGCCCGTGGAGTTATAAGGGATCCCATGTGTGAGACGGACGTCCCATTGGACACAAAAGGCGGAAAGGGCTGTGGAGCAGTAGGCTGGGGCATTATCTGTTTTTATTTGGCTCGGGCGGCCCATAACAGCAAAACAGGCTAGCAGATGGTGAATAACTTTAGGAGTGGCTTCCCCACGCCATGGGGTTGCCCAGAGGAATCCCGAATAGGTATCAATGGAAACATGTGAAAATGAATAGGGGTGGAATTGTGGCACGTGAGTGACATCCGTTTGCCACAGCTGATTCGCTGCGGTACCTCGGGGGTTAACGGCATAAGAGAAAGTAGGAGCAGCAGCAGCACAGTGGGGGCAGGAACGAACAATGGAACGTGCATGATCAGCAGGAATGTGAAACTGCCGGGCCAAAACAGAGGCAGACTGATGAAAAAAGGCATGGCTTTCAATGGGGTCAGAAAAAAGGGAATTTACCTGACCACGTAACGCGCGATCGGTGCGCGCATTGCCTTCAGTGAGTAGCCCAGGCAGAGGGGTATGACTGCGAATATGAGCAACAAAGTACAGAAAATTACGAGTGGTGATGAGATACTGTAAAGACAAAAACAGGCGAAGGAGGTCTGCATCGACCTGAGGGGTAATGAGGGCTAGGGGTAAATGATCAATTACTTGATAAACATAATGGGTGTCCACAATCAAATTAAAGGGACAATCAACAAAAAGTTGGAAGGCGAAAATAACAGCAGCCAATTCTGAGCGCTGCGCAGAACGCTGAGGCAGCGTAAAGCGAGAATGCCAACGAGGGGGGTCACCTAATTGATAGGTGACAACACCGCGACGTGGAGAGCCATCAGTAAAAAGAGTGACGGCGGAAACAATGGGTTGAGAGCGACTAAGACGATGGACAACCAGGGGCACCTGTTGGGTAATTACCAATCGGGGATCTTTAGGGGGATTATAAGAGATCTCTCCCATATAATCACAAAGAGCAACCTGCCAGGCCAAGGAGGTGTGGCACAAAGAGTCAAATTCAGTACGGGACAAGGGGAGCACAATGGCAACTAAATCAGTGCCAGTGAGTTGCACTGCACGGTGGCGGGCTTTACAAACAAGATCAGATAGGGCATCTAAATACGGATAAATATTTCGAGGAGGGGTGGATGAAAGGTATAGCCACTCTATAATAGAGACGGCTGTGTCTGTACGGGGTACAAACAGAGCCGCAGTTGGCGTATGACGGGTGGCAAGAAGAACCAACCGTAAGGGACGGACCTCTGGGAGTCTGTCCACAAACTGCTGACTCAATGCTGCATTGATTTGTCGAATGCAGGCAGTATGCTTTTCAGTGATGGCAATAACTGCACCCGGTGCCCGGGCTCCACGCAGGGGCTCAAACAACGGCTGCAGCATTGAAGTGGGGAGACGAAAGTAGGGCCGAATCCAATTTAAATGACCCAAAACTTGTTGTAATTTAACAAGGGTTAGGGGTTGAGGTAGAATTAATTCCGGACGAACCGGAGCAGCATAGGTTTGTAAAACCTTATGTCCGAGGTAGTGGTAGGGATAAGAGCGTTGGATTTTTTCTGGTGCCAGTAATAGGCCATTTTGGCCGAGAATCTCGGACAGAGATTCAAGTTGTTTTGCCGTAACCTGGGGACCACTAAGCAAAATGTCATCCATATAATGGTAGACCTTTAGTGTGGGGTACCGGGCACGAAAAGGGGCAAGGGCCCGATCCACAAAGAGCTGACACAAGGTCGGACTATTTTGCATTCCCTGGGGCAAGACTTTCCATTGATATCTTTGAGAGGGTTGCTGATTATTATATTGTGGAACCGTAAACGCGAATTTTTCGCGGTCTTGTGGGCAAAGGGGAATAGTGAAAAAACAATCCTTTAAATCCAACACACAAGCTGATCGGTTTGAGGAATTAAATTCGGGTTCGGTAAGCCAAATTGTAAGGGGCCCATAGGTTGGATGCGTTTATTTATTTCCCTTAGATCATGTAACAGCCGCCAAGCACCTGATTTTTTCTTAATAACGAACACCGGGGTGTTCCAGGGACTGGTGGAGCTCTCCAGTCGCTGTGCTTGCAAATGATGCTGCACAAGCGACTGAAGTGCTCTTAGCTTCTCCAGAGGGAGGGGCCACTGGTCAATCCACACGGGCTCTAAGGATTGCCACACCAAGGGTAATGCTGAAGGCATGGCGGGTGCGGGAGGGTTTTGGGCCATTAGATATTAATATCGAGGGTGGTGTCCAGCTTTGTAAGCAAGTCACGGCCCCAAATATTGAGGTGGACAGGGAGCACAAAAGGACGGATTGTAGCAAGGGCACGGCCTCCCGGTTTAGAGACCGTGACCCAAGACAAACTGTGGCGCCCGGGTTTACTACCCCCGATCCCCCACAACTCCTTAGAAGGAACTGTTGGCCAACTGACCTGCCACTCCAGATCACAAATCACCATAACGTCAGCTCCAGTGTCCACCAGCCCTGTAAAGGGAACATCATTTAAGAGAAGTGTTAACTGAGGTTTCGAGGGGCGGACCGACATTGTTAGAGCAACAAGTGGAGAGGACGTGTTGTGAGATGGCGACTGAGCCAGCGTCGATCCAAAGCCGCCTCCGCCCCGGTCTCGATCCTCCGCAGCTGGCACCTGATAGGGGACTAAAATCAATTGTGCAATTGACCGTCCACACGGGAGCGACTGTGGAAGATGAGTCCACACCTGAACCTTAATAATGCCAGTGTAATCAGCATCAATGACCCCTGGAATGACAAAAAAGCCCTGTTTCCCAGCATGTGAGCGAGGGAGAACGAGACCTACAAAGCCGGCAGGGAGAGGTCCCGTCACCTGTGTAGGTATAGCACAGACCTCCCCTGGCAGCCGAAAGTCAGTGTCCTCCTGCATGATCAAATCAAGCCCTGCACTTCCTGCAGTCGCTGCCCTCATAGAGTCTATGGATTTTAAGGCAGAGGAGCGGTTGTCTGAGTGGGAAACACCCCCGTTTGGCTCTGGGTTCGGGGGGGACCCATCGCGCGGTTTCCCGACCCGCTACGACACTGATTAGCCCAGTGATAACCTTTCCCACACTTGGGGCACTTCTTGGAGGGTCGGGCTGATGCCTTAGATGAGCGGCACTCCCGCTGAAAATGACCCTCCTTACCACAGCGGTAACAACGCTTCCCCTCCTTCCCGGTTTTTCTCAGGGCGGCAGCCAGAACTCCAGCCTTGTGGGCTTGGGTGCCGATGTTCTGGCACGCCCGCAGCATGTCTGAGAGCTCTAAAATAGCAGAGGCTTGCGCTGCCTGGAGAGCACGGCGGCAATCCTCGTTTGCATTTTCAACTGCCAATTTTAACAGGAGCTCGTGAGCTGCCTCAGTGTTATCCACCTGTCGGAGGATAGCCTCATGCAATCTGTTGGTAAAATCCAAAAAGGACTCTGAGGCACCCTGACGGATACTGACAAAGCTTTTGGTAGGCTTGCCTGAATCCGGGACCTTCTTGAAAGCATGCTGGGCACGGGTGGAAATAATGGGGAAGATGGCCTGAGGGAGTTGAGACTGCATCTCAATAGTAGCAAACGGGCCCTCCCCTGCCAAATGCTCATAAATGATACCGTGCTCTCTATGTACCTGATCTTGGCGTTCTGCCATCTGCCGATACTCACTAATCCAAATAACATACTGACTGGGTGACAACATCATGCGCAGCAGCGTTTTCCAATCCTCAGGGATTAGGGAGTACCCAGAACCTATCCCTTCAATGAGACCATGCACAAAGGTGCTAGTCAGGCCAAACTCACGAATTGCTTTCTTTACCTCTCTAACCACCGAGTATGGCAAAGTGGTCCAGGTGCCCACGGGGTTGCCCTGGTCATCATTCTGCCAGGTCACCGGGCAAACTGAGACCAGATCAGCCAGCTCCTCCGCTGTAAGATCTGAGCGAGTCTTCGCTGCATGGACCATTCGTTGCACCAGCGAAAGCCCCTGAGCCGACGCGGATGATCCTCCGGGGGGCCCCACGGGGGGAGGGTGATCACACACCGGCTCCGGTGGGGAAGGCCAGGGAGGCGGTGGTAATAGAGGCCCTGGGGTCGAAGCAGGGGGAGGGATGGTTGCAGGAGCGGAAGGGGGTGGCGAGATCACCAGCCTCGCAAGGGAGGGTCTGTCCGAGGCGACACGCTGTATCGCGTCGCGGCAGAGGTGCCAGGCATGTAAAGCCTGCACGGGCGCCCGAGGCTCCTCGTGCAATGTTTGGCCCAACCGCTCCCAGTCCGCTAAGTTAAGGGTTCCAGCTTCAGGGTACCACGGGCACTGGGCGCTCACCTCCTGTAACAGGAGAGAGAGCTCTCTAGTGGGACAGTCCTGCTGAGCCTTACGCAACAAATACTGTAGCTCACAGCGGTGTTGCACTTGCAAAGCAGAGAGGGAACTTCCCATACTTACCACAATGAAAAATACTCACCGGGATCCGCGAAGCGGATGAGTGACGCGTCTGAAACCCTTGCCGGGCGAGGTGAGTGCTGAGGGCCCCACGTTTGGGCGCCAGTTGTGGCGGTTCAATACAAGACAGGACACGGCTTTAGGCAAGCAAGCAGGCTGGTCTGCTGATGGGATCACCCCTGTCAGCTTTTCCACCTCTTTTATTTCTCTCCCCCCTGCGCATCACATACCCCAACCGACCGCAAAAGGCATCAACAAAGGAAATAATATGACTTTGATTAATATTCAAAGGCGTGTCCAAACTACATTTCCCAGTAAACCCAGTTAAAGTTTGGTGGTGGCAGTAGAAATCTAGGGGCAAAGGACAAAATTAATTTGTACCTTGGGGAAGTTTTCACCTAAGCTGGTGAAAGTAAGCTTAGGAGGTTTTCATGCAGGTCCCCACATCTGTACCCTAGAGTTCAGAGTGGGGAAGCAACCTTGACATGGTGGCTGGGGGGGAGGGGGCGTTAGGATTTTGATTTCTTTTTACAAGGAGCACAGATTTGAACATGAATTTTTTTTTCCTTTGGGGCTGCTGATAAGCAGGTTTCCAAGTAGTTGGAGGTTTTTTGCTTTGATTTGGGGCCAGAGCAGAGACAAAGGGAATTGTCTTTTTCTGTAGGCTGACAATCACTATCAGAGAATAGGTATCCTATTCCAGCACAGCAAAATTTTACAGCCAAGTTTTGTTTGTTTATTTCCAAACCTCCGGTGTAAAGTTAGTTAAAAACAGAGAGGTTAGGATGACAGAATCCATGGCTCAAGAAACGCTGGAATTAGCCAGATTTCAGGCTGAGAGAAAAACAAAAGGAACATGAAAGACAGATAGAACTCATGCGGCTGGAGAAGGAGGTACAGGAGGTTGCCCACAGGAGGGAAATGGAGGCAAGGAAGCATGTGGAGGAGGAGAAGGAAAAAGAGAGGCAGCATGTGGAGGAGGAGAAGGAGAAAGAGAGGAAGCATGAACTGGAGATGGAGAAGGTAAAGACTCAGCAGAATATACCAACAAACCCTAGCAATCCTTCTCCAGGTACCACTTCCCATCCCAGAAAGTTCCCCACCTACAAGGCAGGCAATGATACCGAGGCCTTCTTAGAAAACTTCAAAAGGGCCTGCCTTGGGTACAGCATCTCTACAGACCAATACATGGTAGAGCTGAGGCTGCAGCTCAGTGGACCCTGAGCTGAGGTGGTGGCAGAAATGCCTAAAGAACACATGAACAAGTATGAACTGTTTAAATCCAAGGCGAGAGTCAGAATGGGAATAACACCCGAGCATTCTCGACGGAGGTTCAGAGCCCTAAGGTGGAAACCAGACATGTCGTCATTTACCAGACATGCCTACCACATTGTGAAACACTGGGGTGCCTGGATATCAGGAGCAAGTGTAGAATCTCCAGTAAATTTGCCCTTCCTAATGCAAATGGAAAAATTCTTAGAGGGTGTTCCTGAGGAAATAGAAAAATACATCCTAGATGGGAAGCCCAAAACTGTAATCGAGGCAGGAGAGATTGGAGACAGATGGGTAGAGGTGGCAGAGAAGAAAAAAACTGGTCGCAGTTGGAGCGGAGACCAGAAGGGACAACCCCAGACCACACCCTATTACCGGGGGCCGCCCAAGGCCCCACCTACCTCCCAAAGAATCCTCCAAACACCTTATCGTCCCACCACCCCGTTCTCCAGCAACCCACCTCACCCCAGTGACCCGTCAGCTGGACGATGTTTTAAATGTAACGAGCTGGGGCATGTAAAGGCCAACTGCCCCAAGAACCCCAACAGATTACAGTTCATTGCACCGGAATCACACCAAAGATCCGCAGGCCCAGATACCTCCCAGATACCCTTGGAGTGGAGGGAAACTGTGAGTGTGGGTGGGAAGAAGGTCACCGAGTGGAGGGACACCAGAGCACAAGTGTGAGCTATCCATGCTTAATTAGTGGACCCCAATTTAATCAACCCAGAGATCCAAGTGACAATTCAACCCTTCAAGTCCCACTCTTTCCATTTGCCTACAGCCAAATTGCCTGTCCAGTACCAGGGCTGGTCAGGAACGTGGACTTTTGCAGTCGATGATGATTATCCCATCCCCATGCTCTTGGGGGAAGACTTGGCCAATCATGTGAAGCGGGCCAAGAGGGTGGGAATGGTCACCCGCAGCCAGTCTAAACAAGCCATGAGGCCTAGCTCTGTTCTGGAAACTTCTCTCAGGACCCGGTCAGAGGTGATGGACCCGGACCCCAGGCCAATGTCTGCAACAGCACTCGTGGATCCAGTCCCAGAGACCCAGACGGAACCAGTCCCAGAACCGGAACCAGAGGAACAACCAGCACCAGACCCATTGCCAGCACTGAATCCAACCTCAACACCAGAGGGCCCCACCGAACCTGAACCAGCAGCAGCCCATAACCCTACACAAGAGGCTCAGCCAGAGCCTGAACCCCAACATAGTGTCCCAGCGGAGAGCGGTTCACAGTCAACAGAAACAGCCCCATCCCCTACATTGCTTCCAGAAGGACCAAGCATAGGTCCACAATCCAATGAGGAACTGATGTCTTCAGAATCAAGGGAACAGTTCCAGACTGAACAGGAAGAGGATGAAAGCCTCCAGAGAGCTTGGACGGCGGCACGGAGCAACCCACCGTCTCTCAGCTCTTCTAATCAATCCAGGTTTGTTATAGAAAGAGGACTTTTATACAAAGAAACTCTTTCTGGTGGACACCAGGAAGACTGGCATCCTCAGAGACAGTTGGTAGGTCCAACTAAATACCGGGCCAAGCTCTTGAGCTTAGCCCACGATCACCCTAGTGGCAATGCTGGGCTGAACAGGACCAAAGACCGTTTTTGGGGGGCCATTCCACTGGGAGGGAATGGGCAAGGATGTTTCTACCTATGTCTGGTCTTGTGAAGGATGCCAAAGAGTGGGAAAACCCCAAGACCAGGTCAAAGCCCTTCTCCAACCACTCCCCATCATTGAAGTTCCATTTCAGTGAGTAGCTGTGGATATTCTGGGTCCTTTTCTGAAAAAGACACCCAGAAGGAAGCAGTACAGACTGACTTTCATGGATTTTGCCACCCAATGGCCAGAAGCAGTAGCTCTAAGGAACCCCAGGGCTAAAAGTGTGTGCCAGGCACTAGCAGACATTTTTGCCAGGGTAGGTTGGCCCTCCGACATCCTCACAGGTGCAGGGACTAATTTCCTGGCAGGAACTATGGAAAACCTCTGGGAAGCTCATGGGGTAAATCACTTGGTTGCCACTCCTTACCACCATCAAACAAACGGCATGGTGGAGAAGTTTAATGGGACTTTGGGGGCCATGATCCGTAAATTCGTAAATGAGCACTCCAATGATTGGGACCTAGTGTTGCAGCAGTTACTCTTTGCCTACGGAGCTGTACCACATCCCAGTTTAGGGTTTTCCCCATTTGAACTTGTATATGGCTGTGAGGTTAAGGGGCCATTACAGTCGGTGAAGCAGCAATGGGAGGGATTTACACCTTCTCCAGGAACTAACATTCTGGACTTTGTAATCAACCTACAAAACACCCTCCGAACCTCTTTAGCCCTTGCTAAAGAAAACTTACAGGATGCTCAAAAAGAGCAAAACGCCTGGTATGATAAACATGCCAGAGAGCGTTCCTTCAAAGTAGGGGACCAGGTCATGGTCTTAAAGGCGCTCCAGGCCCATAAAATGGAAGCATCGTGGGAAGGGCCATTCATGGTCCAGGAGCTCCTGGGAGCTGTTAATTACCTCATTGCATTCCCCACCTCCAACCGAAAGACTAAGGTGTACCATATTAATTCTTTAAAGCCCTTTTATTCCAGAGAATTAAAGGTTTGTCAGTTTACAGCCCAGGGAGGAGACGACGCTGAGTGGCCTGAAGGTGTTTATTACGAAGGGAAAACTGTTGGTGGTGTGGAAGAGGTGAACCTCTCCATGACCCTTGGGCGTATGCAGTGACAGCAGACCAAGGAGCTGTGCACTAGCTACGCGCCGACGTTCTCATCCACCCCAGGATTGACTGAACGGGCATACCACTCCATTGACACAGGTAATGCTCACCCAATTAAAGTCCAACCTTACCGGGTGTCTCCTCAAGCTAAAACTGCTATAGACCAGGAGATCCAGGATATGTTACAGAGTGCATGGGCATCTCCAGTGGTTCTAGTTCCCAAACCAGATGGGAAGATACGTTTTTGTGTGGACTATCATAAGCTAAACTCTGTAACTCGCCCAGACAACTATCCAATGCGACGCACAGGTGAACTATTAGAGAAACTGGGGCGGGCCCAGTTCATCTCTACCTTGGACTTAACCAAGGGGTACTGGCAGGTACCACTAGATGAATCCGCCAAGGAAAGGTCAGCCTTCATCACACGTCTCGGGCTGTATGAATTTAATGTCCTCCCTTTCGGCCTGCGGAATGCACCCGCCACCTTCCAAAGACTTGTAGATGGTCTCCTAGCGGGATTAGGAGAATATGCAGTCGCCTACCTTGACGATGTGGCCATATTTTCGGATTCCTGGGCAGAACTCCTGGAACATCTACAAAAAGTCCTTGAGCGCATAAGGGAGGCAGGACTAACTGTTAAGGCTAAGAAGTGTCAAATAGGCCTAAACAGTGTGACTTAGCTTGGACACCAGGTGGGTCAAGGAACTATCTGCCCCCTACAAGCCAAAGTGGATGCGATCCAAAAATGGCCTGTCCCAAAGTCAAAGAAACAGGTTCAATCCTTCTTAGGCTTGGCTGGTTATTACAGACAATTTGTACCGCAATACAGCCAAATCGCCACCCCGCTGACAGACCTAACCAAAAAGAAATAGCCAAATGCTGTTCAGTGGACCAAAAAGTGTCAGGAGGCCTTTAACCAGCTTAAAGCGACACTCATGTCTGATCCTGTACTAAGGGCCCCAGACTTTGACAAACCGTTCCTAGTAACCACAGATGCGTCCGAGCGTGGTGTGGGAGCAGTTTTAATGCAGAAAGGACCTGATCAAGAATTCCACCCTGTAGTGTTTCTCACCAAAAAACTGTCTGAGAGGGAAAGCAACTGGTCAGTCAGTGAAAAAGAATGTTATGCCATTGTCTAAGGTAGAACAGTGTGTTTGGTGTTTCGATTTCATTAAAACAAATGGGCCGTTGTACGGTTTTCCCTTCCCCGTCTGCTCTTTTAACGGAGGAACAAACATTCACCCTGAGCACAGCGCTGGGACTCACTGACCCAGCAAAGACACCCGGCGATGCTAACGAAGAACTTTAGCACCAGAAAAGTGTCGACTCCAAAGCCGGGGACCATCCTGTCCTGTCAACTCTCTTCTTCCGAATTTGATTGGTGATCGTTCACCCTTGCCACTGATGGCTTCACACCTCCATCGTGCATGCAAAAACTCTGGGCTGGCTGAAGAGATCCCATGATCCTTAACTCTTTCCTGTCCAGAGCTTGGGAAAGTTTCAATTCAGTCACTGAACATAAGTTTTTAATTGGAGGACGACAGAGAGAAAACCAATTGGTCCACTTTGGTATTTTCCAGAGCTTTCCTCTGGAAACATCACTTCAACCTCCAAAAGCCTTCTCCTGCCTTTGCCAGGGTCCCAGGTGGCAGGAAGGGAACATTATCCCCATCTTATAAACAGGGAAACTGAGGCAGAAAGAGGCAGTGTCAGACTCAGAGCCACGAATACAGCCAAGGAGTCAGATTTCAGAGTAGCAGCCGTGTTAGTCTGTATCGCCAGAAAGGACGGGAGTACTTGTGGCATATGAATTTGTTAGTCTCTAAGGTGCCACAAGTACTCCTGTTCTTTTAACCAAGGAGTCCTAATTGCTGCTGGCTTCCAGCCTATTCTAGACCCACCCCGTCCCTGACCTGGGGATAGAACCCAGGAGTCCTGGCTCCCAGAACTCAGACCATGTGAGTCAGTGCGATGGTGCAACAGTGTCCACTCCTGGCCAAGCAGGGCGCGGTCCCGGCTCACCCAGCTCAGCGCGGCCCTCACGCTAGTCCCTGTGCCCAGGAATCTGCAAACCCCTCCCGCTCCTCAGCCCTTTTCTCCCTGCACTTGCTGGGCCAGCGTGTGGTACATACACCCCAGAAGGGACCCCCACTCCCTGCAGACAGCAGTCAGAGGGGCTGGGGCACCCACATGGTGGCCGGGCATTTTCTGCAGTGACCAGAGCAGCGATGAAGCAGCTGGCTGTGGGTATGGCAGGCAGGTTCAGAGAATCAGAGAACCATAGAAGATCAGGGTTGGAAGAGAGCTCAGGAGGTCATCTAGTCCAACCCCTGCTCAAAGCAGGACCAACCCCAAGTAATTCATCCCAGAAAGGGCTGTGGCAAGCTGGGCCTTAAACACCTCAAAGGATGGAGATTCAACCCCCTACCTAGGAAACCCAATGCAGCGCTTCACCACCCTCCTATTGAAATAGTGTTTCCTGATCTCCAGCCTAGACCTCCCCCACAGCAACTGCAGACCATTGCTCCTCGTTCTGTTGTCTGCCACCACTGAGAACAACTGAGCTCCATCCTCTTTGGAAACCCCCTCAGGTAGTTGAAGGCTGCTATAAAATCACCCCTCATTCTTCTCTTCTGCAGACGAAAGAAGCCCAGTTCCCTCAGCCTCCCCTCCTAAGTCACGTGCCCCAGCCCCCTAATCATTTTCCTTGCCCTCCGCTGGACTCTCTCCAATTTTTCCACATCCCTTCTGTAGTGGGGGGCCCAAAACTGGACCCAGTACTCCAGATGTGGCCTCACCAGTGCCGAATAGTAGGGAAGAATCACTTCCCTCCATCTGCTGGCAACGCTCCTACTGATGCAGCTCAAAATGCCGTTGGCCTTCTTGGCAACAAGGCCACCCTGCTGACTCATAGCCAGCTTCTCATCCACTGTAATCCCCAGGTCCTTCTCTGCGGAAAGGTTGGCAAATACCTGCCCCCTGCGGGATCGGCTGGGGCTGCCCCATGACATCCTGGTGGGCCCGGAGATGGGAGATTTCACAACCCTGCATGGGTCACTGGCTGATCAGATGATACCAATGTGTCTTGAGGCCAATTCCCTTGTGCATTAGTGCAGATCAGTGGTTCTCAGCCAGGGGTCCATTTACCCCAGGGGTACACACAGGTCTTCCGGGGGTACATCAGCTCATCTTGATGTTTGCCTCATTTTACAACCGGCCGCATTAAGGCACGAGTGAAGTCAGTACGAGCTAAACTGTCGACCCCTTGTTCATATTGCTCTATATACTCTACACTGAAATGCCAGTGCAGGATTTGTCCTGTGTTCCCACCGAGTTATTTTATAATGGCGGAAATGAGAAAGGAAGCAGCTTGTCAGCAGCAGCATGGCCGTGACATTTTGCATTTTTATGGCTGGTTTTGTGAGCAAGTCGTTTTTAAGTGAGGGGAAATTTGGGGTACCCAAGACACATCAGACTCCCGCAAGGGGTACAGCTGTCTGGAAAGGTCGAGAGCCCCTGGCCTAGATCAAAGGCATGGCGAAGGTAGAACAGTGTGTTTGGAGTTTCGATTTCATGAAAACCAATGGGCCGTGGTATGGTTTTCTCTTCCCCATCTGCTGTTTTCGCGGAGTAACAACCATTCACCCTGAGCACAGCCCTGGGACTCACTGACCCAGCAGAGATGCCGGAGGGATGCTAAGGAGGAAGTTTAGCACCAGAAAAGTGCTGACCCCAAAGGCAGGGGCCATCGTGTGTGCTGACCGCCGCGTTCCTCCCTCCCCACATCGAAGGCAAAGCCCAAGTGGGTGGGGGCCCTGCCAGCTTGTTCTCTGGGAGAAGAAGCTGTAAGGATGGATTCAGGGAAGGATCCTGCCTCGCTGGGCTGGCTGGACTCTTACAGGGACCAGAACGGGATGCAAAGCGGGGATCCCTGGAGACTGTCTGGGGGCACCTGAAAAGACTTGGGAAAATGGCAGTTTCTCCCATCACCGCCACCATTTGGAATTACAGACTACAACTCACCTGGGCATGAATTTTACCGCCTATAACCCCTCGTGACCCTCATTCCCTTTCCTTAGCTCACGAACCTTTAGCGCGTTTCCTACAGACCTGGCTGCCAGCGTTGCCTTTGGTGTAGGATCTGGGGTCCCGTGGCTCTGGGGTAAGTGACCGGTCTCCTGGGGCTGGGAACAACCTGGGTGGGCTGGTTTGGGGTGTACGTGAGGTTTCCTCACAAAGTCCGGCTTGTCTGAGAGTATCTGAGGGGACTGGCTGTGACTCCGGGGTCAGACGGGGGCAGCGATCCAGGAGTTCACGCTGGGTGAAATCTGCTCACAGAGCACCACCGGTTGGGGGGATCTGCCCTGTTTCCTGACACCTTCCCTGAGCCCGGCACTCCCAGTGGAGCCGCCCCAGAGAGCGGGACGAACTGAGCCCTGCAAAATCATCCTAGAAGGACATTTCTCCCCTCCAGGGCGTTCCCGCCCGCCTGGACAGCTGGGTGAGCCACGGCCTCTCCTTCCCACAGCCCTCCTTCCCCAGGGGAGCTCAGCCAGCCGGTGCCTTTCCACAGGCCACGGGCCTTGCCTTCCGGGAGGGGGTCCAGGCAGGACTCCTGGGTTCCATTCCCTGGCCCTGCAAGAGGAGAGGGGTCCAGTGGTTAGAGCAGGGGGCTTGGGAGCCAGGACTCCTGGGCTCTATCCCTGGCTTTCAGAAGGGAGTATGGTCTGGTGGGTTACAGGGTGGGGTACTGGGAGTCAGGACTCCCGGGTTCTCTTCCTGCCGGCATCACTTGTGCACAGATAGGGGCGGGGGGGGACCGGTACGGGACGGTCATGGGACAAGGAGCTAGGGGGGTACTTTCCCCAGAACTCGCTTTATTCAGCCAATGCACAAAAGCAACCCGCAATCTCCCCCAAAGAGAAGCAGCAGCCCGTGGCTACTGAAGGGAGGCGCACTGCAGCCCGGCACGCAGCAGAAGGGGAGGATGCCAGGCCGGGGCTCAGGGCTCCCTGATGCCTCCATCGGCCCTGGGAGCTGGGTAGCACTTGGCCTGGCTCAGGATCTCCGGCACGCCCTGGGCATATATCTTCACCAACGCTCTCTTCACGCAGGCGCCAGGGGAGCCACATCCAGCCGCAGTCTTCCTCAGTATGATGTTACCTGGACAGGGGGAGAGACGTGATCGGGGGCTCCCAATTCCCCCCCCCCGACCCTCATGAGGTCTCTCACACACTTCCCTCCCAGCAGGACTGCACCCGGCTCTGCAGGCAGAGTGGGGTCTAGTGCTCAGAGCAGGGGCCTGGAACAACGTGAGAACATAAGAGGAATGGCCCTCCTGGGTCACCCCAAAGGTCCATCTAGCCCAGTATCCTCTGGCCAATGCCAGGTGCCCCAGAGGGAATGAACAGAACAGGGAATCATCCAGTGATCCCTCCCCTGTCGCCCATTCCCAGCTCCTGGCAAACAGAGGCTAGGGCCACCTTCCCTGCCCATCCTGGCTAATAGCCACAGATGGACCTGTCCTCCAGGAACTTCTCTAGTTCCTGTTTGAACCCTGTTATAGTCTGGGCCTTCAAAACATCCTCTGGCAAGGAGTTCCACAGGTTGACTGTGTTTTGTGTGAAGCAGTACTTCCTTTGGTTTATTTTATACCTGCTGCCTGTGGTGACCCCTCGTTCTTATGTTAGGAGGAGTAAATAACACTTCCTTCTGAACTTCCTCCACACGCTTCGACCTTCTTTAGACCGCGATCATATCCTCCCTTAGCCGTTTCATTTCCAAGGTGAAGAGTCCCACTCTTATTAATCTCTCCTCATATGGCAGCCATTCCATCCCCCTTTGTGCATATATCTTCTTATTCTTACTGCATTCTTTGGAACTCAGTAGCCTAGCATTTTGGCTGTCATTTCCTGAAGCCTTTCCAATTCCAATAGATCTTTTTTGAGACAGGGCGACCACATCCGTACGCAGTGTTCAAGCTGTGGGCGTCCCATGGATTTATATTGAGGCAACACGATCTTATCTGTCCTATTCTCTGTCCCTTTATGAATGATTCCCAACATTCTGTTTGCTTTTTTGACGGCCGCTGCACATGGAGTGGATGATTTCAGAGAACTCTCCACAGTGACTCCAAGATCTTTCTTGAGTGGTAAATTCGACCCATTATTGTGTATGTCTACTTGGGATTACGTTTGCCCATGTGTATTACTTTGCATTTATCAACACTGAATTTCCTCTGCCATTTTGTTGCCCAGTCACCCAGTTCTGAGAGACCCTTTAGTACCTCTTCACAGTCTGCTTTGGACTTAACTATCTTGAGTAGCTTTGTATCTTCTGCAAATTTTGCCACCTCACTATTTACCCCTTTTTCCAGAACATTTCGGAATTTGGTGAATAGGACTGGGCCCAGTGCAGATCCCTGGGGGACTCCCACTATTTACCTCTCTCCCTTCTGAAAACTGACCATTTCTTCCTACCCTTTTTTCCCTATCTTTTAACCAGTTACTGAGCCATGAGAGGATTTTATCCCATGACAGCTCACTTTGTTTAAGAGCCTTTGGTGAGGGACGCTTTCTGAAAATCTAAGTACACTATATCCACGGGATCCCCCTTGTCCACACGCTTGTTGAACCCTCAGAGAATTCTAGTAGATTGGTGAGGTCTGATTTCCCTTTACCGAAACCATGTTGACCCTTCCACAACAAAATATGTTCATCTATGTGGCTGAGAGTTCTCTTCTTTTCTATAGTTTCAGTGAGTTTGCCCTGTACTGAAGTCAGACTTATTGGCCTGTAGTTGCCGGGATCACCTCTGGAGCCCTTTTTCGAAAATGGCATGTCATTAGCTGTCCTCCAGCCAGTTGAGGAAGAAGCTGATTTAAATGGTAGGTTACAAACCACAGTTTGTAGTTCTGTAATTTGACGTTTGAGTTCCTTCCGAACTCTTGGGCGAATCCCATCTGGTCCTGGTGACTTATTACTGTTTAATTTATCAATTTCTTGCAAAAACTCCTGTAATGACTCCTCAATCCAGGACAGTTCCTCAGATTTGTCACCAAAACAGAATGGCTCAGGTATGGGAATCTCCCTCCCATCCTCAGCCATGAAAACTGATACAGAGAATTCATTTAGTTTCTCTGCAGTGGCCTTATCCTCCTTGGGTGCTCCTTTGGCATCTCGGCAAGTAGGACTCCTGGGTTCTCTCTGCAACTCTGCCAGGGGAGTGGAGTCTAGTGGGTCAGAGCAAGGGGGGCTGGGACTAAGCCGGGACACCTGGGCTCCACCTCGTACTCTGTGTTCAGACCCCTCCCACATCTGGAGGACTTACCCCGTGTTACTATCCCAGATTCCTCAACACAATGGTCCTCGGAGCCGGTGCAGGCCAAGAGCTCCTTCTCGTTCCAGAGATATGGCCCCACTCTGAGGAACGACAGGCACTGCCGGCCGTTGGGGACGGAGCTCACAGTTGGCACTGAGAACAGTCAGACACACACAGTCAGCCAAGGGTGGGGAGTCACCACACGCTGCGCTCGATCCCAGCTCGGGGAAGGGAGTGGGGTCGAGTGGTTAGAGCACGGGGGCTGGGAGCCAGGACTCCTGGGTACTCTCCAGGCAGGTGTGGCCGGAGCACGGCTCTAGGTTTGCAGCAGACACACACCTGGGATGGCTCCGGCGTTGCAGCCGTCGGTGTCACAGCAGGCGATGTTCGCCCGCACGGTGACATTGTGCGGGTAGGTCAGTGAGAAGGGGCCGGGCTCACAGTTCTTGGGCTCCAGGCACGATTTCTCCGTGTAGGAGAAGGGGGATCCCTCTGTGGAAGGGAAACAGAGCATCACCTCTGAGCTCCCCAATGGACCCCCAGCTGCTCCATCCTCCCCTTTTGTTCCATCCACCCCACCCCCAACTAATCTCATCTCCCCACCCCCCGCTATAAAATCCTCTCTTCTGTCTGATCCAGGCCCCACAGCCACCCACTTCAATTCCCCATCTCATCCCATCCCCCGTCTATGACATTATCTTTCCAGACTGAGCAGTCCCTGCTCCTGGAGAGGAGCAGAGTCTATTCCTTAGAGTAGGGAGAGGGACTGGGAGCCAGGACTCCTGGGTTCGACCCCTGGCTTCAGGAGGACAATGGTGTCTACACTTAGTAGGAATCTTCCTTCACTCACCCAGCCTGATCTCTGCCACGACAGTGATGCAGGTCCCTTTCGAGGGGGCGCAGGGCTGCAGGGGGCCGGAGCATGATTGCTCTCTGGACGCACACACCTCGCATTGCAGAGCGCTCCCTGGAGGTTGGAAAAATCCCTTCTCAGTACAAACCCCGGCTCCCCACCCCTCCCAGGCAGTGCCCGTGGGCTAAATACCACCAGGAACCAAGAGGTGGCGCTGTGGGAGTTGTTACCACCACTGCATCCTCACTAAAAGTGTGGGCCGGCAGATCTTGGAAAAATTCCACCTGCTTTTGCAGCAGTTCTGCCCAGTTCCATTTAACTCTCCGGATGGGGAAAGGCATCTTGCTAGCTGGTCATTTGTATCTTACTCAAAACCACAGACAAGTCTGTTTGCTGCCTGAGTGTGTGGCTAGAATACATTTTCACCTGCTGACGTGGCTATCTGGGGTGCAGCTTGTGCCTGCGAACAAAACCCACACGTCTGTGTAGACAGAAAAACAAGAATTCGGCTGCTCTGAAGAGGGGTTTCTGCCTGGCTTTGTGGTGAACCTTTCTCACACACCCACACACACACCCCGCCGTAACTCTCTGCTCCAGGCCTCTGCCTCTCAGAGTTACATCAGCTCAGCCACACTCGACTTCAGCCCACTTTTCATCGCTGATCCTGCCAATTCTCTTTTTCAGCATACAGTTGACGCTTGTTAAGCCTTTGGATTGATGGCTGTTTGTCTCCAGCCAGCGATCCCAGGAACATGAATTCTTTCCTCTACAGAGCGTGGGGGCCTTTAAATTCATTACGTGAGCATAAGGTAGTTTTAAGAAAGAAAGAAAAAAGATTTTCCCACTTCGGTTTTTTTAGAGCTTTCATGTGGAAACATCAATTAAACCTTAGAACACCTTCCCCGCCCCTTCTATGTCCCTAGATGGTTGCAAAGTTATATTATCCCTATCAAAGAAATATGGAAACTGAGGTAGAAAAAAGATGTGTTCAATTCAGGGTTCGAACCAAGAAGACAGCTGAGAAGTCCTCACTCCTGACTCCCAGCCCACTCTAACCCACGAGATCCCACTCCTCTTTCAGAGCCACGGACAGAACCCGGGAGTCCTGATTTGCAGCCATCTCTGCTCAAACTCACAACACCCCAGCCCGCTTCTACAGCTGGGGAATGAGCCCAGAAGTCCTTGCTCCCAGGCCCCACCCGTTGCACCCCCATTCCCCTTTCAAACCCGGGGAATGAACCCAGGAGTCCTGGTAGGAATCTCAGCACTGACAGACAGGGGAACATTTCTAGGCAGGATGACATGTGGACGGGGGTGCTGCTCCTCATCGGGATGACCCCAAGCTCGGGCGAGAGGTGGAGGAGGAACGAGAAGAAGGAAGGACAGACGGACTCAGACCCGCTGGCCAGGCCCCTAGCGTGGGCTGTGGGAGTCCCAGGCTCCACTCCATGCTCTTCCCGAGTCAGCCTGGGGACGTGGCTCCGGGTTTTCCTCTTGCTGGTTTTACCCACAAATTCCATCCTGACCCCAGAATCCACCATCGACAGCTGCACGTTCCCCAAGTGAATTCCCGACCCCACCACCCGGCTCCCTGTGCCCGGGGACGGACAGGACTCACCTGTGGCCAGGAGAGCGGACAGCAGACAGAGGGGCAGAGCCACCCACATGGTGCCTGGATGTTAGCTGCAGTGAGCAGAACAGCGAGGAAGCATCTGGCTGTGGTTTTATCCGGCAGGTTGGCAAATACCTGCCCCCTGCGGGATCGGCTGGGGCTGCCCCATGACATCCTGGCGGACCCGGAGATGGGAGATTTCACAACCCTGCATGTGACTTTGGCTGATCAGGTGATGCAATGTGTCTTGAGGCCAATTCCCTTGTGCCTTCGTGGAGATCTGTGGTTCTCAGCCAGGGGTCCGTGTAGTCCAGGGGTACACACAGGTCTTCCAGGGGGTACATCAGTTTATCTTGATGTTTGCCTCATTTTACAACAGGCCAGATATAAAGCACTAGTGAAGTCAGGACAAGCTAAAATTTCCTGACACAATGACTTGTTTGTGCAGCTCTATGTACTATCTAGTGAAATGTAAGAACAATTTTTATATCCCAGTGGAGTTATCTTATAATTACACAGTGGAACTGAGAAAGGAAGTTATTTGTCAGTCACAGTGTGGCCGTAACACTTATGTATTTTTTATAATAACATAAGAAAGGACCTGTCATAAATATAAAGGGAAGGGGAACCGCCTTTCTGTCCCCGGTGCTCTAAAATCCCCCATGGCCAGTGGCAAAACACTTTCACCTGTTGTCATAAATAGAAAGGGAAGGGTAAACTCCTTTATACTCCCTCCTGTCCACAGGAAAAATCCTCTCACCTGTAAAGGGTTAAGAAGCTAAAGGTAACCTCGCTGGCACCTACCCAAAATGACCAATGAGGAGATAAGATACTTTCAAAAGCTGGGAGGAGGGAGAAAAACAAAGGGTCTGTGTCTATCTGTGTGATGCTTTTGCCGGGGACAGAACAGGAATGGACTCTTAGAACTTAGTAAGTAACCTAGCTAGGTGTGTGTTAGATTATGATTTCTTTAAATGGCTGAGAAAATAGCTGTGCTGAATAGAATGGATATTCCTGTCTGTGTGTCTTTTTGTAACTTAAGGTTTTGCCTAGAGGCATTCTCTCTCTTTTGAATCTAATTCCCCTGTAAGGTATTTGCCATCCTGATTTTACAGAGGTGATTCTTTTCTACTTCTATTAAAAGTCTTCTTATAAGGAAACTCAATGCTTTTTCATTGTTCTAAGATCCAAGGGTTTGGGTCTGTGGTCACCTATGCAAATTGGTGAGGATTTTTACCAAACCTTCCCCAGGAAGTGGGGTGCAAGGGTTGGGAGGATTTGGGAGGGAAAGACGTGTCCAAACTACGTTTCCCAGTAAACCCAGTTAAAGTTTGGTTGTGGCAGTAGAAATCTAGGGGCAAAGGACAAAATTAATTTGTACCTTGGGGAAGTTTTAACCTAAGCTGGTAAAAGTAAGCTTAGGAGGTTTTCATGCAGGTCCCCACGTCTGTACCCTAGAGTTCAGAGTGGGGAAGGAACCTTGGCAGGTGTGTAGGGGGATGGATGGACAGGCGTGAAGGCAGATGGATAGATGGACAGACAGTCTCGTAGGGGAATGGATGGATGGGAATGTGGGGGGAAGGGTGGACGTGAAGGAGGATGGACGGACGGAAGGATGGGTGTTGTCAGGGAGTCCCCGGGCTATGCTCTGGACATGCTCCCTACGAAGCCAGGCAGGACTCTGGGGAAGTCTCCTCTCTGGGAGCAGCCTGTCTGCAGGACACACAGCTCGCCCGGCTTCCACCTTCCTGGGTCTGACCTCGGAGCATTCAGCCTCCTCTGCCATTCCATGCGCTTCCCACAGTGAGTCTGCCCAGGCGGGGTCCTGGGGAAGCCAGAGGGTCCTGCACCCCAACTCCACAGTCAGACGGGACTCTCAGCCAGCCAGTAAAACAGAAGGTTTATTAGACAACAGGAACATAGTCTAAAACAGAGCTTGTGGGTGCAGAGAACAGGACCGCTCAGCCAGGTCCATTTTGGGGGGCAGTGAGCCAGACAACCCCGTCTGCACATCACTCCACTCCCCAGCCAGCCCCAAACTGAAACTCCCTCCAGCCCCTCCTCCTCTGGGCTTTGTCCCTTTCCCGGGCCAGGAGATCACCTGATTCCTTTGTTCTCCAACCCTTTAGCTCTCACCTTGCAGGGGGGAAGGGCCCAGGCCATCAGTGGCCAGGAAACAGGGTGTCGGCCATTCTCTGTGTCCAGACCCCTGCACACACCTGCCCTCTCGGGCTCTGCAAGGATCATACACCCTTATCCCACCTAGATACTTAAGAACTGCCTAGGGGAAACTGAGGCACCCCCACACTATTGAGAGGAAACATTAAGAACGCTTCCACTTCCTCACAGGTGTGTCGGGGATGGATGGAGGGGCGGCCCTGCACAGCGTTGCAAAGCACAGAGGGAAACTGAGGCACTCCATGGCATCGTAGAAATAGGAGCTCAATTCCCACTTTGTCGCATCCCTCTGTGCCCCAAACTGCTGCAGACACCGGCCTGTGCACCCTGCCACTGCCAGCACCGATCCCAGGCACTGGCTTTAACGGCGGGAGTGAGATCAACCCAGCCAAGGCCACCTCCACAAGCCCTAGGCCTGCGGGGACCGTACGAGAAAGGGGGGACGCTGGCACTAGAAATTAAAATGGAAATCCTGCTTTATTTCCCTCCTCACCAGATCCTGTTACCAGTGTAGGAAAAATTCTGTGAGCAACTGTCCTGCTCAGCCACAGCCCTGCCCCGCTGGTCACAGCACCTGCCTCGGTGTCTGGGAGGCAAACGCACTGGTCAAAGGTGGGTGGCGCTGACTTTCCACCATCGTTCTCCGCACCGACCGTTTGCTGGCTGTGGTTTGGACACGCGCGCCAAGGGCTTAGCACACCTGGGCTCCAGGCCCCCCTCTGCCAGCCACCCTGTGTGACCTGGGACACACCACTTAGGCCCAGAGCTTCAAAGAGTTAGGTCCTGCTGAGGATCTGTGCCTCAGTTTCCCCCATCTGTTCAATGCGGGTGACAGCCCTGCCCCATCCCACAAGGTGGCTGTGAGGATAATACATTAAAGATGACGCAGGGTTCAGATACCATGATGATGCGTGCCAGACAAGTATTTAGCTAGACATGCTGGGGAGGGTGGTTAACAAGCTCCTGAGGATTGCCGTGGATGCGCCGTCCCTCGGCATCCCCCAGGCCAGGCTGGCTGCCCTCCTGGAAGATGCTTTCATCAAATACACGTGATCGGGCACAATGTAGGGAGGACTTCTCTAGCCTGGGCTATGCGGCAGGTCATAGTAGATGCTGGGAATGGGCCCTTCTGGCCTGGGACGCCAGGAAAAGGGGTGAGGTGGCTCCCAGGAATCACCAGCCCTCGGGGCGCTGGTTTCATCTGTAAATAATTTTTGTGACTGTTTTGCTTCTAACCAGAAGCGAAGGAAAATGCAGGCTATTCCTTGTCCTGTGTATCCTCCGCCACGCCCAGGAACATCTCCCTCTTCTTCGGGAACGGGGTCTTTGTGAAGATTCAATCCCGGACCTGCTCTACGAACAGCTGCAATACCCGGTTCTCTCCTGTCTGTACGTCTCTGCATCCCTCCCTGCTCGTTCCCAGTGGCCCAGGCTCCGACTGAGTGTCAAACTGGTTTGGAAAAGGTTCTTTTCTGGAGAAGGGTGGGGTCCCGTGTAGCACCTGGTACCATAGGAGGGACCCTGATCTCAGGGGAGGGAGGCGTGCAGTGCCTGGCACAATGGGGGGCCCCCAGTAGCAGGCTGGGGGGATCTATGCAGTGCCCAGTGCAATCAGGGCCCCTGCTCTGGGGAGTCTGTGCAGCTCTTGGCACAAGGGGGTCCCTGATCTCACTTCTTGTGGTGCTAGAAATAAGTGGTAACAAAGTAGAGAAGGCACCTGTCCTCAGCCCAGCCCGTCAACCCCCACCAACCCTCTCTTTGGGGGTCTTGCAGGTCCGATCATGAACACCGTCTAGACGGGAGGCCGGTGCCCGATCTGCATTACCCCGGGTCGGAGCAGCTGTTCCAGCACGGAGACCGTGCAGTGCGAGGGCCGTGCCAGCCAGTGCATTTCCATCAGCGGGCAGATCTGGGAAGGTGAGCGCCTGTCCCGGATTCCTTCCAGCCCCGGCTCTCCGGGCCCATAGGCACTAGGACAAAGGGAGGCCCGGGCCGGGATTTCCAGTGGGCCAGGCCCCCGCAGCCTCCCGGCAGTTCCCGCTTTACCTGGCTATGCCCTTGGCCCAGCTCTGGGCAAGGCTCAGCCCCAGGCTCCCTATGGGGCCAGAGCCTCTTGTCACACCCTGTGGCTTTGCAAGCGAGTTCGGAGCCACGCTCCCCTGTTCCAAAGCCAGCCGGCTGCCCCCTCTCCCTGTGGACATGGCTCTGACCCGTGTTTAAACCCAAACCCTGCTCCGTCCACACACAGAGCCCTCTTCCCTCACCTGCCCTGCCCTGCCAGGGCAGCTCAGCCAGGGGAGCCTGCACCCCTACCCGTGCAGCGGTGGCGGATTATCCAATGGGCCGTCGGGGCCTGTGCCCAGCAGCCTCAGCCCATTGGGGGCCCCCTGGAAAATGGGCACCCCTGCACCCCAAGCCCGGTGCCTGGCAGAAGTGCCAGGTGGCGGGGGAAGCCCCAGCGCCTGGATCCCAGCTGCGGCTGTGGCCCGGGCACTGGAAGAGCTCTCACCCCCAGTTGGCGGCGGGACAGATCTTTCCTGGTCTTGGGGACGTGGGCCGGAGGGCTGCAAGGGGGTGGGTGGACTGGGACAGGACTGTGGGTGGAACCGGGGCAGGGCCACGGGGGAAGGAGCAGAACAGGGGTGGGACTGCAGACAGAAGGGGCGGGCGGGCCCCAGGGCCTGCACAGTCCAGCCTTCCCGGCTTCTCACTGGCCACCATCAGCCTGAAGTAGCAACCGACGACGATGGAAGAACAAGAGACGTCCACCATGCAGCGTGCGGCCAGCTGCTCCCCAGGGCCGGGCAGCTGAGCTCTCACTGCTGTGACCTGCCCTGGGGTCCCGGTTGCTGTCCTGTGGATGCCGTCCCTCCCCTCGACCTCCAACCTAGACCTCCCCCACTGCAACTGGAGACCATTGCTCCTCGTTCTGTCATCTGCCACCACTGAGAACAGCCGAGCTCCATCCTCTTTGGGACCCCCCTCAGGTAGTTGAAGGTGCTATCAAATCCCCCCTCACTCTTCTCTTCTGCAGACGAAAGAAGCCCAGTTCCCTCAGCCTCCCCTCCTAAGTCACGTGCTCCAGCCCCCTAATCATTTTCGTTGCCCTCCGCTGGACTCTCTCCAATTTCTCCACATCCCTTCTGTCGTGGGGGGCCCAAAACTGGACCCAGTACTCCAGATGTGGCCTCACCAGTGCCGAATAGAGGGGAATAATCACTTCCCTCCATCTGCTGGCAACGCTCCGACTGATGCAGCTCAAAATGCCTTTGGCCTTCTTGGCAACAAGGCCACCCTGCTGACTCATTGCCAGCTTCTCATCCACTGTAATCCCCAGGTCCTTCTCTGCGGAAAGGTTGGCAAATACCTGCCCCCTGAGGGATCGGCTGGGGCTGCCCCGTGACATCCTGGTGGGCCCGGAGATGGGAGATTTCACAACCCTGCATGTGACACTGGCTGATCAGGTGATGCCAATGTGTCTTGAGGCCAATTTCCTTGTGCATTCGTGGAGAGCAGTGGTTCTCAGCCAGAGGTCCGTGTACCCCAGGGGTACACACAGGTCTTCCACGGTGATACATCAGCTCATCTTGATGTTTGCCTCATTTTACAACAGGCCAGATAAAAAGCACGAGTGAAGTCAGTACGAGCTAAAATTTCCTGACACAATGGCTTGTTTGTGCAGCTCTATGTACTATCCACTGAACTGTAAGAACAATATTTATATCCCAGTGGAGTTATCTTATAATTACACAGTGGAAATGAGAAAGGAAGCTATTTGTGAGTCACAGTGTGGCCGTGACACTTTTATATATTTTTAGAATAACATAAGAAAGGACCTGTCATAAATATAAAGGGAAGGGGAACCACCTTTCTGTCCCTGGTGCTCTAAAATCCCTCATGGACAGTGGCAAAACACTTTCACCTGTTGTCATAAATATAAAGGGAAGTGTAAACCCCTTTATAATCCCTCCTGTCCAGAGGAAAAATCCTCTCACCTGTAAAGGGTTAAGAAGCTAAAGGTAACCTCGCTGGCACCTACCCAAAATGCCCAATGAGGAGATAAGATGCTTTCAAAAGCTGGGAGGAGGGAGAAAAACAAAGGGTCTGTGTTTGTCTGTCTGATGCTTTTGCCGGGGACAGAACAGGAATGGACTCTTAGAATTTAGTAAGTAATCTGGCTAAGTGTGTGTTAGATTATGATTTCTTTAAATGGCTGAGAAAATAGCTGTGCTGCATAGAATGGATATTCCTGTCTGTGTGTCTTTTTGTAACTTAAGGTTTTGCCTAGAGGATTCTCTATGTTTTGAATTTGATTACCCTGGAAGGTATTTACCATCCTGATTTTACATGGGTGATTCTTTCACCTTTTCTTTCATTCAAATTCTTCTTTTAAGAACCTGTTTGCTTTTTCATTGTTCTGAAGATCCAAGGGTTTGGGTCTGTGTTCACTTGTACAAATTGGGGAGGATTCTTATCAAGCCTTCCCCAGGAAAGGGGGTGTAGGACTTGGGGTGATATTTTGGGGGAAGACGTCTCCAAGTGGGCTCTTTCCCTGGTCTTTGTGTAAGACGCTTGGTGGTGGCAGCGTACGGTTCAAGGACAAGGCAGCGTTTGTACCTTGGGGAAGTTTTTAACCTAAGCTGGTAAGAATAAGCTGAGGGGGTCTTTCCTGCGGGTCCCCACATCTGTACCCTCGAGTTCAGAGTGGGGAAGGAACCCTGACAGGGCCATACTGGGTCAGACCAAAGGTCCATCTAACCCAGTATCCTGTCTTCCGACTGTGGCCAATGCCAGGTGCCCAGAGGGAATTAACAGAACAGGTAATCAAACATCAAGTGTTCCATCTCCTGTCACCCAGTCACAGCTTCTGGCAAACAGAGGCTAAGGACACCATCCCTACCCAGCCTGGCTAATAGCCATTGATGGCCCTATCCTCCATGAATTTATCTAGCTCTTTTTTGAACCCAGTTTACTTTTGGACTTCGCACATTCCTCTGGCAAGGAGTTCCACAGGTTGATGGTGCATTATGTGAAAAAACACTTCCCTTTGTTTTTTTAAACCTACTGCCTCTTAATTTCATTTGGTGGCCCCTAGTTCTTGTGTTATGAGAAGGAGTAAATAACACTTCCTTATCTACTTTCTCCACACCACTCATGATTTTCTAGACCTCTCTCCTATCCCCCCTTGTCCGTCTCTTTTCCAAGCTGAAAAGTCCCACTCTTATGAATCTCTCCTCACGGAAGCTGTTCCATCCCCCTAATAATTTTATGACCCTTTTCTGAATCTTTTCCAATTCCAATATCTCTTTTATACGCTGGGGTGACGACACACAGTTTTCAAGAATGGGAGTAGCATGGATTTATATAGGGGCAATATGACATTTACTGTCTCATTATCTCTCCCTTTCTTAATGATTCCCAACATTCTGTTCTCTTTTTTGACATGCACTGCGTACTGTGAACTATCCACTGTGACTCCAAGATCTCTTTCTTGACTGGGAACAGCTAATTTAGACCCCATGTCTGGTTTTGGAAGCAAGTAGTTTTAAGTGAGGGGAAACTTGGGCTATCCAAGACACATCAGACTGCCACAAGGGGTACAGCTGTCTGGAAAGGTCGAGAGCCCCTGGCCTAGATCAAAGGCATGGCGAAGGTAGAACAGTGTGTTTGGAGTTTCCATTTCATGAAAACCAATGGGCCGTGGTATGGTTTTCCCTTCCCCGTCTGCTGTTTTAGCGGAGTAACAACCATTCACCCTGAGCACAGCCCTGGGACTCACTGACCCAGCAGAGACGCCGGAGGGATGCTAATGAGGAACTTTAGCACCAGAAAAGTGCTGACCCCAAAGGCAGGGGCCATCGTGTGTGCTGACTGCCGCGTTCCTCCCTCCCCCCATCGAAGGCAAAGCCCACGTGGGTGGGGGCCCTGCCAGCTTGTTCTCTGGGAGAAGAAGCTGTAAGTATGGATTCAGGGAAGGTTCCTGCCTCGCTGGGCCGGCTGGACTCTTAGAGGGACCGGAACCGGATGCAAAGCGGGGATCCCCGGAGACGGTCCGGGAGCACCTGAAAAGACTTGGGAGAATGGCAGGTTCTTCCATCCCAGGGGAGCTCAGCCAGCTGATGCCTTTCCCCCAGCCATGGGCCTTGCCTTCCGGGAGGGGGTCCAGGCAGGACTCCTGGGTTCCATTCCCTGGCCCTGCAAGGGGAGAGGGGTCCAGTGGTTAGAGCAGGGGGCTTGGGAGCCAGGACTCCTGGGCTCTATCCCTGGCTTTCAGAAGGGAGTGGGGTCTGGTGGGTTACAGGGTGGGGTACTGGGAGTCAGGACTCCCGGGTTCTCTTCCTGCCAGCATCACTTGTGCACAGATAGGGGCGGGGTGGGGCCCGGTACGGGACGGTCAGGGGACAAGGAGCTAGGGGGGTACTTTCCCCACAACTCGCTTTATTCAGCCAATGCACAAAAGGAACCCGCAATCTCCCCCAAAGAGAAGCAGCAGCCCGTGGCTACTGAAGGGAGGCGCACTGCAGCCCGACACGCAGCAGAAGGGGAGGATGCCAGGCCGGGGCTCAGGGCTCCCCGATGCCTCCACCGGCCCTGGGAGCTGGGTAGCACTTGGCCTGGCTCAGGATCTCCACCACGCCCTGGGCGTATTTCTTCAACAACGCTGTCTTCATGCAGGCGCCAGAAGAGCCACATCCAGCCGCAGTATTCCTCAGTTTGATGTTACCTGGACAGGGGGAGAGACGTGATTGGGGGCTCCCAATTCCCCCCCCCCCGGACCCTCATGAGGTCTCTCACACACTCCCCTCCCAGCAGGACTGCACCCGGCTCTGCAGGCAGACTGGGGTCTAGTGCTCAGAGCAGGGGGCCTGGAACAATGTGAGAACATAACAGAGGAATGGCCCTCCTGGGTCACCCCAAAGGTCCATCTAGCCCAGTATCCTCTGGCCAATGCCAGGTGCCCCAGAGGGAATGAACAGAACAGGGAATCATCCAGTGATCCATCCCCTGTCGCCCATTCCCAGCTTCTGGCAAACAGAGGCTAGGGCCACCTTCCCTGCCCATCCTGGCTAATAGCCACAGATGGACCTGTCCTCCAGGAACTTCTCTAGTTCTTGTTTGAACCTGTTATACTCTGCGCCTTCACAACTTCCCCCGGCAATGAGTTCCACAGGTTTCTTGTGCGTTGTGTGAAGCAGTACTTCCTTTGGTTTATTTTATACATGCTGCCTGTGGTGACCCCTCGTTCTTATGTTAGGAGGAGTAAATAACACTTCCTTCTTTACTTCCTCCACACCCTTCAACCTTCTTTAGACCTCGATCATATCCCCCCTTAGCCGTTTCATTTCCAAGGTGAAGAGTCCCACTCTTATTAATCTCTCCTCATATGGCAGCCATTCCATCCCCCTCATCATTTTGGTTGGCATTTTCTGAAGCCTTTCCAATTCCAATAGATCTTTTTTGAGACAGGGCGACCACATCCGTCCGCAGTGTTCAAGCTGTGGGCGTCCCATGGATTTATATTGAGGCAACACGATCTTTGGGGTTAGATCTCTGTCCTATTCTCTGTCCCTTTATGAATGATCCCCAGCATTCTGTTTGCTTTTTTGACGGCCGCTGCACATGGAGTGGATGATTTCAGAGAACTCTCCACAGTGACTCCAAATCTTTCTTGAGTGGTAAATTCGACCCATTATTGTGTATGTCTACTTGGGATTACGTTTGCCCATGTGCATTACTTTGCATTTATCAACACTGACTTTCCTCTGCCATTTTGTTGCCCAGTCACCCAGTTCTGAGAGACCCTTTAGTACCTCTTCACAGTCTGCTTTGGACTTCACTATCTTGAGTAGCTTTGTATCTTCTGCAAATTTTGGCACCTCGCTATTTACCCTTTTTTCCAGAACATTTCGGAATTTGGTGAATAGGACTGGGCCCAGTGCAGATCCCTGGGGGACTCCCACTATTTACCTCTCTCCCTTCTGAAAACTGACCATTTCTTCCTACCCTTTTTTCCCTATCTTTTAACCAGTTACTGAGCCATGAGAGGATTTTATCCCATGACAGCTCACTTTGCTTAAGAGCCTTTGGTGAGGGACGCTTTCTGAAAATCTAAGTACACTATATCCATGGGATCCCCCTTGTCCACACTCTTGTTGACCCCCCAGAGAATTCTCGTACACTGGTGAGGCGTGATTTCCCTTTACCGAAACCATGTTGACCCTTCCACAACTAATTATGTTCATCTATGTGGCTGACAGTTCTCTTCTTTTCTATAGTTTCAATGAGTTTGCCCTGTCCTGAAGTCAGACTTATTGGCCTGTAGTTGCCGGGATCACCTCTGGAGCCCTGTAGCCAGACAGCCAGCCCCCCCCTCCCCTCAGACCAGCATTGCTGGAAACACAGGAGGAAGCCGGAACAGGGCACTTAACATATATTCCAGCACAGCCTTTGAAGCACAGGTGTGCTGCTACAATGTGCCTCTGGGAACAGATACAACGATTAAGCTCACAGCAGGCAGAGGCCCTGTGACAGACATGGCTCTTAGCCCCTACTAAATAGCGTGATGCACACACCCCAACATCCGAGGTGGGAAAATATTTACCCTGATAAAAGAAATGTCCAGTAGTTGACACTTATTGTTTCTCTCCCTTGGAAGTGTGAACTACTCTTGCGAAAGGTGGCGTCACCCAGACAGACCAGCCCCAATTTGGCATAAGAAAGGAGAAAGAGAATAAAGGAGTACAGAGGTATAAGTAGGGGACCTACAGCCCCATGATTTTGGAGTGCTTTTCACTATCTATCTGCTGGTCAGATAAGTGACAGCCTCCCAAGGCTTCTGCAGCTAAGAGGGTCCCTAAGCCTTGCCCCTTATTCGTCTTTCCGCGGAATTGAGTGACCGATCCTGGCTGGGCACCGCTGGAATCGAGAGATGCAAGGAGGGTAAGAAGCACCCACACCTGATCTCCTATCTTTAGTGTACACATATTTTGAAATAGAGCTCTGTACTTTGTTTTCTTTCTTTGGGATTGTGGCTTCAGTTTTGTAACCTGTTTGTGTGTGTAACATCTCTACATTTAAATAAGTAGGCACTAGCAATTTTGTAACCACATGATTAGAATCTAGCTTCATAAATTTTGGGAACGATTTGTGCATAAGCCTGACTTGTTTTCTCTGGTTTACTGTAAAGCAGCCAACACAATGAAAGAACCTCAGCCGTTTTGGCTCTAAAGCCTGGCCATTAGGTGAGAGTACGAAGAGCCTAGCGTTGAGTTGTGCCGCCTCCACGGGGCAAACTCTTGGGGCACCTGTCAGTCAATCCTGGCTGCCCGATGCGAAGGAGCTCTGAGCTCTAGCAGTTAAAGTCACGGGTGGTTAGGACCTTGGGGCATCCGTCAGCCTAGCCCGGGCTGCCCACCGTGAAGGGACAGTGCGTCCTAGCGGTTAAAGTCACGGATGGTATAAACGGGCATAGCTGGCACCTCACCAAACATCCTTGGCCATCGGCTAACAAGCCCTTTTTCGAAACAGGCGTGTCATTAGCTGTCCTCCAGCCAGTTGAGACAGAAGCTGATTTAAATGGTAGGTTACAAACCACAGTTAGTAGTTCTGTAATTTGACATCTGAGTTCCTTCCAAACTCTTGGGTGAATCCCATCTGGTCCTGGTGACTTATTATGTTTAATTTATCAATTTGTTGCAAAAACTCCTGTAATGACTCCTCAATCTGGGACAGTTCCTCAGATTTGTCACCAAAACAGAATGGATCAGGTTTGGGAATCTCCCTCCCATCCTCAGCCGTGAAGACTGGTGCAGAGAATTCATTTAGTTTCTCCGCAGTGGCCTTATCCTCCTTGGGTGCTCCTTTGGCATCTCGGCAAGTAGGACTCCTGGGTTCTCTCTGCAACTCTGCCAGGAGAATGGAGTCTAGTGGGTCAGAGCAAGGGGGTCTGGGACTAAGCCGGGACACCTGGGCTCCACCGCATGCTCTGTGTTCAGACCCCGCCCGCATCTGGAGGACTTACCCAGTCTTAATATCCCAGATTCCACAACACAATGGTCCTCGGTGCAGGCCAAGAGCTCCTTCCCGTTCCAGAGATATGGCCCCACTCTGAGGAACGACAGGCACTGCCGGCCGTTGGGGACGGAGCTCACAGTTGGCACTGAGAACAGTCAGACACACACAGTCAGCCAAGGGTGGGGAGTCACCACACGCTGGGCTCGATCCCAGCTCGGGGAAGGGAGTGGGGTCTAGTGGTTAGGGATGGGAGCTTTGGGCTGGGAGCCAGGACTCCTGGGTTCTCTCCAGGCAGGTGTGGCCGGAGCAGGGCTCTAGGTTTGCAGCAGACACACACCTGGGATGGCCCCGGCGTTGCAGCCGTCGGTGTCACAGCAGGCGATGTTCGCCAGCACGGTGACATTGTGCGGGTAGGTCAGCGAGAAGGGGCCAGGCTCACAGTTCTTGGGCTCCAGGCACGATTTACCCGTGTAGGAGAAGGAGTTTCCCTCTGTGGAAGGGAAACAGAGCATCACCTCTGAGCTCCCCAATGGACCCCCAGCTGCTCCATCCTCCCCTTTTGTTCCATCCACCCCACCCCCAACTCATCTCATCTCCCCACCCCCCGCGATAAAATCCTCTCTTCTGTCTGATCCAGGCCCCACAGCCACCCACTTCAATTCCCCATCTCATCCCATCCCCCGTCAATGACATTATCATTCCAGACTGAGCAGTCCCTGCTCCTGGAGAGGAGCGGAGACTATTGGTTAGAGTGGGGGAGGGGCTGGGAGCCAGGATTCCTGGGTTCGACCCCTGGCTTCAGGAGGACAATGGTGTCTACACTTAGTAGAAATCTTCTTTCACTCACCCAGCCTGATCTCTGCCACGACGGTGATGCAGGTCCCTTCCGAGGGGGCGCAGGGCCGCAGGCGGCCGGAGCATGATTGCTTTCTGGACGCACACACCTCGCATTGCAGAGCACTCCCTGGAGGTTGGAAAAATCCCTTCTCAGTACAAACCCCGGCTCCCCACCCCTCCCAGGCAGTGCCCGTGGGCGAAATACCACCAGGAACCAAGAGGAGGCGCTGTGGGCGTTGTTACCACCTATGCCTCCTCACTGAACGTGTGGGCAGGCAGATCTTGGAGAAATGCCACCTGCTTTTGCAGCAGTTCTGCCCAGTTCCATTTAACCCTCCGGATGGGGAAAGGAATCTTGCTAGCTGGTCATTTGTATCTTACTCAAAACCACAGACAAGTCTGTTTGCTGCCTGAGTGTCTGTGGCTAGAATACATTTTCAGCTGCTGACGTGGCTATCTGGGGTGCAGCTTGTGCCTGCGAACAAACCCCACATGTCTGTGCAGTCAGAAAAACAAGAATTCGGCTGCTCTGAAGAGGGGTTTCTGCCTGGCTTTGTGTTGTACCTTTCTCTCTCACACACACACACCCCGCCTTAGCTCTCTGCTCCAGGCCTCTGCCTCTCATCGTTACATCAGCTCAGCCACACTCGACTTCAGCCCACTTTTCATCGCTGATCCTGCCAATTCTCTTTTTCAGAATACAATTGACGCTTGTTAGGCCTTTGGATTGATGGCTGTTCGTCTCCAGCCAGCGATCCCAGGAGCATCAACTCTTTCCTCTCCAGAGCGTTGGGGCCTTTAAATTCATTACGTGAGCATAAGGCAGTTTTAAGAAAGAAAGAAAGATTTTCCCACTTTGGTTTTTTTAGAGCTTTCATGTGGAAACATCACTTAAACCTCAGAACACCTTCCCCGCCCCTTCTATGTCCCTAGATGGTTGCAAAGTTATATTATCCCTATCAGAGAAATATGGAAACTGAGGTAGAAAAAAGATGTGTTCAATTCAGGGTTAGAACCAAGAAGACAGCTGAGAAGTCCTCACTCCTGACTCCCAGCCCACTCTAACCCACGAGATCCCAATCCTCTTTCAGAGCCACGGACAGAACCCGGGAGTCCTGATTTGCAGCCATCTCTGCTCAAACTCACTACACCCCAGCCCGCTTCTACAGCTGGGGAATGAGCCCAGAAGTCCTGGCTCCCAGCCCCCACCCGTTGCACCCCCATTCCCCTTTCAAACCCGGGGAATGAAGCCAGGAGTCCTGGCAGGAATCTCAGCGCTGACAGGCAGGGGAACATTTCTAGGCAGGATGACATGTGGACAGGGGTGCTGCTCCTCATCCGGATGACCCCAAGCTCGGGCGAGAGTTGGAGGAGGAACGAGAAGAAGGAAGGACAGATGGACTCAGACCCGCTGGCCAGGCCCCTAGCGTGGGCTGTGGGAGTCCCAGGCTCCAATCCCTGCTCTCCCCGAGTCAGCCTGGGGACGTGGCTCCGGGTTTTCCTCTTGCTGGTTTTACCCACAAATTCCATCCTGACCCCAGAATCCACCATCGACAGCAGCACTTTCCCCAAGTGAATTCCTGACCCCACTACCCGGCTCCCTGTGCCCGGGGACGGACGGGACTCACCTGTGGCCAGGAGAGCGGACAGCAGACAGAGGAGCAGAGCCACCCACATGGTGCCTGGATGTTAGCTGCAGTGAGCAGAACAGCGAGGAAGCATCTGGCTGTGGTTTTATCCGGCAGGTTGGGAAATACCTGCCCCCTGGGGGATCGGCTGGGGCTGCCCCATGACATCCTGGTGGACCCGGAGATGGGAGATTTCACAACCCTGCATGTGACTTTGGCTGATCAGGTGATGCAATGTGTGTTGAGGCCAATTCTCTTGTGCGTTAGTGGAGATCTGTGGTTCTCAGCCAGGGGTCCCTGTACTCCAGGGGTACACACAGGTCTTCCAGGGGGTACATCAGATTATCTTGATGTTTGCCTCATTTTACAACAGGCCAGATAAAAAGCACTAGTGAAGTCAGGACGAGCTAAAATTTCCTGACACAATGACTTGTTTGTGCAGCTCTATGTACGATCCACTGAAATGTAAGAACAATATTTATATCCCAGTGGAGTTATCTTATAATTACACAGGGGAACTGAGAAAGGAAGCTATTTGTCAGTCACATTGTGGCCGTAACACTTATGTATTTTTATAATAACATAAGAAAGGACCTGTCATAAATATAAAGGGAAGGGGAACCGCCTTTCTGTCCCTGGTGCTATAAAATCCCCCGTGGCCAGTGGCAAAACACTTTCACCTGTTGTCATAAATAGAAAGGGAAGGGTAAACTCCTTTATAATCCCTCCTCTCCAGAGGAAAAATCCTCTCACCTGTAAAGGGTTAAGAAGCTAAAGGTAACCTCGCTGCCACCTGACCAAAATGACCAATGAGGAGATAAGATACTTTCAAAAGCTGGGAGGAGAGAGAAAAACAAAGGGTTTGTGTTTGTCTGTGTGATGCTTTTGCCGGGGACAGACCAGGAATGGACTCTTAGAATTTAGTAAGTAATCTAGCTAGGTATGTGTTAGATTATGATTTCTTTAAATGGCTGAGAAAATAGCTGTGCTGCATAGAATGGATATTCCTGTCTGTGTGTCTTTTTGTAACTTAAGGTTTTGCCAAGAGGCATTCTCTCTGTTTTGAATCTAATTCCCCTGTAAGGTATTTGCCATCCTGATTTTACAGAGGTGATTCTTTTCTACTTCTATTAAAAGTCTTCTTGTAAGGAAACTCAATGCTTTTTCATTGTTCTACGATCCAAGGGTTTGGGTCTGTGGTCACCTATGCAAATTGGTGAGGATTTGTACCAAACCTTCCCCAGGA
Organism: Caretta caretta; assembly: GCF_965140235.1. Lineage (NCBI taxonomy): Eukaryota > Metazoa > Chordata > Testudines > Cheloniidae > Caretta > Caretta caretta. The sequence goes on from NC_134229.1 coordinate 18,713,222, forward strand.
AGTGGGGTGCAAGGGTTGGGAGGATTTGGGAGGGAAAGACGTGTCCAAACTACGTTTCCCAGTAAACCCAGTTAACGTTTGGTTGTGGCAGTAGAAATCTAGGGGCAAAGGACAAAATTAATTTGTACCTTGGGGAACTTTTAACCTAAGCTGGTAAAAGTAAGCTTAGGAGGTTTTTATGTAGGTCCCCACATCTGTACCCTAGAGTTCAGAGTGGGAAGGAACCTAGACATGGTGGCAGAGTGGTGGGATTAACCTGAAATCATTTTGAGATCAATTTGAGATTTTTTTGAACCAGAAAAACGGATTTTAAAAAGGAAATATTTTTTTTCCTTTGGGGCTGCTGGAAAGGAGGTCCAACTGAAAGCAACTAGTTTTTTCTCTGCTTTGGGGCCAGAGCAGAGACAAAAGGGGATTATCTTTGTGAATTGCAGGTTTTCTTTGCCTGGAGGCAGAGTAGTTAATCTCCTGCAGGGAAATTCACAGTCTTCGAAAACCTGAGGTTTTTTTCCCCCTACAACTAAATGGGAGGGGGGGGGGGGTGTTCTACCCATTTGCCTGGAGACAAAAGTGGCAGGGGTTTTCTTTTTTTTCAGATTTTGATTTTTTTTTTCAGAAGGAGCACAGATTTGAACACTAATTTTTTTTTTCCTGTGGGGCTGCTGATAAGCAGGTTTCCAAGTTGTTGTAGGTTTTTTGCTTTGATTTGGGGCCAGAGCAGAGACAAAGGGAATTGTCTTTTTCTGTAGGCTGACAATCACTATCAGAGAATAGGTATCCTATTCCAGCATAGCAAAATTTTACTGCCAAGTTTTGTTTGTTTATTTCCAAACCTCCGGTGTAAAGTTAGTTAAAAACAGAGAGGTTAGGATGACAGAATCCATGGCTCAACAAAAGCTGGAATTAGCCAGTTTTCAGGCTGAGGAAAAACAAAAGGAACATGAAAGACAGATAGAACTCATGCGGCTGGAGAAGGAGGTACAGGAGGCTGCCCACAGGAGGGAAATGGAGGCAAGGAAGCATATGGAGGAGGAGAAGGAAAAAGAGAGGCAGCATGAACTGCAGATGGAGAAGGTAAAGGCTAAGCAGAATATATCAACAAACCCTAACAATCCTTCTCCAGGTACCACTTCCCATCCCAGAAAGTTCCCCACCTACAAGGCAAGCGATGATACCGAGGCCTTCTTAGAAAACTTCAAAAGGGCCTGCTTTGGGTACAGCATTTCTACAGACCAATATATGGTAGAGCTGAGGCCGCAGCTCAGTGGACCCTGAGCTGAGGTGGAGGCCGAAATGCCTAAAGAACACATGAACAAGTATGAACCGTTTAAATCCAAGGCGAGAGTCAGAACAGGGATAACACCCAAGGATTCTCATCGGAGGTTCAGAGCCCTAAGGTGGAAACCAGACGTGTCATTTACCTGACATGCCTACCACATTCTGAAACACTGGGATGCCTGGATATCAGGAGCAAGTGTTGAATCTTCAGTAAATTTGCCCTTCCTAATGCAAATGGAACAATTCTTAGAGGGTGTTCCTGAGGAAATAGAAAGATACATCCTAGATGGGAAGCCCAAAACTGTAATCGAGGCAGGAGAGATTGGAGCCAGATGGCTGGAGGTGGCAGAGAAGAAGAAAACTGGTCGCAGTTGGAGCGGAGACCAGAAGGGACAACCCCAGACTACACCCTATTACCAGGGGCCGCCCAAGGCCCCACCTACCTCCCAAAGAACCCTCCAGAAACCTTATTGTCCCACCACCCCGTTCTCCAGCAACCCACCTCACCCCAGTGACCCGTCAGCTGGACTATGTTTTAAATGTAACGAGCTGGGGCATGTAAAGGCCAACTGCCCCAAGAACCCCAACAGATTACAGCTCATTGCACCGGAATCACACCAAAGATCCGCAGGCCCAGATACCTCCCAGATCCCTTGGAGTGGAGGGAAACTGTGAGTGTGGGCGGGAAGAAGGTCACCGCGTGGAGGGACACCAGAGCACAAGTGTCGGCTATCCATGCTTCCTTAGTGGACCCCAATTTAATCAACCCAGAGATCCAAGTGATGATTCAACCTTTCAAGTCCCACTCTTTCAATTTGCCTACAGCCAAATTGCCTGTCCAGTACCAGGGCTGGTCAGGAACATGGACTTTTGCAGTCGGTGATGATTATCCCATCTCCATGCTGTTGGGGGAAGACTTGGCCAATCATGTGAAGCGGCCCAAGAGGGTGGGAATGGTCACCCGCAGCCAGGCTAAACGAGCCGTGAGGCCTAGCTCTGTTCCGGAAACTTCTATCAGGACCCGATCAGAGGTGATGGACCCGGACCCAGGCCTATGTCTGCAACAGCACTAGTGGATCCAGTCCCAGAGACCAAGACGGAACCAGTCCCAGAACCAGAACCAGAGGAATAACCAGCACCAGACCCATTGCCAGCACTGAATCCAGTACTTGCAACCTCAACACCAGAGGGCCCCACCGAACCTGAACCAGCAGCAGCCCATAACCCTACACAAGAGGCTCAGCCAGAGCCTGAACCCCAACATGGTGTCCCAGTGGAGAGCGGTTCACAGTCAATAGAAACAGCCCCATCCCCTACATTGCTTCCAGAAGGACCAAGCATAGCTCCACAATCCAATGAGGAACTGATGTCTCCAGCATCAAGGGAACAGTTCCAGACCGAACAGGAAGCGGATGAAAGCCTCCAGAGAGCTTGGACAGCGGCACGGAGCAACCCACCGCCTCTCGGCTCTTCTAATCGATCCAGGTTTGTTGTAGAAAGAGGACTTTTATACAAAGAAACTCTTTCTGGTGGACACCAGGAAGACTGGCATCCTCCGAGACAGTTGGTAGTTCCAACTAAATATCAGGCCAAGCTCTTGAGCTTAGCCCACGATCACCCTAGTGGCCATGCTGGGGTGAACAGGACCAAAGACCGTTTGGGGGGGCCATTCCACTGGGAGGGAATTGGCAAGGATGTTTCTACCTATGTCACGTCTTGTGAAGGATGCCAAAGAGTGGGAAAACTCCAAGACCAGGTCAAAGCCCCTCTCCAGCCACTCCCCATCATTGAAGTTCCATTTCAGTGAGTAGCTGTGGATATTCTGGGTCCTTTTCTAGAAAAGACACCCAGAGGGAAGCAGTACAGACTGACTTTCATGGATTTTCCCACCCAATGGCCGGAAGCAGTAGCTCTAAGCAACCCCAGGGCTAAAAGTGTGTGCCAGGCACTAGCAGACATTTTTGCCAGGGTAGGTTGGCCCTCCGAAATCCTCACAGGTGCTGGGACTAATTTCCTGGCAGGAACTATGAAAAACCTCTGGGAAGCTCATGGGGTAAATCACTTGGTTGCCACTCCTTACCACCATCAAACAAACGGCATGGTGGAGAAGTTTAATGGGACTTTGGGGGCCATGATACGTAAATTCGTAAATGAGCACTCCAATGATTGGGACCTAGTGTTGCAGCAGTTGCTCTTTGCCTACAGAGCTGTACCACATCCCAGTTTAGGGTTTTCCCCATTTGAACTTGTATATGGCTGTGAGGTTAAGGGGCCATTACAGTCGGTGAAGCAGCAATGGGAGGGATTTACACCTTCTCCAGGAACTAACATTCTGGACTTTGTAACCAACCTACAAAACACCCTCCGAACCTCTTTAGCCCTTGCTTAAGAAAACTTACAGGATGCTCAAAAAGAGCAAAAAGCCTGGTATGATAAACATGCCAGAGAGCGTTCCTTCAAAGTAGGGGACCAGGTCACGGTCTTAAAGGCGCTCCAGGCCCATAAAATGGAAGCATCGTGTGAAGGGCCATTCATGGTCCAGGAGTTCCTGGGAGCTGTTAATTACCTCATAGCATTCCCCACCTCCAACCAAAAGCCTAAGGTGTACCATATTAATTCTCTAAAGCCCTTTTATTCCAGAGAATTAAAGGTTTGTCAGTTTCCAGCCCAGGGAGGAGACGACGCTGAGTGGCCTGAAGGTGTCTATTACGAAGGGAAAACTGTTGGTGGCGTGGAAGAGGTGAACCTCTCCATGACCCTTGGGTGTATGCAGTGACAGCAGACCAAGGAGCTGTGCACTAGCTACGCGCCGACATTCTCATCCACCCCAGGACTGACTGAACGGGCATACCACTCCATTGACACAGGTAATGCTCACCCAATTAAAGTCCAACCTTACCGGGTGTCTCCTCAAGCTAAAACTGCTATAGACCGGGAGATCCAGGATATGTTACAGAGTGCATGGGCATCTCCAGTGGTTCTAGTTCCCAAACCAGATGGGAAGATACGTTTTTGTGTGGACTACCATAAGCTAAATGCTGTAACTCGCCCAGACAACTATCCAATGCCACGCACAGATGAACTGTTAGAGAAACTGGGGCGGGCCCAGTTCATCTCTCCCTTGGACTTAACCAAGGGGTACTGGCAGGTACTGCTAGATGAATCCACCAAGGAAATGTCAGCCTTCATCACACATCTCGGGCTGTATGAATTTAATGTCCTCCCTTTCGGGCTGCGGAATGCACCCGCCACCTTCCAAAGACTTGTAGATGGTCTCCTAGCGGGATTAGGAGAATATGCAGTCGCCTACCTTGACGACGTGGCCATATTTTCAGATTCCTGGGCAGAACACCTGGAACATCTACAAAAAGTCCTTGAGCGCATAAGGGAGGCAGGACTAACTGTTAAGGTTAAGAAGTGTCAAATAGGTCTAAACAGAGTGACTTACCTTGGACACCAGGTGGGTCAAGGAACTATCAGCCCCCTACAAGCCAAAGTGGATGCAATCCAAAAATGGCCTGTCCCAAAGTCAAAGAAACAGGTTCAATCCTTCTAAGGCTTGGCTGGTTATTACAGACAATTTGTACCAAATCGCCGCCCCACTGAGAGACCTAACCAAAAAGAAACCGCCAAATGCTGTTCAGTGGACCAAAAAGTGTCAGGAGGCCTTTAACCAGCTTAAAGCGACACTCATGTCTGACCCTGTACTAAGGGCCCCAGACTTTGACAAACCATTCCTAGTAACCACAGATGCGTCCGAGCGTGGTGTGGGAGCAGTTTTAATGCAGAAAGGACCGGATCAAGGATTCCACACTGGAGTGTTTCTCAGTAAAAAACTGTCTGAGAGGGAAAACAACTGGTCAGTCAGTGAAAAAGAATGTTTCGCCATTGTCTACGTCCTGGAAAAGCTACGCCCATACGTTTGGGGACGGCGTTTCCACCTGCAAACCGACCATGCTGTGCTACAGTGGCTTCATACCGCTACGGGAAATAACAAAACATTTCTTCGGTGGAGTTTAGCTCTCCAAGATTTTGATTTCGACATCCAACACATCTCAGAAGCTTCTCACAAAGTGGTTGATGCACTCTCCCGTGAAAGTTTCCCACAATCAACTGGTTAAAATCGTCCTTGAGATGTGGAAAAGATTGTTAGTCTTTATGTACTTGGTAGTATATTTAGAGGTGCAGGTGTACATGGCAATGCCCCTCTGCCATGTACATTGGTCAAATTGGACAGTCTCTACGTAAAAGAATAAATGGACACAAATCAGATGTCAAGTATTATAACATTCATAAACCAGTCGGAGAACACTTCAATCTCTCTGGTCACGCAATCACAGACATGAAGGTCGCTATCTTAAAACAAAAAAACTTCAAATCCAGACTCCAGCGAGAAACTGCTGAATTGGAATTCATTTGCAAATTGGATACTATTAATTTAGGCTTAAATAGAGACTGGGAGTGGCTAAGTCATTATGCAAGGTAGCCTGTTTCCTCTTGTTTTTTCCTACCCCCCCCCCCCCCAGATGTTCTGGTTTAACTTGGATTTAAACTTGGAGAGTGGTCAGTTTGGATGAGCTATTACCAGCAGGAGAGTGAGTTTGTGTGTGTATGGGGGTGGGGGGGATGTGAGAAAACCTGGATCTATGCAGGAAATAGCCCGACTTGATTATGTAAAGAGTTGTCACTTTGGATGGGCTAGCACCAGCAGGAGAGTGAATTTGTGTGGGGGGGTGGAGGGTGAGAAAACCTGGATTTGTGCTGGAAATGGCCCACCTGTTGATCACTTTAGATAAGCTATTACCAGCAGGACAGTGGGGTGGGAGGAGGTATTGTTTCATATTCTCTGTGTGTATATAAAGTCTGCTGCAGTTTCCACGGTATACATCTGATGAAGTGAGCTGTAGCTCATGAAAGCTCATGCTCAAATAAATTGATTAGTCTCTAAGGTGCCACAAGTACTCCTTTTCTTTTTGCGAATACAGACTAACACGGCTGTTCCTCTGAAACCTTATTAACTCTGTTTTTCCTAGAGCTCCAGGAAGAAATCCCAGCCAGCGTTTCACCCAGCTGAGATTTGGGGGGCGTGTCATAAATATAAAGTGAAGGGTAAACCCCTTTAAAATCCCTCCTGTCCAGAGGAAAATTCCTCTCACCTGTAAAGGGTTAAGAAGCTAAAGGTAACCTCGCTGATACCTGACCAAAACGACCAATGAGGAGAAAAGATACTTTCAAAAGCTGGGAGGAGGGAGAAAAACAAAGGGTCTGGCTCTCTACTCCGGGGCTCTGAGTCATCTATCTGCCACCCTGACTGGGAAAACCGAGAAGTCTGCTGCTTCCTGGGGGCTAAGATTTGCGATGTGACGTAGAGACTGCCGAGACTCATCAAGCCCTCGGATCGCTACCCCTTCCTGCTTCTCCATGTGGGCACCAATGATACTGCCAAGAATGACCTTGAGCAGATCACTACGGACTACGTGGCTCTGGGAAGAAGGATAAAGGAGTTTGAGGCGCAAGTGGTGTTCTCGTCCATCCTCCCCATGGAAGGAAAAGGCCTGGTTCGGGCCCGTCGAATCGTGGAAGTCAACGATTGGCTACGCAGGTGGTGTCGGAGAAAAGGCTTTGGATTCTTTGACCATGGGATGATGTTCCATGAAGGAGGAGTGCTGGGCAGAGACGGGCTCCACCTTACGAAGAGAGGGAAGAGTATCTTTGCGAGCAGCCTGGCTAACCTAGTGAGGAGGGCTTTAAATTAGGTTCACCGGGGGAAGGAGATTAAAGCCCTGAGGTAAGTGGGAAAGCGGGATACCGGGAGGAAGCACAGGCAGGAATGTCTGTGAGTGGAGGGCTTCTGACTCATACTGAGAATGAGGGGCGATCAGCAGGTTACCTCAAGTGCTTATATACGAATGCACAAAGCCTTGGAAACAAGCAGGGAGAACTGGAGGTCCTGGTGATTTCAAGGAATTATGACGTGATTGCAATAACAGAGACTTGGTGGGATAACTCACATGACTGGAGTACTGTCATGGATGGTTATAAACTCTTCAGGAAGGACAGGCAGGGTAGAAAAGGTGGGGGAGTAGCACTGTATGGAAGGGAGCAGTATGACTGCTCAGAACTCCGGTACGAAACTGCAGAAAAACCTGAGTGTCTCTGGATTAAGTTTAGAAGCGTGAGCAACAAGAGTGATGTAGTGGTGGGAGTCTGCTATAGACCACCGGACCAGGGGGATGAGGTGGATGAGGCTTTCTTCCAGCAGCTCGCAGAAGCTACTAAATCGCACGCCCTGGTTCTCATGGGTGACTTTAATTTTCCTGATATCTGCTGGGAGAGCAATACAGCGGTGCATAGACAATCTAGGAAGTTTTTGGAAAGCGTAGGGGACAATTTCCTGGTGCAAGTGCTAGAGGAGCCAACTAGGGGGGGCGCTTTTCTTGACCTGCTGCTCACAAACCGGGAAGAATTAGTGGGGGAAGCAAAAGTGGATGGGAATCTGGGAGGTAGTGACCATGAGTTGGTTGAGTTCAGGATCCTGACACAGGGAAGAAAGGTAAGCAGCAGGTTACGGACCCTGGACTTCAGGAAAGCAGACTTCGACTCCCTCAGGGAACGGATGGGTAGGATCCCCTGGGGGACTAACATGAAGGGGAAAGGAGTCCAGGAGAGCTGGCTGTATTTCAAGGAATCCCTGTTGAGGTTACAGGGATCAAACCATCCTGATGTGTCGAAAGAATAGTAAGTATGGCAGGTGAATAGCTTGGCTTAATGGTGAAATCCTAGCGGATCTTAAACATAAAAAAGAAGCTTACAAGAAGTGGAAGGTTGGACATATGACCAGGGAAGAGTATAAAAATATTGCTCGGGCATGTAGGAATGAAATCAGGAGGGCCAAATGGCACCTGGAGCTGCAGCTAGCGAGATATGTCAAGAGTAACAAGAAGGGTTTCTTCAGGTATGTTGGCAACAAGAAGAAAGCCAAGGAAAGTGTGGGCCCCTTACTGAATGAGGGAGGCAACCTAGTGACAGAGGATGTGGAAAAAGCTAATGTACTCAATGCTTTTTTTGCCTCTGTCTTCACGAACAAGGTCAGCTCCCAGACTGCTGTGCTGGGCATCACAGCATGGGGAGTAGATGGCCAGCCCTTTGTGGAGAAGAGGTGGTTAGGGACTATTTAGAAAAGCTGGCCTTCTCCAGAGTCCTGACTGGCTTCATGGGGAGCAGTTCCAGAGCATCGCCCAGGGACTCCGTGACAATGTTCCCTTCCTCCCACCTGGGACCCTGGCAAAGGCAGGGGAAGGCATTTGGAGGTTGAAGTGATGTTTCCAGAGGAAAGCTCTGGAAAAAAACAAAGTGAACCAATTGGTTTTCTTTCTTTCGTCCTTCAATTAAAAACTTATGTTCACTGACTGAATTGAAACTCTCCCAAGCTCTGGACAGGAAAGAGTTAACGATCATGGGATCTCTTCAGCCAGCCCAGAGTTTTTGCATGCATGATGGAGGTGTGAAGCCATCAGTGGCGAGGGTGAACGATCACCAATCAAATTCGGAAGAAGAGAGTTGACAGGACAGGATGGTCCCCGGCTTTGGAGTCGACACTTTTCTGGTGCTTGCATTTCAGTGGAGAGAATATAGAGCAATATGAACAAGGGGTCGACAGTTTAGCTCGTACTGACTTCACTCGTGCCTTAATGGGGCCTGTTGTAAATCGAGGCAAATATCAGGATGAGCTGATGTACCCCCGGAAGACCTGTGTGTACCCCTAGGGTACACGGACCCCTGGCTGAGAACCGCTGATCTCCACTAACGCACAAGGGAATTGGCCTCAGTACACATTGGCATCACCTGGTCAGCCAGTGTCACATGCAGGGTTGTGAAATCTCCCATCTCCGGGCACACCAGGATGTCATGGGGCAGCCCCAGCCGATCCCCCAGGGGGCAGGTATTTGGCAACCTGCCGGATAAAACCACAGCCAGATGCTTCCTCGCTGTTCTGCTCACTGCAGCAAACACCCGGGCACCATGTGGGTGGCTCTGCCCCTCTGCCTGCTGTCCGCTCTCCTGGCCACAGGTGAGTCCCGTCCGTCCCCGGGCACAGGGAGCCGGGTGGTGGGGTCGGGAATTCACCTGGGGAACGTGCCGCTGTCGATGGCAGATTCTGGTGTCAGGATGGAATTTGTGGGTAAAACCAGCGAGAGGAAAACCCGTGGCCACGTCCCACGGCTGACTCGGGGAGAGCAGGGACTCCCACAACCCATGCTAGGGGCCTGGCCAGCGGGTCTGAGTCCGTCTGTCCTTCCTTCCTCTCGTTCCTCCTCCAGCTCTCGCCCAGGCTTGGGGTCATCCCGATGACGAGCACCACCCCCGACCTGTTGTAATCTTGCTTGGAAATGTTCTCCTGCCTGTCAGTGCTGTGATTCCTGCCAGGACTCCTGGCTTCATTCCCCGGGTTTGAAAGGGGAATGCAGGTGCAACGGGTAGGCGCTGGGAGCCAGGACTCCTGGGATCATTCCCCAGCTGTGGAAGAGGGCTGGGGTGTAGTGAGTTTGAGCAGAGATGGCTGCAAATCAGGACTCCCAGGTTCTGTCCATGGCTCTGAGAGAGGAGTGGGGTCTCGTGGGTTAGAGTGGGCTGGGAGTCAGGAGTGAGGACTTCTCGGCTGTCTTCTTGGTTCTAAGCCTGAATTGAACACATCTTTTTTCTACCTCAGTTTCCCTATTTCTTAGATGGGGAGAATATCACTTTGCTACCATCTAGGGACATAGAAGGGGCAGGGGAAGGCATTCTGAGGTTTAATAGATGTTTCCACATGAAAGCTCTAAAAAAACCAAAGTAGGCAAATTTCTTTCTTTCTTTCTTTCAACTACCTGACACTCACGTCATGAATTTAAAGTCCCCCACGCTCTGGAGAGGAAAGAGTTGATGCTCCTGGGATCGCTGGCTGGAGGCGCACAGCCATCAATCCAAAGGCTTAAAAAGTGTCAATTGTATTCTGAAGAAGAGAATTGTCAGGATCAGCGATGAAAAGTGGGCTGAAGTCGAGTGTGGCTGAGCTGATGTAACTCTGAGAGGCAGAGGCCTGGAGCAGAGAGTTATGGCGGGATGTGTGTGTGTGTGTGTGTGAAAGGTTCACCGCAAAGTCAGGCACAAACCCCTTTTCAGAGCAGCCGAATTCTTGTTTTTCTGTCTACACAGATGTGTGGGGTTTGTTCATAGGGAGAAGCTGCACCCAAGATAGCCACATCAGCAGCTGAAAATGTATTCTAGCCACAGACACTCAGGCAGCAAACAGACTTGTCTGTGGTTTTGAGTAAGATACAAATGACCAGCTAGCAAGATGCCTTTCCCCATCCAGAGAGTTAAATGGAACTGGGCAGAATTGCTGCAAAAGCAGGTGGCATTTCTCCAAGATCTGCCGGCCCACACGTTCAGTGAGGAGGCATTGGTGGTAACAACTCCCACAGCGCCACCTCTTGGTTGCTGGTGGTATTTAGCCCACGGGCACTGCCTGGGGAGGGGTGGGGAGCCGGGGTTTGTACTGAGAAGGGATTTTTCCAACCTCCAGGGAGCGCTCTGCAATGCGAGGTGTGTGCGTCCAGAGAGCAATCGTGCTCCGGCCCCCTGCAGTCCTGTGCCCCCTCGGAAGGGACCTGCATCACCGTCGTGGCAGAGATGAGGCTGGGTGAGTGAAAGAAGATTCCTACTAAGTGTCGACACCATTGTCCTCCTGAAGCCAGGGATCGAACCCAGGAGACCTGGCTCCCAGCCCCTACCCCTACTCTAACCAATAGACTCCTCTGCTCTCCAGGAGCAGGGACTGCTCAGTCTGGAAAGGTAATGTCATAGACGGGGGATGGGATGAGATGGGGAATTGCAGTGGGTGGCTGTGGGGCCTGGATCAGACAGAAGAGAGGATTTTATCGCAGGGGGTGGGGAGATGAGATGAGTTGGGGGTGGGGTGGATGGAACAAAAGGGGAGGATGGAGCAGTTGGGGGTCCATTGGGGAGCTCAGAGGTGATTCTCTGTTTCTCTTTCACAGAGGGAAACTCCTTCTCCTACACGGCTAAATCGTGCCTGGAGCCCAAGAACTGTGAGCCTGGCCCCTTCTCACTGACCTACCCGCACAATGTCACCATGCGGGTGAACATCGCCTGCTGTGACACCGACGGCTGCAACACCAGGGCTGTCCCAGGTGTGTGTCTCCTGCAAACCTAGAGCCGTGCTATGGCCATACCCGCCTGGAGAGTACCCAGGAATCCTGGCTCCCAGCCCCCCTGCTCTAACTACTAGACCCCACTCCCTTCCCCGAGCTGGGATCGAGCCCAGCGTGTGGTGACTTCTCACCCCTGGCTGACTTGTGTGTGTCTGACTGTTCTCAGTGCCAACTGTGAGCTCCGTCCCCAACGGCCGGCAGTGCCTGTCGTTTTTCAAATTGGATCGTTTTGACATTCAGCCGATGGGGATCTTGGCCTGCACCGGCTCCGAGGACCATTGTGTTGAGGAATCTGGGATATTAACACTGGGTAAGTCCTCCAGATGGGGGCGGGGTCTGAACACAGAGCACGAGGTGGAGCCCAGGTGTCCTGGCTCAGTCCCAGCTGCCCGTGCTCTGACCCACTAGACCCCACTCCCCTGGCAGAGTTGCAGAGAGAACCCTGGAGTCCTACTTGCTGAGATGCCAAAGGAGCACCCAAGGAGGATCAGGCCACTGCGGAGAAACTAAATGAATTCTGTGCATCGGTCTTCACGGCTGAGGCTGGGAGGGAGATTCCCAAACCTGAGCCATTCTGTTTTGGTGACAAATCTGAGGAACTGTCCCAGATTGAGGAGTCATTACAGGAGTTTTTGCAACATATTGATAAATTAAACAGCAATGAGTCACCAGGACCAGATGGGATTCGCCCAAGAGTTCAGAAGGAAGTCAAATCTCAAATTACAGATCTACTCTCTGTGGTTTGTAACCTACCATTTAAATCAACTTCTGTCCCAAATGGCTGGAGGATGGCTAATGACATGCCAATTTCTAAAAAGGGCTCCAGAGGTGATGCCAGCAACAACAGGCCAATAAGTCTGACTTCAGTACTGGGCAAACTCATTGAAACTATAGGAAAGAAGAGAACTGTCAGCCACATAGATGAACATAATTTGTTGTGGAAGGGTCAACATGGTTTCGGTAAAGGGAAATCACGCCTCACCGATCTACTAGAATTCTCTGAGGGGGTCAACAAGCATGGCGACAAGGGGCATCCCATGGATATAGTGTACTTAGATTTTCAGAAAGCCTTTGAAAAGGTCCCTCACCAAAGGCTCTTAAGCAAAGTGAGCTGTCATGGGATAAAATCCTCTCATGGCTCAGTAACTGGTTAAAAGATAGGGAAAAAAGGGTAGGAAGAAATGGTCAGTTTTCAGAACGGAGAGAGGTAAATAGTGGGAGTCCCCAGGGATCTGCACAGGGCCCAGTGCTATTCACCATATTCCAAAATGTTCTGGAAAAAGGGGTAAATCGTGAGGTGGGAAAATTTGCAGAAGATACAAAGCTACTCAAGATAGTTAAGTCCAAAGGAGACTGCGAAGAGTTACTAAAGGGTCTCTCAGAACTGGGTGACTGGGCAACAAAACAGCAGATGAAATTCAATGTTGATAAATGCAAAGTGACACACATGGGCAAACGTAATCCCAACTAGACATACACAATGATGGGTCTTGAATTTACCACTCAAGAAAGATCTTGGAGTCATTGTGGAGAGTTCTCTAAAATCATCCACTCCATGTGCAGCGGCCGTGAGGAAAGCGAACAGAATGCTGGGAATCATTAAGAAAGGGACAGAGAATAAGACAGACAAGAGCATGTTGCCTCAATATAAATGCATGGGACGCCCACAGCTTGAACACTGTGTGTGGATGTGGTCGCCCCGTCTCAAAAAAGAGATATTGGAATTGGAAAAGCTTCAGAAAAGCCCAAACAAAATGATGAGGGGGTTGGAACGGCTGCCATATGAGGAGAGATTTTAAGAGTTGGACTTTTCATCCTGGAAAAGAGACGGCTAAGGGGGGATATGATCAAGGTCTAGAGAAGATTGAAGGGCGTGGAGGAAGTAAAGAAGGAAGAGTTATTTACTACTCCTAATATAAGAACGAGGGGTCACCAGAGGCAGTAGGTTTTAAACAAACCAAAGGAAGTACTGCTTCACACAACACACAGTCAACCTCTGTTATGTTCTCACGTTGTTCCAGCCCCCTGCTCTGAGCACTAGACCCCACTCTGCCTGCAGAGCCAGGTGCAGTCCTGCTGGGAGGGGAGTGTGTGAGAAACCACATGGGGGATGGGGGTGGGGGGTTGTGGGAGCCCCTGATTACGTCTTTCTCCCCCCGTCCAGGTGGCATCACCGTGACGAAGATTGTGGCTGGATGTGGCTCCCCTGGCGCCTGCGTGAAGAGAGTGGGGGTGAAGAAATACGCTCAGGGAGTGGTGGAGATGCTGAGCCAGGCTGACTGCTACCCAGCTCCCAGGGCCGGTGGAGGCATCAGGGAGCCCTGAGCCCCAGCCTGGCATCCTTCCCTTGTGCTGCGTGTTGGGCTGCAGTGAACCTCCCTTCAGCAGCCACCGGCTGCTGCTTCTCTTTGGGGGGGATTGCGGGTTAATTTTGTGCATTGGCTGAATAAAGCAAGTTGTGAGGAAAGTACCCCCCTTGCTCCTTGTCCCCTGACCGCCCCCTACCGGGCCCCCCCACCCCACCCCTATCTGTGCACAAGTGATGTTGACAGGAAGAGAACCAGGGAGTCCTGACTCCCAGTACCCCACCCTGTAACCCACCAGACCCCACTCCCTTCTGAAAGACAGGGATAGAGCCCAGGAGTCCTGGCTCCCAAGCCCCCTGCTCTAACCACTGGACCCCTCTCCCCTTGCAGGGCCAGGGAATGGAACCCAGGAGTCCTGCCTAGACCCCCTCCCCCAAGGCAAGGCCCATGGCCTGTGGAAAGGCACCGGCTGGCTGAGCTCCCCTGGGGAAGGAGGTCTGTGGGAAAGAGAGGCCGTGGCTCACCCAGCTGTCCAGGCGGGCGGGAACGCCCTGGAGGGGAGAAATGTCCTTCTAGGTTGATTTTGCAGGGCTCAGTTCATCCCGCTCTCTGGGGCGGCTCCACTGGGTGTGCCGGGCTCAGGGAAGGTGTCAGGAAACAGGGCAGATCCCCCCAGCCGGTGGTGCTCTGTGAGCAGATTTCACCCAGTGTGAACTCCTGGATCGCTGCCCCCGTCTGACCCCGGAGTCACAGCCAGTCCCCTCAGATACTCTCAGACAAGCCGGACTTTGTGAGGAAACCTCACGTACACCCCAAACCAGCCCACCCAGGTTGTTCCCAGCCCCAGGAGACCAGTCTCTTACCCCAGAGCCACGGGACCCCAGATCCTACAGCAAAGGCAACGCTGGCAGCCAGGTCTGTAGGAATCTCGCTAAAGGTTTGTGAGCTAAGGAAAGGGAATGAGGGTCACAAGGGGTTAAAGCAGGTAAAATTCATGCCCAGTTGAGTCGCAGTCTGTAATTCCAAACGGTGGCGGTGAAGGAAGAAACTGCCATTTTCCAAAGTCTTTTCAGGTGCCCCCAGACAGTCTCCAGGGATCCCCACTTTGCATCCGGTTCCGGTCCCTGTAAGCATCCAGCCAGCCCAGCGAGGCAGGGTTCCCTCAATCCATCCTTACAGCTTCTTCTCCCAGAGAACAAGCTGGCAGGGCCCCCACCCACGTGGGCTTTGCCTTCGATGGGGGGAGGGAGGAACGCGGTGGTCTGCACACACGATGCCCCTGCCTTTGGGGTCAGCACTTTTCTGGTGCTAAAGCTCTTCGTTAGCATCCCTACGGCATTGTCAAGGTTCCTTCCCCACTCTGAACTCTAGGGTACCAAAATGACCAATGAGGAGATAAGATGCTTTCAAAAGCTGGGAGGAGGGACAAAAACAAAGGGTCTGTGTCTGTCTGTGTGATGCTTTTGCCGGGGACAGAACAGGAATGGACTCTTAGAAGTTAGTAAAAGTAATCTAGCTAGGTATGTGCTAGATTATGATTTCTTTAAACGGCTGAGAAAATAGCTGTGCTGAATAGAATGGATATTCCTGTCTGTGTGTCTTTTTGTAACTTAAGGTTTTGCCCAGAGGGATTCTCTCTGTTTCGAATCTAATTCCCCTGTAAGGTATTTGCCATCCCGATTTTACAGAGGTGATTCTTTTTTACTTCTATTAAAATTCTTCTTGAAAGGAAAATCAATGCTTTTTCATTGTTCTAAGATCCAAGGGTTTGGCTCTGTGGTCACCTATGCAAATTGGTGAGGATTTGTACCAAACCTTCCCCAGGAAGTGGGGTGCAAGAGTTGGGAGGATTTTGGGGGGAAAGACGTTTCCAAACTACGTTTTCTCAGGAACCCAGATAAAGTTTGGTGGTGGCAGTGGAAATCCAAGGGAAAGGGTAAAATAGCTTGTACCTTGGGGAAGTTTTAACCTAAGCTGGTAAAAGTAAGCTTAGGAGGTTTTCATGCCGGTACAGTGGATGAGAAGCTGGCTATGAGTCAGCAGGGTGGCCTTGTTGCCAAGAAGGCCAAAGGCATTTTGGGCTGCATCAGTCGGAGCGTTGCCAGCAGATGGAGGGAAGTGATTATTCCCCTCTATTCGGCACTGGTGAGGCCACATCTGCAGTACTGGGTCCAGTTTTGGGCCCCCCACTACAGAAGGGATGTGGACAAATTGGAGAGAGTCCAGCGGAGGGCAACGAAAATGATTAGGGGGCTGGAGCATGTGACTTAGGAGGGGAGGCTGAGGGAACTGGGCTTCTTTCGTCTGCAGAAGAGAAGAGTGAGGGGGAATTTGATAGCACCTTCAACTACCTGAGGGGGGTTCCAAAGAGGATGGAGCTCGGCTGTTCTCAGTGGTGGCAGATGACAGAACGAGGAGCAATGGTCTCCAGTTGCAGTGGGGGAGGTCTAGGTTGGAGGTCGAGGGGAGGGACGGCATCCACAGGACAGCAACCGGGACCCCAGGGCAGGTCACAGCGGTGAGAGCTCAGCTGCCCGGCCCTGGGGAGCAGCTGGCCGCACGCTGCATGGTGGACGTCTCCTGTTCTTCCATCGGCGGCGGTTGCTACTTCAGGCTGATGGTGGCCAGCGAGAAGCCGGGAAGGCTGGGCTGTGCAGGCCCTGGGGCCCGCCCGCCCCTTCTGCCTGCAGTCCCACCCCTGTTCTGCTCCTTCCCCCGTGGCCCTGCCCCGGTTCCACCCACAGTCCTGCCAGGCACCGGGCTTGGGGTGCAGGGGTGCCCATTTTTCAGGGGGCCCCCAATGGGCTGAGGCTGCTGGGCACAGGCCCTGGCGGCCCATTGGCTAATCCGCCACCGCTGCACTGCGGGTAGGGGTGCAGGCTCCCCTGGCTGAGCTGCCCTGGCAGGGCAGGGCAGGGCAGGTGGGGGCAGGGGGCTCTGTGTGTGGACGGAGCGGGGTTTGGGTTTAAACACGGGTCAGAGCCATGTCCACAGGGAGAGGGGGAAGCCGGCTGGCTTTGAAACAGGGGAGCGTGGCTCCGAACTCGCTTGCAAAGCCACAGGGTGTGACAAGAGGCTCTGGCCCCATAGGGAGCCTGGGGCTGAGCCTTGCCCAGAGCTGGGCCAAGGGCATAGCCAGGTAAAGCGGGAACTGCCGGGACGCTGCGGGGGCCTGGCCCACTGGAAATCCCGGCCCCGGGCCTCCCTTTGTCCTAGTGCCTATGGGCCCTGAGAGCCGGGGCTGGAAGGAATCCGGGACAGGCGCTCACCTTCCGAGATCTGCCCGCTGATGGAAATGCACTGGCTGGCACGGCCCTCGCACTGCAGGGTCTCCGTGCTGGAACAGCTGCTCCGACCAGGGGCAATGCAGATCGGGCACCGGCCTCCCGTCTAGACGGTGTTCATGATCGGCCCTGCAAGACCCCCAAAGAGAGGGTCGGTGGGGGTTGACGGGCTGGGCTGAGGACAGGTGCCTTCTCTACTTTGTTACCACTTATTTCTAGCACCACAATAACTGAGATCAGGGACCTCCTTGTGCCAAGAGCTGCACAGACTCCCCAGAGCAGGGGCCCTGATTGCACTGGGCACTGCATAGATCCCCCCAGCCTGCTACTGGGGGCCCCCCATTGTGCCAGGCACTGTACGCCTCCCTCCCCTGAGATCAGGGTCCCTCCTATGGCACCAGGTGCTACACGGGACCCCACTCTTCTCCAGAAAAGAACCTTTTCCGAACCAGTTTGACACTCAGTCGGAGCCTGGGCCACTGGGAACGAGCAGGGAAGGATGCAGAGACGTACAGACAGGACAGAACCGGGTATTGCAGCTGTTCGTAGAGCAGGTCTGGGATTGAATCTTCACAAAGACCCCATTCCCGAAGAAGAGGAAGATATTCCTGGGCGTAGCGGAGGATACACAGGAGAAGGAATAGCCTGCATTTTCCTTCGCTTCTGGTTAGAAGCGAAACAGTCACAAAAATTATTTACAGATGAAACCAGCGCCCCGAGGGCTGGTGATTCCTGGGAGCCACCTCACCCCTTTTCCTGGCGTCCCAGGCCAGAAGGGCCCATACCCAGCACCTACTCTGACCTGCCGCACAGCCCAGGCTGGAGAAGTCCTCCCTAC
Source organism: Caretta caretta (assembly GCF_965140235.1). Lineage (NCBI taxonomy): Eukaryota > Metazoa > Chordata > Testudines > Cheloniidae > Caretta > Caretta caretta. The sequence continues at coordinate 18,731,142 of NC_134229.1, forward strand.
ATTGTGCCCGATCACGTGTATTTGATGAAAGCATCTTCCAGGAGGGCAGCCAGCCTGGCCTGGGGGATGCCGATGGATGCTGCATCCACCACATCCCTAAGGAGCTTGTTAACCACCCTCCCCAGCATGTCTAGCTAAATACTTGTCTGGCACGCATCATCATGGTATCTGAACCCTGCGTCATCTTTAATGTATTATCCTCACAGCCACCTTGTGGGATGGGGCAGGGCTGTCACCCACATTGAACAGATGGGGGAAACTGAGGCACAGATCCTCAGCAGGACCTAACTCTTTGAAGCTCTGGGCCTAAGTGGTGTGTCCCAGGTCACACAGGGTGGCTGGCAGAGGGGGGCCTGGAGCCCAGGTGTGCTAAGCCCTTGGCACGCGTGTCCCGCACACAGCCAGCAAACGGTCGGTGCGGAGAACGATGGTGGAAAGTCAGCGCCACCCACCTTTGACCAGTGCATTTGCCTCCCAGACACCGAGGCAGGTGCTGTGACCAGCGGGGCAGGGCTGTGGCTGAGCAGGACAGTTGCTCACAGAATTTTTCCTACACTGGTAACAGGATCTGGTGAGGAGGGAAATAAAGCAGGATTTCCATTTTAATTTCTGGTGCCAGCGTCCCCCCTTTCTCGTACGGTCCCCGCAGGCCTAGGGCTTGTGGAGGTGGCCTTGGCTGGGTTGATCTCACTCCCGCCGTTAAAGCCAGTGCCTGGGATCGGTGCTGGCAGTGGCAGGGTGCACAGGCCGGTGTCTGCAGCAGTTTGGGGCACAGAGGGATGCGACAAAGTGGGAATTGAGCTCCTATTTCTACGATGCCATGGAGTGCCTCAGTTTCCCTCTGTGCTTTGCAAGGCTGTGCAGGGCCGCCCCTCCATCCATCCCCGACACACCTGTGAGGAAGTGGAAGCGTTCTTAATGTTTCCTCTCAATAGTGTGGGGGTGCCTCAGTTTCCCCTAGGCAGTTCTTAAGTATCTAGGTGGGATAAGGGTGTATGATCCTTGCAGAGCCCGAGAGGGCAGGTGTGTGCAGGGGTCTGGACACAGAGAATGGCCGACACCCTGTTTCCTGGCCACTGATGGCCTGGGCCCTTCCCCCCTGCAAGGTGAGAGCTAAAGGGTTGGAGAACAAAGGAATCAGGTGATCTCCTGGCCCGGGAAAGGGACAAAGCCCAGAGGAGGAGGGGCTGAAAGGAGTTTCAGTTTGGGGCTGGCTGGGACATGGAGTGAAGTGCAGACGTGGTTGCAAAATGGACCCAGCTGAGGGGTCCTGTTCTCTGCACCTGCAAGCTCTGTGTTAGACCATGTGAAGTGCAGACGGGGTTGTCTGGCTCACTGCCCCCCAAAATGGACCTGGCTGAGCGGTCCTGTTCTCTGCACCCACAAGCTCTGTTTTAGACTATGTTCCTGTTGTCTAATAAACCTTCTGTTTTACTGGCTGGCTGAGAGTCCCGTCTGACTGTGGAGTTGGGGTGCAGGACCCTCTGGCTTCCCCAGGACCCCGCCTGGGCAGACTCACTGTGGGAAGCGCATGGAATGGCAGAGGAGGCTGAATGCTCCGAGGTCAGACCCAGGAAGGTGGAAGCCGGGCGAGCTGTGTGTCCTGCAGATAGGCTGCTCCCAGAGAGGAGACTTCCCCAGAGTCCTGCCTGGCTTCGTAGGGAGCAGGTCCAGAGCATAGCCCGGGGACTCCCTGACAACACCCATCCTTCCGTCCGTCCATCCTCCTACACGTCCACCCTTCCCCCTACATACCCATCCATCCATTCCCCTACGAGACTGTCTGTCCATCTATCCATCTGCCTTCACGCCTGTCCATCCATTCCCCTACACACCTGTCAAGGTTCCTTCCCCACTCTGAACTCTAGGGTACAGATGTGGGGACCTGCATGAAAACCTCCTAAGCTTACTTTCACCAGCTTAGGTTAAAACTTCCCCAAGGTACAAATTAATTTTATCCTTTGCCCCTGGATTTCCACTGCCACCACCAAACTTTAACTGGGTTTACTGGGAAACGTAGTTTGGACACGTCCTTCCCCCACAAAATCCTCCCAACCCTTGCATCCATTTCCTGGGGAAGGTTTGGTAAAAATCCTCACCAATTGCATAGGTGACCACAGACCCACACCCTTGGATCTTAGAATGATGAAAAAGCATTCAGTTTCCTCACAAGAAGACCTTTAATAGAAGTAAAGGAATCACCTCTGGAAAATCAGGATGGTAGATACCTTACAGGGTAATTAGAATCATAGAATCATAGAATATCAGGGTTGGAAGGGACCTCAGGAGGTCATCTAGTCCAACCCCCTGCTCAAAGCAGGACCAATCCCCAATTCAATCATCCCAGCCAGAGCTTTCTCAAGCCTGACCTTAAAAACTTCTAAGGAAGGAGATTCTACCACCTCCCTAGGTAATACATTCCAGTGTTTCACCACCCTCTTGGTGAAAAAGTTTTTCCTAATATCCAACCTAAACCTCCCCCACTGCAACTTGAGACCATTACTCCTTGTCCTGTCCTCTTCCACCACTGAGAATAGTCTAGAACCATCCACTCTGGAACCACCTCTCAGGAAGTTGAAAGCAGCTATCAAATCCCCCCTCATTCTTCTCTTCTGCAGGCTAAACAATCCCAGTTCCCTCAGCCTCTCCTCATAAGTCATGTGTTCCAGACCCCTAATCATTTTTGTTGCCCTTCGCTGGACTCTCTCCAATTTATCCACATCCTTCTTGTAGTGTGGGGCCCAAAACTGGACACAGTACTCCAGATGAGGCCTCACCAATGTCGAATAGAGGGGGACGATCACGTCCCTCAATCTGCTCGCTATGCCCCTACTTATACATCCCAAAATGCCATTGGCCTTCTTGGCAACAAGGGCACACTGCTGACTCATATCCAGCTTCTCGTCCACTGTCACCCCTAGGTCCTTTCCCGCAGAACTGCTGCCTAGCCATTCGGTCCCTAGTCTGTAGCGGTGCATTGGGTTCTTCCATCCTAAGTGCAGGACCCTGCACTTATCCTTATTGAACCTCATCAGATTTATTTTGGCCCAATCCTCCAATTTGTCTAGGTCCCTCTGTATCCTATCCCTGCCCTCCAGCGTATCTACCACTCCACCTAGTTTAGTATCATCCGCAAATTTGCTGAGGGTGCAATCCACACCATCCTCCAGATCATTTATGAAGATATTGAACAAAACCGGCCCCAGGACCGACCCCTGGGGCACTCCACTTGACACCGGCTGCCAACTAGACATGGAGCCATTGATCACTACCCGTTGAGCCCAACAATCTAGCCAACTTTCTACCCACCTTATAGTGCATTCATCCAGCCCTTACTTCTTTAACTTGCTGACAAGAATACTGTGGGAGACCGTGTCAAAAGCTTTGCTAAAGTCAAGAAACAATACATCCGCTGCTTTCCCTTCGTACACAGAACCAGTAGTCTCATCATAGAAGGCGATTAGATTAGTCAGGCATGACTTTCCCTTGGTGAATCCATGCTGGCTGTTCCTGATGACTTTCCTCTCATGTAAGTGCTTCAGGATTGATTCTTTGAGGACCTGTTCCATGATTTTTCCAGGGACTGAGGTGAGGCTGACTGGCCCGTAGTTCCCAGGATCCTCCTTCTTCCCTTTTTTAAAGATTGGCACTACATTAGACTTTTTCCAATCATCCGGGACTTCCCCTGTTCGCCACGAGTTTTCAAAGATAATGGCCAATGGCTCTGCAATCACAGCCGCCAGTTCCTTTAGCACTCTCGGATGAAACTCGTCCGGCCCCATGGACTTGGAGAAGGCCAGCTTTTCTAAATAGTCCCTAACCACCTCTTTCTCCACAAAGGGCTGGCCATCTACTCCCCATGTTGTGATGCCCAGCACAGCAGTCTGGGAGCTGACCTTTTTCGTGAAGACAGAGGCAAAAAAAGCATTGAGTACATTAGCTTTTTCCACATCCTCTGTCACTAGGTTGCCTCCCTCATTCAGTAAGGGGCCCACACTTTCCTTGGCTTTCTTCTTGTTGCCAACATACCTGAAGAAACCCTTCTTGTTACTCTTGACATATCTCGCTAGCTGCAGCTCCAGGTGCCATTTGGCCCTCCTGATTTCATTCCTACATGCCCGAGCAATATTTTTATACTCTTCCCTGGTCATATGTCCAACCTTCCACTTCTTGTAAGCTTCTTTTTTATGTTTAAGATTCGCTAGGATTTCACCATTAAGCCAAGCTGGTCGCCTGCCATACTTACTATTCTTTCAACACATCAGGATGGTTTGATCCCTGTAACCTCAACAGGGATTCCTTGAAATACAGCCAGCTCTCCTGGACTCCTTTCCCCTTCATGTTAGTCCCCCAGGGGATCCTACCCATCCGTTCCCTGAGGGAGTCGAAGTCTGCTTTCCTGAAGTCCAGGGTCCGTAACCTGCTGCTTACCTTTCTTCCCTGTGTCAGGATCCTGAACTCAACCAACTCATGGTCACTACCTCCTAGATTCCCATCCACTTTTGCTTCCCCCACTAATTCTTCTCGGTTTGTGAGCAGCAGGTCAAGAAAAGCGCCCCCCCTAGTTGGCTCCTCTAGCACTTGCACCAGGAAATTGTCCCCTACGCTTTCCAAAAACTTCCTGGATTGTCTATGCACCGCTGTATTGCTCTCCCAGCAGATATCAGGAAAATTAAAGTCACCCATGAGAACCAGGGCGTGCGATTTAGTAGCTTCTGCGAGCTGCCGGAAGAAAGCCTCACCCACCTTATCCCCCTGGTCCGGTGGTCTATAGCAGACTCCCACCACTACATCACTCTTGTTGCTCACACTTCTAAACTTAATCCAGAGACACTCAGGTTTTTCTGCAGTTTCGTACCAGAGTTCTGAGCAGTCATACTGCTCCCTTCCATACAGTGCTACTCCCCCACCTTTTCTACCCTGCCTGTCCTTCCTGAACAGTTTATAACCATCCATGACAGTACACCAGTCATGTGAGTTATCCCACCAAGTCTCTGTTATTCCAATCACGTCATAATTCCTTGAAATCACCAGGACCTCCAGTTCTCCCTGCTTGTTTCCAAGGCTTTGTGCATTCGTATATAAGCACTTGAGGTAACCTGCTGATCGCCCCTCATTCTCAGTATGAGTCAGAAGCCCTCCACTCACAGACATTCCTGCCTGTGCTTCCTCCCGGTATCCCGCTTTCCCACTTACCTCAGGGCTTTGGTCTCCTTCCCCCGGTGAACCTAATTTAAAGCCCTCCTCACCAGGTTAGCCAGGCTGCTCGCAAAGATACTCTTCCCTCTCTTTGTAAGGTGGAGCCCGTCTCTGCCCAGCACTCCTCCTTCATGGAACACCATCCCATGGTCAAAGAATCCAAAGCCTTCTCTCCGACACCACCTGCGTAGCCATTCGTTGACTTCCACGATTCGACGGGCCCGAACCAGGCCTTTTCCTTCCACGGGGAGGATGGACGAGAACACCACTTGCGCCTCAAACTCCTTTATCCTTCTTCCCAGAGCCACGTAGTCCGTAGTGATCTGCTCAAGGTCATTCTTGGCAGTATCATTGGTGCCCACATGGAGAAGCAGGAAGGGGTAGCGATCCGAGGGCTTGATGAGTCTCGGCAGTCTCTACGTCACATCGCAAATCTTAGCCCCCAGCAAGCAGCAGACTTCTCGGTTTTCCCGGTCAGGGCGGCAGATAGATGACTCAGACCCCCGGAGTAGAGAGTCCCCGACCACCACCACCTGCCAAGCTTAGGTTAAAACTTCCCCAAGGTACAAATTAATTTTACCCTTTGCCCTTGGATTTCCACTGCCACCACCAAACTTTATCTGTGTTTACTGGGAAACGTAGTTTGGACACGTCTTTCCCCCCAAATCCTCCAAACACTTGCACCCCACTTCCTGGGGAAGGTTTGGTAAAAATCCTCACCAATTTGTATAGGTGATCACAGACCCAAACCCTTGGATCTTAGAACGATGAAAAAGCATTCAGTTTTCTTACAAGAAGACTTTTAATAGAAGTAAAGGAATCACCTCTGTAAAATCAGGATGGTAGATACCTTACAGAGTAATTACATTCAAAACATAGAGATTCCCTCTAGGCAAAACCTTAAGTTACAAAAAAGACACACAGACGGGAATAGTCATTCTATTCATCACAATTCTTTTCTCAGCCAATTAAAGAAATCGTAATCTAACATATACCTAGCTAGATTACTTACTAAAAGTACGAAGACTCCATTCCTTTTCTATCCCCGGCAAAAGCAGCATACAGACAGACACAGACCCTTTGTTTTTCTCCCTCCTCCCAGCTTTTGAAAGTATCTTGTCTCCTCATTGGTCGTTTTGGTCAGGTGCCAGCGAGGTTACCTTTAGCTTCTTAACCCTTTACAGGTGAGAGGATTTTTCCTCTGGCCAGGAGGGATTTTAAAGGGGTTTAACCTTCACTTTATATTTATGACACATCCCCCAAATCTCAGCTGGGTGAAACGCTGGCTGGGATTTCTTCCTGGAGCTCTAGGAAAAACAGAGTTAATAAGACACATGCACCTCTAAATATACTACCAAGTACATAAAGACTAACAATCTTTTCCACATCTCAAGGACGATTTTAACCAGTTGATTGTGGGAAACTTTCACGGGAGAGTGCATCAACCACTTTGTGAGAAGCTCCTGAGATGTGTTGGATGTCGAAATCAAAATCTTGGAGAGCTAAACTCCACCGAAGAAATGTTTTGTTATTTTCTGTAGCGGTATGAAGCCACTGTAGCGCAGCATGGTCGGTTTGCAGGTGGAAACGCCATCCCCAAACGTATGGGCGTAGCTTTTCCAGGACGTAGACAATGGCGAAACATTCTTTTTCACTGACTGACGAGTTGTTTTCCCTCTCAGACAGTTTTTTGCTGAGAAACACTACAGGGTGGAATTCTTGATCCGGTCCTTTCTGCATTAAAACTGCTCCCACACCACGCTCGGACGCATCTGTGGTTACTAGGAATGGTTTGTCAAAGTCTGGGGCCCTTAGTACAGGGTCAGACATGAGTGTCGCTTTAAGCTGGTTAAAGGCCTCCTGACACTTTTTGGTGCACTGAACAGCATTTGGCGGTTTCTTTTTGGTTAGGTCTCTCAGTGGGGCGGCGATTTGGTACAAATTGTCTGTAATAACCAGCCAAGCCTAAGAAGGATTGAACCTGTTTCTTTGACTTTGGGACAGGCCATTTTTGGATTGCATCCACTTTGGCTTGTAGGGGGCTGATAGTTCCTTGACCCACCTGGTGTCCAAGGTAAGTCACTCTGTTTAGACCTATTTGACACTTCTTAACCTTAACAGTTAGTCCTGCCTCCCTTATGCGCTCAAGGACTTTTTGTAGATGTTCCAGGTGTTCTGCCCAGGAATCTGAAAATATGGCCACATCGTCAAGGTAGGCGACTGCATATTCCCCTAATCCCGCTAGGAGACCATCTACAAGTCTTTGGAAGGTGGCGGGTGCATTCCGCAGCCCGAAAGGGAGGACATTAAATTCATACAGCCCGAGATGTGTGATGAAGGCTGACCTTTCCTTGGGGGATTCATCTAGCGGTACCTGCCAGTACCTCTTGGTTAAGTCCAAGGTAGAGATGAACTGGACCCGCCCCAGTTTCTCTTACAGTTCATCTGTGCGTCGCATTGGATAGTTGTCTGGGCGAGTTACAGCGTTTAGCTTATGGTAGTCCACACAAAAACGTATCTTCCCATCTGGTTTGGGAACTAGAACCACTGGAGATGCCCATGCACTCTGTAACATATCCTGGATCTCCCGGTCTATAGCAGTTTTAGCTTGAGGAGATACCCGGTAAGGTTGGACTTTAATTGGGTGAGCATTACCTGTGTCAATGGAGTGGTATGCCTGTTCAGTCAGTCCTGGGGTGGATGAGAATGTCGGCGCGTAGCTAGTGCACAGCTCCTTGGTCTGCTGTCACTGCATACAAGGGTCATGGAGAGGTTCACCTCTTCCACGCCACCAACAGTTTTCCCTTCGTAATAGACACCTTCAGGCCACTCAGCGTCGTCTCCTCCCTGGGCTGGAAACTGACAAACCTTTAATTCTCTGGAAAAAAAGGGCTTTAGAGAATTAATATGGTACACCTTAGGCTTTTGGTTGGAGGTGGGGAATGCTATGAGGTAATTAACAGCTCCCAGGAGCTCCTGGACCATGAATGGCCCTTCCCACGATGCTTCCATTTTATGGGCCTGGAGCGCCTTTAAGACCATGACCTGGTCCCCTACTTTGAAGGAACGCTCTCTGGCATGTTTATCATACCAGGCTTTTTGCTCTTTTTGAGCATCCTGTAAGTTTTCTTTAGCAAGGGCTAAAGAGGTCCGGAGGGTGTTTTGTAGGTTGGTTACAAAGTCCAGAATGTTAGTTCCTGGAGAAGGTGTAAATCCCTCCCATTGCTGCTTCACCGACTGTAATGGCCCCTTAACCTCACAGCCATATACAAGTTCAAATGGGGAAAACCCTCAACTGGGATGTGGTACAGCTCTGTAGGCAAAGAGCAACTGCTGCAACACTAGGTCCCAATCATTGGAGTGCTCATTTACGAATTTACGCATCATGGCCCCCAAAGTCCCATTAAACTTCTCCACCATGCCGTTTGTTTGATGGTGGTAAGGAGTGGCAACCAAGTGATTTACCCCATGAGCTTCCCAGAGGTTTTTCATAGTTCCTGCCAGGAAATTAGTCCCTGCACCTGTGAGGATGTCGGAGGGCCAACCTACCCTGGCAAAAATGTCTGCTAGTGCCTGGCACACACTTTTATCCCTGGGGTTTCTTAGAGTTACTGCTTCCGGCCATCGGGTGGCAAAATCCATGAAAGTCAGTCTGTACTGCTTCCCTCTAGGTGTCTTTTTCGGAAAAGGACCCAGAATATTCACAGCTACTCACTGAAATGGAACTTCAATGATGGGGAGTGGTTGGAGAGGGGCTTTGACCTGGTCTTGGGGTTTTCCCACTCTTTGGCATCCTTCACAAGACCGGACATAGGTGGAAACATCCTTGCCCATTCCCTCCCAGTGGAATGGCCCCCCAAAAACGGTCTTTGATCCTGTTCAGCCCAGCATGGCCACTAGGGTGATCATGGGCTAAGCTCAAGATCTTGGCCCGGTATTTAGTTGGACCTTCCAACTGTCTCTGAGGATGCCAGTCTTCCTGGTGTCCACCAGAAAGAGTTTCTTTGTATAAAAGTCCTCTTTCTACAACAAACCTGGATCGATTAGAAGAGCTGAGAGACGGTGGGTTGCTCCGTGCCGCCGTCCAAGCTCTCTGGAGGCTTTCATCCGCTTCCTGTTCGGTCTGGAACTGTTCCCTTGATGCTGGAGACATCAGTTCCTCATTGGATTGTGGACCTATGCTTGGTGCCTCTGGAAGCAATGTAGGGGATGGGGCTGTTTCCGTTGACTGTGAACCACTCTCCGCTGGGACACTATGTTGGGGTTCAGGCTCTGGCTGAGCCTCTTGTGTAGCGTTATGGGCTGCTGCCGGTTCAGGTTCATTGGGGCCCTCTAGTGTTGAGGTTGCAAGTACTGGGTTCAGTGCTGGCAATGGGTCTGGTGCTGGTTGTTCCTCTGGTTCTGGTTCTGGGACTGGTTCCGTCTGGGTCTCTGGGACTGGATCCACTAGTGCTGTTGCAGACATTGGCCTGGGGTCCAGGTCCATCACCTCTGACCTGGTCCTGATAGAAGTTTCCTTGTTTAGCCTGGCTGCGGGTGACCATTCCCACCCTCTTGGGCCGCTTCACATGATTGGCCAAGTCTTTCCCCTACAGCATGGGGATGGGATAATCATCATAGACTGCAAAAGTTCACATTCCTGACCAGCCCTGGTACTGGACAGGCAATTTGGCTGTAGGCAAATTGAAAGAGTGGGACTTGAAGGGTTGAATTGTCACTTGGATCTCTGGGTTGATTAAATTGGGGTCCACTAATTAAGCATGGATAGCTGACACTTGTGCTCTGGTGTCCCTCCACTCGGTGACCTTCTTCCCACCCACACTCACAGTTTTCCTCCACTCCAAGGGTATCTGGGAGGTATCTGGGTCACTGAGGTGAGGTGGGTTGCTGGAGAACGGGGTGGTGGGACGATAAGGTGTTTGGAGGGTTCTTTGGGAGGTAGGTGGGGCCTTGGGCGTCCCCTGGTAATAGGGTGTGGTCTGGGGTTGTCCCTTCTGGTCTCCGCTCCAACTGCGACCAGTTTTCTTCTTCTCTGCCACCTCTACCCATCTGTCTCTAATCTCTCCTGCCTCGATTACAGTTTGGGCTTCCCATCAAGGATGTATCTTTCTATTTCCTCAGGAACACCCTCTAAGAATTGTTCCATTTGCATTAGGAAGGGCAAATTTACTGGAGATTCAACACTTGCTCCTGATATCCAGGCATCCCAGTGTTTCACAATGTGGTAGGCATGTCGGGTAAATGACACGTCTGGTTTCCACCTTAGGGCTCTGAACCTCCGACGAGACTGCTCGGGTGTTATCCCCATTCTGACTCTTGCCTCGGATTTAAACAGTTCATGCTCGTTCCTGTGTTCTTTAGGCATTTCAGCCGCCACCTCAGCTAATTGTCCACTGAGCTGCGGCCTCAGCTCTACCATGTATTGGTCTGTAGGGATGCTGTACAGTTATCCCACCAAGTCTCTGTTATTCTGATCACGTCATAGTTCCTTGACATCACCAGGACCTCCAGTTCTCCCTGCTTGTTTCCAAGGCTTTGTGCATTCGTATATAAGCACTTGAGACAACCTGTTAATCGCCCCTCATTCCCAGGATTAGGCAGGAGCCCTCCCCTCACAGACATTCCTGCCTGTGCTTCCTCCCGGTATCCCGCTTTCCCACTTACCTCAGGGCTTTGGTCTCCTTCCCCCGGTGAACCTAGTTTAAAGCCCTCCTCACTAGGTTCGCCAGCCTGCTGGCAAAGATGCTCTTCCCTCTCTTCGTAAGATGGAGCCCGTCTCTGCCCAGCACTCCTCCTTCATGGAACACCATCCCATGGTCAAAGAATCCAAAGCCTTCTCTCCGACACCACCTGCGTAGCCATTCGTTGACTTCCACGATTCGACGGTCCCTACCTAGGCCTTTTCCTTCCACTGGGAGGATGGACGAGAACACCACTTGCGCCTCCAACTCCTTTATCCTTCTTCCCAGAGCCACGTAGTCTGCAGTGATCCGCTCAAGGTCATTCTTGGCAGTATCATTGGTGCCCACGTGGAGAAGCAGGAAGGGGTAGCGATCCGAGGGCTTGATGAGTCTTGGCAGGCTCTCCGTCACATCGCGAATCTTAGCCCCTGGCAAGCAGCAGACTTCTCGGTTTTCCCGGTCAGGGCGGCAGATAGATGACTCAGACCCCCGGAGGAGAGAGTCCCCGACCACCACCACCCGCCTTCTCCTCTTGGGAGTGGTGGTCGTGGAACTCCCAACCTCAGGACATAGCATCTTCTGCCTTCCAACCAGCGGAGTCTCCTTCTGCTTTCTCGCCCCAGACATATCATCTGGTCCACTCTCTGCAACAATACCTGTGGAGAGAACATGAAAGCGGTTAGTTACCTGTGTCTGTGTTACTGGAACCCGGACATTCCTCTTACCTCTTCTGGAGGTCACATGTTGCCAAGCTTCTTCACTGGCCTCTTGGCTCCGCTGTGCAACCTGCTCTATATCTGTAGAGCTTTGTGCCCCTAGAAGCCTATCCTGAGTTTTGTCCAGAAAATCCTCAGTTTCTCGTATGCAAAGCAGGGTCGTTATCTGTTGCTCCAGACCTTCAATCTTCTCTTCCAATATGGAGACCAGCTTGCAGTTTGTACAGACAAAGTCGCTTCTGTCCTGTGGAAGAAAGACAAACATGGCACATCCAGTGCAGGTCACAACAGCTGAACCCCCCCCTTCCATATCACCTTCCTACTATGAGCTTCCTCAGAGCAGTTTGCAAGACGTAAGCCTCACTGGGCTCACTCCAGGCGAACTCCCAGGCAAACTCCTGCTGTGAGCTGCTCTGCTGTCCTCCGCTGCTCAGCTGGTTCACCGCCACTCAGCTGGGAACTACAGGCCAGTAAGCCTCACCTCAGTCCCTGGAAAAATCATGGAGCAGGTCCTCAAAGAATCAATCCTGAAGCACTTGCATGAGAGGAAAGTGATCAGGAACAGCCAGCATGGATTCACCAAGGGAAGGTCATGCCTGACTAATCTAATCGCCTTTTATGATGAGATTACTGGTTCTGTGGATGAAGGGAAAGCAGTGGATGTATTGTTTCTTGACTTCAGCAAAGCTTTTGACACGGTCTCCCACAGTATTCTTGTCAGCAAGTTAAGGAAGTATGGGCTGGATGAATGCACTACAAGGTGGGTAGAAAGCTGGCTAGATTGTCGGGCTCAACGGGTAGTGATCAATGGCTCCATGTCTAGTTGGCAGCCGGTATCAAGTGGAGTGCCCCAAGGGTCGGTCCTGGGGCCGGTTTTGTTCAATAACTTCATAAATGATCTGGAGGATGGTGTGGATTGCACTCTCAGCAAATTTGCGGATGATACTAAACTGGGAGGAGTAGTAGATACGCTGGAGGGCAGGGATAGGATACAGAGGAACCTAGACAAATTGGAGGATTGGGCCAAAAGAAATCTGATGAGGTTCAATAAGGATAAGTGCAGGGTCCTGCACTTAGGATGGAAGAATCCAATGCACCACTACAGACTAGGGACCGAATGGCTAGGCAGCAGTTCTGCAGAAAAGGACCTAGGGGTGACAGTGGATGAGAAGCTGGATATGAGTCAGCAGTGTGCCCTTGTTGCCAAGAAGGCCAATGGCATTTTGGGATGTATAAGTAGGGGCATAGCGAGCAGATCGAGGGACGTGATCGTTCCCCTCTATTCGACATTGGTGAGGCCTCATCTGGAGTACTGTGTCCAGTTTTGGGCCCCACACTACAAGAAGGATGTGGATAAATTGGAGAGAGTCCAGCGAAGGGCAACAAAAATGATTAGGGGTCTGGAACACATGACTTATGAGGAGAGGCTGAGGGAGCTGGGATTGTTTAGCCTGCAGAAGAGAAGAATGAGGGGGATTTGATAGCTGCTTTCAACTACCTGAAAGGGGGTTCCAAAGAGGATGGCTCTAGACTGTTCTCAATGGTAGCAGATGACAGAACGAGGAGTAATGGTCTCAAGTTGCAGTGGGGGAGGTTTAGATTGGATATTAGGAAAAACTTTTTCACTAAGAGGGTGGTGAAACACTGGAATGCGTTACCTAGGGAGGTGGTAGAATCTCCTTCCTTAGAGGTTTTTAAGGTCAGGCTTGACAAAGCCCTGGCTGGGATGATTTAACTGGGAATTGGTCCTGCTTCAAGCAGGGGGTTGGACTAGATGACCTTCTGGGGTCCCTTCCAATCCTGATATTCTATGATTCTATGATTTTCCAATTCCGATATCTCTTTTATACGCTGGGGTGACCACATCTCCACACAGTTTTCAAGAATGGGAGTAGCATGGATTTATATAGGGGCAATATGACATTTACTGTCTCATTATCTCTCCCTTTCTTAATGATTCCCAACATTCTGTTCTCTTTTTTGACATGCACTGCGTACTGTGAACTATCCACTGTGACTCCAAGATCTCTTTCTTGACTGGGAACAGCTAATTTAGACTCCATGTCTGGTTTTGGAAGCAAGTAGTTTTAAGTGAGGGGAAACTTGGGCTATGCAAGACACATCAGACTGCCACAATGGGTATAGCTGTCTGGAAATGTCGAGAGCCCCTGGCCTAGATCAAAGGCATGGCGAAGGTAGAACAGTGTGTTTGGAGTTTCAATTTCATGAAAACCAATGGGCCGTGGTATGGTTTTCCCTTCCCCGTCTGCTGTTTTCGCGGAGTAACAACCATTCACCCTGAGCACAGCCCTGGGACTCACTGACCCAGCAGAGACGGTGGAGGGATGCTAAGGAGGAACTTTAGGACCAGGAAAGTGCTGAGTCCAAAGGCAGGGGCCATCGTGTGTGCTGACTGCCGCGTTCCTCCCTCCCTCATCGAAGGCAAAGCCTACGTGGGTGGGGGCCCTGCCAGCTTGTTCTCTGGGAGAAGAAGCTGTAAGGATGGATTCAGGGAAGGATCCTGCCTCGCTGCGCTGGCTGGACTCTTACAGGGACCAGAACCAGATGCAAAGCGGGGATCCCCGGAGACGGTCTGGGGGCACCTGAAAAGACTTGGGAGAATGGCAGGTTCTTCCATCACCGCCACCGTTTGGAATTACAGACTGCAACTCATCTGGGCATGAATTTTACCGCCTTTAACCCCTTGTGACCCTCATTCCCTTTCCTTAGCTCACGAACCTTTAGCGAGTTTCCTACAGACCTGGCTCCAGGGTTGCCTTTGGTGGAGGATCTGGGGTCCCGTGGCTCTGGGGTAAGTGACCGGTCTCCTGGGGCTGGGAACAACCTGGGTGGTCTGGTTTGGGGTGTACGTGACCTTTCCTCACAAAGTCCGGCTTGTCTGAGAGTATCTGAGGGGACTGGCTGTGACTCCGGGGTCAGATGGGGGCAGCGATCCAGGAGTTCACACTGGGTGAAATCTGCTCACAGAGCACCACCGGTTGGGGGGATCTGCCCTGTTTCCTGACACCTTCCCTGAGCCCGGCACTCCCAGTGGAGCCGCCCCAGAGAGCGGGACGAACTGAGCCCTGCAAAATCAACCTAGAAGGACATTTCTCCCCTCCAGGGCGTTCCCACCCGCCTGGACAGCTGGGTGAGCCATGGCCTCTCCTTCCCACAGCCCTCCTTCCCCAGGGGAGCTCAGCCAGCCAGTGCCTTTCCAGAGGCCATGGGCCTTGCCTTGGGGGAGGGGGTCTAGGCAGGACTCCTGGGTTCCATTCCCTGGCCCTGCAAGGGGAGAGGGGTCCAGTGGTTAGAGCAGGGGTCTTGGGAGCCAGGACTCCTGGGCTCTATCCCTGGCTTTCAGAAGGGAGTATGGTCTGGTGGGTTACAGGGTGGGGTACTGGGAGTCAGGACTCCCGGGTTCCCTTCCTGCCAGCATCACTTGTGCACAGATAGGGGCGGGGTGGGGCCCGGTACGGGACGGTCAGGGGACAAGGAGCTAGGTGGGTACTTTCCCCACAACTCGCTTTATTCAGCCAATGCACAAAAGGAACCCGCAATCTCCCCCAAAGAGAAGCAGCAGCCAGTGGCTGCTGAAGGGAGGTGCACTGCAGCCCGGCACGCAGCAGAAGGGGAGGATGCCAGGCCGGGGCTCAGGGCTCCCCGATGCCTCCACGGGCCCTGGGAGCTGGGAAGCACTTGGCCTGGCTCAGGATCTCCGGCACGCCCTGGGCATATTTCTTCAAAAACGCTCTCTTCATGCAGGCGCCAGGGGAGCCACATCCAGCCACAATCTTCCTCAGTTTGATGTCACCTGGACAGGGGAGAGACGTGATCAGGGGCTCCCAATTCCCCCCCCCAACCCACATGAGGTCCCTCCCAGCAGGACTGCACCCGGCTCTGCAGGCAGACTGGGGTCTAGTGCTCAGAGCAGGGGGCCTGGAACAACGTGAGAACATAACAGAGGAATGGCCCTCCTGGGTCACCCCAAAGGTCCATCTAGCCCAGTATCCTCTGGCCAATGCCAGGTGCCCCAGAGGGAATGAACAGAACAGGGAATCATCCAGTGATCCATCCCCTGTCGCCCATTCCCAGCTCCTGGCAAACAGAGGCTAGGGCCACCTTCCCTGCCCATCCTGGCTAATAGCCACAGATGGACCTGTCCTCCAGGAACTTCTCTAATTCCTGTTTGAACCCTGTTATAGTCTGCGCCTTCACAACTTCCCCCGGCAATGAGTTCCACAGGTTTCTTGTGCGTTGTGTGAAGCAGTACTTCCTTTGGTTTGTTTTATACCTGCTGCCTGTGGAGACCCCTCCTTCTTATGTTAGGAGGAGTAAATAACACTTCCTTCTTTACTTCGTCCACACGCTTCAACCTTCTTTAGACCTCGATCATATCCCCCCTTAGCCGTTTCATTTCCAAGCTGAAGAGTCTCACTCTTATTAATCTCTCCTCATATGGCAGCCATTCCATCCCCCTCATCATTTTGGTTGGCATTTTCTGAAGCCTTTCCAATTCCAATAGATCTTTTTTGAGACAGGGCGACCACATCCGTCCGCAGTGTTCAAGCTGTGGGCGTCCCATGGATTTATATTGAGGCAACACGATCTTTGGGGTTAGATCTCTGTCCTATTCTCTGTCCCTTTATGAATGATTCCCAGCATTCTGTTTGCTTTTTTGACGGCCGCTGCACATGGAGTGGATGATTTCAGAGAACTCTCCACAGTGACTCCAAGATCTTTCTTGAGTGGTAAATTCGACCCATCATTGTGTATGTCTACTTGGGATTACGTTTGCCCATGTGCATTACTTTGCATTTATCAACACTGAATTTCCTCTGCCATTTTGTTGCCCAGTCACCCAGTTCTGAGAGACCCTTTAGTACCTCTTCACAGTCTGCTTTGGACTTTGCTATCTTGAGTAGGTTTGTATTTTCTGCAAATTTTGCCACCTCACTATTTACCCTTTTTTCCAGAACATTTCGGAAATTGGTGAATAGCACTGGGCCCAGTGCAGATCCCTGGGGGACTCCCACTATTTACCTCTCTCCCTTCTGAAAACTGACCATTTCTTCTGACCCTTTTTTCCCTATCTTTATAACCAGTTACTGAGCCATGAGAGGATTTTATCCCATGACAGCTCACTTTGCTTAAGAGCCTTTGGTGAGGGACGCTTTCTGAAAATCTAAGTACACTATATCCATGGGATCACCCTTGTCCACACTCTTGTTGACCCCCTCAGAGAATTCTCGTACACTGGTGAGGCGTGATTTCCCTTTACCGAAACCATGTTGACCCTTCCACAACTAATTATGTTCATCTATGTGACTGACAGTTCTCTTCTTTCCTATAGTTTCAATGAGTTTGCCCTGTACTGAAGTCAGACTTATTGGCCTGTAGTTGCCGGGATCACCTCTGGAGCCCTGTAGCCAGACAGCCAGCCCCCCCCCCCCCCCCCGCCCCCTCAGACCAGCATTGCTGGAAACACAGGAGGAAGCCAGAACAGGGCACTTAACATATATTCCAGCACAGCCTTTGAAGCAGTGAAAAGCACAGGTGTGCTGCTACAATGTGCCTCTGGGAACAGATACAATGATTAAGCTCACAGCAGGCAGAGGCCCTGTGACAGACATGGCTCTTAGCCCCTACTAAATAGCGTGATGCACACACCCCAACATCCGAGGTGGGAAAATATTTACCCTGATAAAAGAAATGTCCAGTTGTCGACACTTATTGTTTCTCTCCCTTGCAAGTGTAAACTACTCTTGCGAAATTTGGCGTCACCCAGACAGACCAGCCCTAATTTGGCAGAAGAAAGGAGAAAGAGAATAAAGGAGTACAGAGGTATAAGTAGGGGACCTACAGCACCATGGTTTTGGAGTGCTTTTCACTATCTATCTGCTGGTTAGATAAGTGACAGCCTCCCAAGGCTTCTGCAGCTAAGAGGGTCCCTAAGCCTTGTCCCTTATTCGTCTTTCCGTGGAATTGAGTGACCGATCCTGGCTTGGCACCGCTGGAATCGAGAGATGCAAGGAGGGTAAGAAGCACCCACACCTGATCTCCTATCTTTAGTGTACACATATTTTGAAATAGAGCTCTGTACTTTGTTTTCTTTCTTTGGGATTGTGGCTTCAGTTTTGTAACCTGTTTGTGTGTGTAACATCTCTACATTTAAATAAGTAGGCACTAGCAATTTTGTAACCACATGATTAGAATCTAGCTTCATAAATTTTGGGAACCATTTGTGCATAAGCCTGACTTGTTTTCTCTGGTTTACTGTAAAGCAGCCAACACAATGAAAGAACCTCAGCCATTTTGGCTCTAAAGCCTGGCCATTAAGTGAGAGTACTAAGAGCCTAGCTTTGAGTTGTGCCGCCTCCACGGGGCAAACTCTTGGGGCACCTGTCAGTCAATCCTGGCTGCCCGCTGCGAAGGAGCTCTGAGCTCTAGCAGTTAAAGTCACGGGTGGTTAGGACCTTGGGGCATCCGTCAGCCTAGCCCGGGCTGCCCGCCGCGAAGGGACAGTGCGTCCTAGTGGTTAAAGTCACGGATGGTATAAACGGGCATAGCTGGCACCTCACCAAACATCCTTGGCCATCGGCTAACAAGCCCTTTTTTGAAACAGGCGTGTCATTAGCTGTCCTCCAGCCAGTTGAGACAGAAGCTGATTTAAATGGTAGGTTACAAACCACAGTTAGTAGTTCTGTTATTTGACATTTGAGTTCCTTCCGAACTCTTGGGCGAATCCCATCTGGTCCTGGTGACTTATCACTGTTTAATTTATCAATTTGTTGCAAAAACTCCTGTAATGACTCCTCAATCTGGGACAGTTCCTCAGATTTGTCACCAAAACAGAATGGCTCCGATTTGGGAATCTCCCTCCCATCCTCAGCCGTGAAGACTGATGCAGAGAATTCATTTAGTTTCTCCGCAGTGGCCTTATCCTCCTTGGGTGCTCCTTTGGCATCTCAGCAAGTAGGACTCCTGGGTTCTCTCTGCAACTCTGCCAGGGGAGTGGAGTCTAGTGGGTCAGAGCAAGGGGGTCTGGGACTGAGCCAGGACACCTGGGCTCCATCTCATACTCTGTGTTCAGACCCCGCCCGCATCTGGAGGACTTACCCCATGTTACTATCCCAGATTCCATAACACAATAGTCCTCGGTGCCGGTGCAGGCCAAGAGCTCCTTCCTGTTCCAGTGATGTGGCCCCACTCTGAGGAACGACGGGCACTGCCGGCCGTTGGGGACGGAGCTCACAGTTGGCACTGAGAAAAGTCAGACACACACAGTCAGCCAAGGGTGGGGAGTCACCACACATTGGGCTCAATCCCAGCTCGGGGAAGAGAGTGGGGTCTAGTGGTTAGGAATGGGAGCTTTGGGCTGGGAGCCAGGACTCCTGGGTTCTCTCCAGGCAGGTGTGGCTGGAGCAGGGCTCTAGGTTTGCAGCAGACACGCACCTGGGATGGCCCCGGCGTTGCAGCCGTCGGTGTCACAGCAGGCGATGTTCGCCCGCGCGGTGACATTGTGCGGGAAGGTCAGCGAGAAGGGGCCGGGCTCACAATTCTTGGGCTCCAGGCACGATTTACCTGTGTAGGAGAAGGAGTTTCCCTCTGTGGAAGGGAAACAGAGCATCACCTCTGAGCTCCCCAATGGACCCCCAGCCGCTCCATCCTCCCCTTTTGTTCCATCCACCCCACCCCCAACTAATCTCATTTCCCCACCCCCCACGATAAAACCCTCTCTTCTGTCTGATCCAGGCCCCACAGCCACCCACTGCAATACCCCATCTCATCCCATCCCCCGTCAATGACATTATCATTCCAGACTGAGCAGTCCCTACTCCTGGAGAGCAGAGGAGACTATTGGTTAGAGTAGGGGGACGGGCTGGGAGCCAGGATTCCTGGGTTCGACCCCTGGCTTCAGGAGGACAATGGTGTCTACACTTAGTAGAAATCTTCTTTCACTCACCCAGCCTGATCTCTGCCACGACGGTGATGCAGGTCCCTTCCCAGGGGGCGCAGGGCTGCAGGGGGCCGGAGCACGATTGCTCTCTGGACGCACACACCTCGCATTGCAGAGCGCTCCCTGGAGGTTGGAAAAATCCATTCTCAGTACAAACCCCAGCTCCACACCCCTCCTCAGGCAGTGCCCGTGGGCGAAATACCACCAGCAACCAAGAGGTGGCGCTGTGGGAGTTGTAACCACCAATGCCTCCTCACTGAACGTGTGGGCCGGCAGATCGTGGAGAAATGCCACCTGCTTTTGCAGCAGTTCTGCCCAGTTCCATTTAACTCTCCGGATGGGGAAAGGCATCTTCCTAGCTGGTCATTTGTATCTTACTCAAAACCACAGACAAGTCTGTTTGCTGCCTGAGTGTCTGTGGCTAGAATACATTTTCAGCTGCTGACGTGGCTATCTGGGGTGCAGCTTGTGCCTGCGAACAAACCCCACACGTCTGTGTAGACAGAAAAACAAGAATTCGGCTGTTCTGAAGAGGGGTTTCTGCCTGGCTTTGTGGTGAACCTTTCTCACACACACACACACACCCCGCCGTCACTCTCTGCTCCAGGCCTCTGCCTCTCAGAGTTACATCAGCTCAGCCACACTCGACTTCAGCCCACTTTTCATCGCTGATCCTGCCAATTCTCTTCTTCAGAATACGATTGAGGCTTGTTAAACCTTTGGATTGATGGCTGTTCGTCTCCAGCCAGCGATCCCAGGAGCATCATCTCTTTCCTCTCCAGAGCGTGGGGGCTTTTAAATTCATTACGTGAGCATAAGGTAGTTTTAAGAAAGAAAGAAAGGAAGATTTTCCCACTTTGTTTTTTTTAGAGCATTCATGTGGAAACATCAATTAAACCTCAGAACACCTTCCCCGCCCCTTCTATGTCCCTAGATGGTTGGAAAGTTATATTATCCCTATCAAAGAAATATGGAAACTGAGGTAGAAAAAAGATGTGTTCAGTTCAGGGTTAGAACCAAGAAGACAGCTGAGAACTCCTCACTTCTGACTCCCAGCCCACTCTAACCCACGAGATCCCACGCCTCTTTCAGAGCCACGGACAGAGCCCGGGAGTCCTGATTTGCAGCCATCTCTGCTCAAACTCACTACACCCCAGCCCGCTTCTACAGCTGGGGAATGAGCCCAGAAGTCCTGGCTCCCAGCCCCCACCCGTTGCACCCCCATTCCCCTTTCAAACCCGGAGAATGAACCCAGGAGTCCTGGCAGGAATCTCAGCACTGACAGGCAGGGGAACATTTCTAGGCAGGATGACATGTGGACGGGGGTGCTGCTCCTCATCGGGATGACCCCAAGCTCGGGCGAGAGGTGGAGGAGGAATGAGAAGAAGGAAGGACAGACGGACTCAGACCCGCTGGCCAGGCCCCTAGCATGGGCTGTGGGAGTCCCAGACTCCAATCCCTGCTCTCCCTGAGTCAGCCGGGGGACGTGGCACCGGGTTTTCCTCTTGCTGGTTTTACCCACAAATTCCATCCTGACCCCAGAATCCGCCATCCACAGCGGCACGTTCCCCAAGTGAATTCTCGACCCCACCACCTGGCTCCCTGTGCCCGGGGACGGACGGGACTCACCTGTGGCCAGGAGAGCGGACAGCAGGCAGAGGGGCAGAGCCACCCACATGGTGCCTGGATGTTAGCTGCAGTGACAGAACAGTGAGGAAGCATCTGGCTGCGGTTTTATCCGGCAGGTTGGCAAATACCTGCCCCCTGGGGGATGGGCTGGGGCTGCCCCATGACATCCTGGTGCACCCGGAGATGAGAGATTTCACAGCCCTGCATGTGACATTGGCTGATCAGGTGATGCAATGTGTCTTGAGGCCAATTCCCTTGTGCTTTAGTGGAGATCAGTGGTTCTCAGCCAGGGGTCCGTGTACTCCAGGGGTACACACAAGTCTTCAGGGGGTACATCAGCTTATCTTGATGTTTGCCTCATTTTACAACAGGCCAGATATAAAGCACGAGTGAAGTCAGTACGAGCTAAAATTTCCTGACACAATGACTTGTTTCTGCAGCTCTATGTACTATCCACTGAACTGTAAGAACAAGATTTATATCCCAGTGGAGTTATCTTATAATTACACGGGGGAACTGAGAAAGGAAGCTATTTGTCAGTCACAATGTGGCCGTAACACTTATGTATTTTTATAATAACATAAGAAAGGACCTGTCATAAATATAAAGGGAAGGGGAACCACCTTTCTGTCCCCGGTGCTATAAAATCCCCCATGGCCAGTGGCAAAACACTTTCACTTGTTGTCATAAATAGAAAGGGAAGGGTAAACTCCTTCATAATCCCTCCTCTCCAGAGGAAAAATCCTCTCACCTGTAAAGGGTTAAGAAGCTAAAGGTAACCTCGCTGGCACCTGACCAAAATGACCAATGAGGAGATAAGATACTTTCAAAAGCTGGGAGGAGGGAGAAAAACAAAGGGTCTGTGTGATGCTTTTGCCGGGGACAGAACAGGAATGGACTCTTAGAATTTAGTAAGTAATCTAGCTAGGTATGTGTTAGATTATGATTTCTTTAAATGGCTGAGAAAATAGCTGTGCTGCATAGAATGGATATTCCTGTCTGTGTGTGTCTTTTTTTAACTTAAGGTTTTGCCTAGAGGGATTCTCTCTGTTTTGAATCTAATTCCCCTGTAAGGTATTTGCCATCCTGATTTTACAGAGGTGATTCTTTTCTACTTCTATTAAAAGTCTTCTTGTAAGGAAACTGAATGCTTTTTCATTGTCCTAAGATCCAAGGGTTTGGGTCTGTGGTCACCTATGCAAATTGGTGAGGATTTGTACCAAACCTTCCCCAGGAAGTGGGGTGCAAGGGTTGGGAGGATTTGGGGGGAAAGGCGTGTCCAAACTACGTTTCCCAGTAAACCCAGTTAAAGTTTGGTGGTGGCAGTGGAAATCTAGGGGCAAAGGACAAAATTAATTTGTACCTTGGGGAAGTTTTCACCTAAGCTGATGAAAGTAAGCTTAGGAGGTTTTCATGCAGGTCCCCACATCTGTACCCTAGAGTTCAGAGTGGGAAGGAACCTTGACATGGTGACAGAGTGGTGGGATTAACCTGAAATCATTTTGAGATCAATTTGAGATATTTTTGAACCAGAAAAACGGATTTTAAAAAGGAAATATTTTTTTTCCTTTGGGGCTGCTGGAAAGGAGGTCCAACTGAAAGCAACTAGTTTTTTCTCTGCTTTGGGGCCAGAGCAGAGACAAAAGGGGATTATCTTTGTGAATTGCAGGTTTTCTTTGCCTGGAGACAGAGTAGTTAATCTCCTGCAGGGAAATTCACAGTCTTCGAAAACCTGAGGTTTTTTCCCCCCTAAAACTAAATGGGAGGGGGGGGGGGTGTTCCACCCATTTGCCTGGAGACAAAAGTGGCAGGGGTTTTTTTTTTTTAGGATTTTGATTTTTTTTTTCGAAGGAGCACAGATTTGAACACGAAATTTTTTTTCCTTTGGGGCTGCTGATAAGCAGGTTTCTAAGTAGTTGGAGGTTTTTTGCTTTGATTTGGGGCCAGAGCAGAGACAAAGGGAATTGTCTTTTTCTGTAGGCTGACAATCACTATCAGAGAATAGGTATCCTATTCCAGCACAGCAAAATTTTACAGCCAAGTTTTGTTTGCTTATTTCCAAACCTCCGGTGAAAAGTTGGTTAAAAACAGAGAGGTTAGGATGACAGAATCCACGGCTCAACAAAAGCTGGAATTAGCCAGATTTCAGGCTGAGGAAAAACAAAAGGAACGTGAAAGACAGATAGAACTCATGCGGCTGGAGAAGGAGGTACAGGAGGCTGCCCACAGGAGGGAAATGGAGGCAAGGAAGCATGTGGAGGAGGAGAAGGAAAAAGAGAGGAAGCATGAACTGGAGATGGAGCAAGTAAAGACTCAGCAGAATATACCAACAAACCCTAGCAATCCTTCTCCAGGTAGCACTTCCCATCCCAGAAAGTTCCCCACCTACAAGGCAGGCGATGATACCGAGGCCTTCTTAGAAAAGTTCAAAAGGGCCTGCCTTGGGTACAGCATCCCTACAGACCAATACATGGTAGAGCTGAGGCCGCAGCTCAGTGGACAATTAGCTGAGGTGGCGGCTGAAATGCCTAAAGCACACATGAACGAGTATGAACTGTTCAAATCCAAGGCGAGAGTCAGAATGGGGATAACACCCAAGCATTCTCGTCGGAGATTCAGAGCCCTAAGGTGGAAACCAGACGTGTCATTTACCCGACATGCCTACCACATTGTGAATCACTGGGATGCCTGGATATCAGCAGCAAGTGTTGAATCTCCAGTAAATTTGCCCTTCCTACTGCAAATGGAACAATTCTTAGAGGGTGTTCCTGAGGAAATAGAAAGATATATCCTAGAAGGGAAGCCCAAAACTGTAATCGAGGCAGGAGAGATCGGAGCCAGATGGGTGCAGGTGGCAGAGAAGAAGAAAACTGGTCGCAGTTGGAGCGGAGACCAGAAGGGACAACCCCAGACCACACCCTCTTACCCAGGGTCACCCAAAGCCCCACCTACCTCCCAAAGAACCCTCCAGACAACTTATCGTCCCACCACCCCGTTGTGCAGGGCCGCCCCTCTATCCATCCCGACACACCTGTGAGGAAGTGGAAGCGTTCTTAATGTTTCCTCTGAATAGTGTGGGGGTGCCTCAGTTTCTCCTAGGCAGTTCTTAAGTATCTAGGTGGTGGGATAAGGGTGTATGATCCTTGCAGAGCCCGAGAGGGCAGGTGTGTGCAGGGGTCTGGAGACAGAGAATGGCCGACACCCTGTTTCCTGGCCACTGATGGCCTGGGCCCTTCCCCCCTGCAAGGTGAGAGCTAAAGGGTTGGAGAACAAAGGAATCAGGTGATCTCCTGGCCCGGGAAAGGGGAAAGCCCAGAGGAGGTGGGGCTGGAGGGAGTTTCAGTTTGGGGCTGGCTGGGGAGTGGAGTGAAGTGCAGACGGGGTTGTCTGGCTCACTGCCCCCCAAAATGGACCTGGCTGAGGGGTCCTGTTCTCTGCACCCACAAGCTCTGTTTTAGAGCATGTTCCTGTTGTCTAATAAACCTCTGTTTTACTGGCTGGCTGATCGTCCCGTCTGACTGTGGAGTTGGGGGGCAGGACCCTCTGGCTTCCCCAGGAACCTGCCTGGGTGGACTCGCTGTGGGAAGCGCGTGGAATGGCAAAGGAGGCTGAATGCTCCGAGATCAGACCCAGGAAGGTGGAAGCCGGGTGAGCTGTGTGTCCTGCAGACAGGCTGCTCCCAGAGAGGAGACTTCCCCAGAGTCCTGCCTGGCTTCGTAGGGAGCAGCTCCAGAGCATCGCCCGGGGACTCCCTGACAACACCCATCCTTCTGTCCGTCCATCCTCCTACACGTCCACCCTTCCCACCCCACACCCATCCATCCATTCCCCTAAGAGACTGTCTGTCCATCCATCCATCCGCCTTCACGCCTGTCCATCCATCTCCCTACACACCTGCCAAGGTTCCTTCCCCACTCTGAACTCTAGGGTACAGATGTGGGGACCTGCATGAAAACCTCCTAAGCTTACTTTTACCAGCTTAGGTGAAAACTTCCCCAAAGTACAAATTAATTTTGTCCTTTGCCCCTAGATTTCTACTGCCACCACCAAACTTTAACTGGGTTAACTGGGAAACATAGTTTGGACACGTCTTTCCCCCCAAAATCCTCCCAACTCTTGCACCCCACTTCCTGGGGAAGGTTTGGTAAAAATCCTCAACAATTTGCATAGGTGACCACAGACCCAAACCCTTGGATCTTAGAACAATGAAAAAGCATTGAGTTTCCTTACAAGAAGACTTTTAATAGAAGTAGAAAAGAATCACCTCTGTAAAATCAGGATGGCAAATACCTTACAGGGGAATTAGATTCAAAAGAGAGAGAATCCCTCTTGGCAAAACCTTAAGTTACAAAAAGACACACAGACAGGAATATCCATTCTATGCAGCACAGCTATTTTCTCAGCCATGTAAAGAATCATAATCTAACACACACCTAGCTAGATTACTTACTAAGTTCTAAGAGTCCATTCCTGGTCTGTCTCCAGCAAAAGCATCACACAGACAAACACAAACCCTTTGTTTTTCTCCCTCCTCCCAGCTTTTGAAAGCATCTTATCTCCTCATTGGTCATTTTGGGTAGGTGCCAGCGAGGTTACCTTTAGCTTCTTAACCCTTTACAGGTGAGAGGATTTTTCCTCTGGACAGGAGGGATTATAAAGGGGTTTACACTTCCCTTTATATTTATGACAACAGGTGAAAGTGTTTTGCCACTGGCCATGAGGGATTTTAGAGCACCAGGGACAGAAAGGTGGTTCCCCTTCCCTTTATATTTATGACAGGTCCTTTCTTATGTTCTTCTAAAAATATATAAAAGTGTCACGGCCACACTGTGACTGACAAATAGCTTCCTTTCTCATTTCCACTGTGTAATTATAAGATAACTCCACTGGGATATAAATATTGGTCTTACAGTTCAGTGGATAGTACATAGAGCTGCACAAACAAGCCACTGTGTCCGGAAATTTTAGCTCGTACTGACTTCACTCGTGCTTTTTATCTGGCCTGTTGTAAAATGAGGCAAACATCAAGATGAGCTGATGTACCACCCTGGAAGACCTGTGTGTACCCCTGGGGTACACGGACCCCTGGCTGAGAACCACTGCTCTCCACAAATGCACAAGGAAATTGGCCTCAAGACACATTGGCATCACCTGATCA